>NC_134710.1:60979937-61315182 GCF_043290135.1 Rhipicephalus microplus | reverse complement strand
GATGCTCTTTTAAAAAAGCAGATGCACTACATCGTGGTGACTGAAATGTGATAATGCGAAGAATCGAGTATGTTGCAAATGAGCCAGATGAGTGATATATGTACTACACCAGGACGCAATGCGGTAAGTGAAGTGACTGTGAATGAAGGCATAGTAAAGAGAAAGCAAGGTATTTAGTTGGAAGTATGGACGTGCCCTGATGAGAATCCTGATGCCATAGGCGGCGTTTTGTTTTAGGTGTGAGACATGGGAGGTGTACATTAAGTTTTAATTTAGAATCACTCCCGGAAAACGACAATGACTGGTAGTTTTGATGGAATAATTATTGACCGTTGCAGGCAGAAATTCAACGACCCATTTTTGAGGCGGTGAAATAGCATAAAAGCTGTTTTAGTGTGGTTAATTTTCAACTAATTTTGACGACACAAGCGAATCATGCTTTTAAGATGGCTATTCAGCTTAGAAGTAAGACCATCAATCGAGGTGCAATCAGTCAAGATCGTAGCGTCATCCGCATACAAGTAACGTAGACAGCGTGATAGGCGGGAAATTAGATCATTAATGTGAAAGGTGAAGAGTACTGGGAATCATTTAAAAACAGAAATGCTAACAGCATGTTCTATGTTACGTATGTAACTGTGAAGAAATAAGTGTATGTGTAGAAAAAAAGTAGATGTGTAGAAAGCATTGTTACGCCTTCCATTTCTTACGACTTCATAAGCTATCAGGCGTGGTTGAAGGTGTCAATACGGTTTGAGCCTTCATTTAACATAATCATTTTTTTTTCATTTCATGTGGCTTCTACAAATGGGAAGCTGCGCAAACCTTTCTGTGCAGTTTTTTTTTGTTGTTGTTGTTGATGTCGTCAGAGTGAACCACATTTCAAGCGCAGTTGTGCTGCATGCGTAGTATTATGCTGCTTGCCAGGACGTATATATTTTTATCATGTGATTCTTTAGAAGTGATCGACTTCCTGTAAGTAGCGAAACGTGCATGTGTATAATTATCATTGTATGTGTAATTATCATTGTATGTGTATATTATCAGTATACACGTGCCGTTTGTCAATAATTTATGCTTGGAGGCCAGTCCTTACAGGCATAGACACATACTTGACAGTGCAGAGATCATGGTTTTAGTACTAAAGACGAATATAAAGTAGACTATTCTCGACCGCAAGAGATGTACACAGCAAAAAAATTTACACCCAAAAGGGTGTTAAATGGGTGCTTTCACGAAAAAGCACTTTTTGCAACACCCTTTAACACCCATAAATGGTCGATTGAAAAAAAAGCACCCCTTTGTTTGGGTGCTTGCCTCGATAGCACCCTAAAATAGGCTCTAAGGGTGCTTTTGTGCCTGAGAAGGGTGTAGGTGACGATTTATCAGATGGAATATGCAGCATAAGGAAAACACATAATTATAATATTTGGGATTTTACGTCTCAAAAACCTCGATATGATTATGAGGGTTGTCGTAGTGGAAAGCTCCAGAGATTTTGACCATTTGGTGTTCTTTAATGAGCGCTGATAACGCACAGTGCACAGGCTTCTGCCTTTTCGCCTCCGCCTTCATTCGACTGCCACGGCTGGCATCAAACCCGCGACCTTCGGATTGGCGGCCGAGCAGCGTAGCTACTGCACGAATATGTGGACCTTGCGTTAAATGAAGGCCTAATTGACTTAGAATGTGTGAAGGTGCTCTCTAAATGCAGCAGAATGCCAGCAGAAGCAAATCGCATTTCATCTATAATGGCAAATAACTGCAATCCATGTTACGAAAGCTTTCCTTAGCATTGGTTATAAGCTACATGTTTGCTATGGATTATATACACACACATAATGTTCGCCCGAGTATGGGTGTGTGTGCGTGAGCCTGCGCATGTGTTCGTGTGTAAGCGCAATTGTGTGTACACCCGTGCTTGTGTGCGTGCGCGTGTATGTGCCTGGGCACATTTGTACGCCCATGCATGCGTACGTTTACGGTAGCGTGTGTGTGTGGTCGTATGTGTGTATACGTGTATGTGTGTGCGCTTGTGTATAAGTATGCGTGTGTATCAGCCCATGCGCCCTCAAATTTCGTGTGTGTGTGTGTGTGCGGGGGGGGGCACTGCTTTTTAGTGTTAAAGGTCCCACACCTGTTAAGACTGGCAGTCTATACGGGAGGTGGCTTAAGGAATGGCGGTGTTCAACGCACTGTACACGGACTATTCAGTACATGGGAAACAGCTGCACATTCTCATACCTCATCGTTGCTTACGAACTTGCTGTGGTAGCTGATTAGGTCCACTGAGGCGCTTCTACGCTCAAAAACGTGGGTTATGACCAATTCACCCGGAAACCTGCCACTGCACTTATGCACAACCATCGTTTATATTAACAACGTTTAACAAGAACGTGCCCTGCCTTTGCTACAGGTACTTAGCTAGCTTATTGGCAACCATATCGAATTATGTGCTGATCATGTGGTCAGCAAAAAGTTTGTTATAACAACTTCGACACGTTTCGTGGTGCGTGACAAGCCTTCAAAACATCCGCGACTGTGGATTAATTTGTTTCAGCTTCGACTACGTATTCAGTGTTTGCGGCACCATACGCGGAATTGTCAGACACAGACAATGCGAAAAGAAATTCCTCTGAAAAAAGGTGTAGCGATGCTCTCCCGCTAATGCCACCGAGGACGAAATAATTATTATCTCTGGCCATTCTATGGTGCACATTGTTTTCCGCAAGTTTTGCTTCACTATTTTTTGCCTACTGCAATCGCATTCCGCAAAATACTCAAAGAACCCGAGGCTGGTAAATAACCTGCGTCGCTGTGCGGCTGGCTGGAAGGAGAGTTGCCATTTACAAGGAGTCATTCTTGAAGCGCAATTCGATTGCCTTCGGCGTCGAACCGCCGTCCGCCGTATGCGCCATAGCGTTTGCCTTTCAGCGCCGTCTTGGCGGGTTTTCCGCTCCCTCCCCCCCCCCGCTCACCCCAGCCAGCGTTGCCCCCACAACGGCGGCGTAGATAAGCGAATAGTTGCGTCACCGAACACCTGCGTCGACAGCTGCGGCGCCGCCGCCAGTGCCTTCTCCTTCTCTCTCTCAACGTTGCTCTCTCTGTCTCATACATCTTTCGAATGCGTTGCGTTGGTCTGGGGTCTTGGTCGCTGTGTGAGTTCTAGCGAACAGGCGCATCTTCAATGGTGGTCACGCACGACAACGTGTTCAAAGTAACGCTCCGATTAAGGAATATTCATGGAGCGGCGGACACGGACAACGTGGGCCTGTTAACGGTGAGTGTACTGTTTTCGTAGGTAGTAGAACAGCGCTAGCTGGGCGCCTGCAGCAGCTCTGCCGAAGTAGGCTGCCAGCCATTTACAACAGCATGCGTTCGCGGGCCTGTTGCAGATGCCCGATTAAACGTGTGACTTAACAAGTTCACACTGCTATGCGTGTTGTTGTGTAAGTGCCTGCATCACTCATACAGTGAGTAATGTGATCACCCAACAAGGGCGCGATTAGTTGCTAATCGCACAATGTCTCTACACTGCTCCAGGTGATTGATATTGTTTCAAGATGCGCTTTAGGCTACATCGTAATAACATTTCTATTAATACTCAAATGTGCAACGTGCTTCTGTAGGTGTAAGCGTAAAAAAAGGAATAAAAAGAAAAAAATATGTACAGAGGTGCACTGTACGAAATGGGTTTTTTTTGCTTAAAGACGGTATAGTTTGAGGTGCTGATATGCCGCGATGCTCCCAGCACGTACACGTCGGTCTTTTAAAATATTTAGGACACGTGTCACCAGCAACAGGGAAAGATCTAGTAGACTTCCAAAGGCGCGTTGTTGTGGCCATCGCCGTGCGTTGTTTTCCCTCGTTTCTGTTTGCTGTTTTCGTGCTTTGCTTTCATCTGCGATAACGTTCGGCGTTATAACAGAATCGAGAGATTGATTGATTGATTTGTGGGGTGTAACGTCCCAAAACCACTATTTTATTATGAGAGACGCCGTAGTGGAGGGCTACGGAAATTTGGACCACCTGGGGTTTTTTAACGTGCACCCAAATCTGAGTACACGGGCCTACAACATTTCCGCCTCTATCGGAAATGCCAGAATCGAGAGAGTATACGTGACTGTGGGAGCTATGTGCGGTAGCTCTAGCATAAGCCATGGCTGCTGCCACGTAGACAGCGTCCGCGCGCGTTGGTGTCGTTCGAGCGCTCCTACTTGCTTGATTGTGTTTAACTGAGTATTTAGGCACGGGTTACGTTTGTTAATCCCGTGGTCAATATTCACTAATAGCGTGCTCCTGATTGCCATCAGAGTATGGGCTTGGTTGTCGAAATATGCCAGACGCTTTTTCTGAAAGCAAGCTTTGAAGAATTTTTTTAAAGTATACTTTCATACGTGCTAGGCAGTGCCTATTGCGGGCCCACAACCCTTTAAAAACTGGACGAGCTTTCACATCTTTTATCAAATTACAATGAATTAAGATGATTGAATTATAGATGACGAATTTATGTGTTAGATTAGGTGCACAAAATATATGTTCGCAGCCCTACGTCTAGAAAGCAGGCAAATAGGAAGCACAGCGTCAAATTTGGATCAGATGCCATGGACGGAGCTTCTTGTGAGGGTAGAAAGAACGAGAAAATTATTCATTTTTGAGGCCCTTATAGAGGCAGTCATATTTTCACTGATTGCTGAATTGTCACAATTTCTCAAATTGTTAGAGGTGTGATTAAAGTCAGTAAATCTTTTACTTTTTTTGCAGACCTCTTCGCTAGTGCCACGCCCAAGATTATTTGTTCTCATGTAAAAGAGAAAGCAGAGATGCCTTCACTGTTTGTACATGAAGAGGTAAGTTTCTTGTGCGCTTTGATTGATGCTACATGTTTTGAACGTTGTACTTTAAGAACTGTTTTTCACACTGGCTCACTACCTTATAAGGAATTCGATTCTTAGGTGAGTTCAGGCTTTCGTAAGTGCCATTTTTTAACTGTAGTCCTACACTTCAGCTCAATTCGGGAATTTGCTGTATGCTGGAAAACTATCTTATCTTTATCATACGAAATTATTGAAATATATGGCTTGCATGCTTCGAGTTCAGGGTAATGCCAATTACACGCCATTTCAAAGGATACACACTACACATTCTTCATATATGGTGCTGCCAGAACAGCAGAAACATCATTTTATAAGAAGTCATATTTGCGCTTATTACAGGACAAGAGGGTGCCGCTGACGTCCTGCGTAGTATACCCCGGCCCCAACTTAGAGCAAGCCTAGTTCCTGAACCTCCACGTGGATGACCGAAAAATCTTCCGTGTCAGTAATGACGAAGCAGGAGTGACAGCACTGATGAGTTGATTTTTTTAACATTGTCTACGGCCGCAAGGCCTTTAACAACCACCGTAATAGAGCAGCTTTTTCTCGGCGTGAGTTTGGAGTTTATCAAAGAAGTTGTTCAGGCAGTACAACGCTGAAAATTTTAGTGTCACAATGACTGAACAACTTTTTCTAGTGGGGTCATGGTAGATGAACAAATATTGTTATTTGCGTAAGTTAGTTTGCTTAAATATAGCTGGACCATTCCATGCCAAACGTCCCAGCCACTTTGGCGGCCATCTGAATTGTATTTGAAAAAAAATGTGCTGACTTACTGCGTTGAAAACAGTGAGCTGCTAGAATATTCCAGCGAGAAAAAAGTTTTGTTCATGTTGCTGGCTTATAACTTCCTGGCATAATGCCGTCTATGTGCTGTTTGTGGAAAATTTTGTTTTAAAACTACCGATTATTTTTCTAAAGCAAATTCGGTCTACCTGTTAAGTAAATGTGCTTCTGTAAGGTATTTGAAGCTCAATATATTAGTGCAATTTTTTTGCCACATTTGCTTCCAAGAATAAAGCCAAATTGTGTTATGTTTGCATTTTTTATTGCAATATTGCACTTTGTATGAATATCTGAGCAGTGAATACTTACTCCACAGAAAGTATATTTTTAGGAAAAAATATCTTTAGACCTCTCAAGCTGCTGAAGTATACGAGAAAATATCACGAATTTCACAAAATTGTGATTTTTGTCCGTATTGAGATGCAATTTGCTCCATGTTGTGATACAATGAAAACTTATCATTATACCTAAAGTGTAAGAAAATGAAATGTTTGCATTTTTTATTGCAATATTGCACTTTGTATGAATATCTGAGCAGTGAATACTTACTCCACAGAAAGTATATTTTTAGGAAAAAATATCTTTAGACCTCTCAAGCTGCTGAAGTATACGAGAAAATATCACGAATTTCACAAAATTGTGATTTTTGTCCGTATTGAGATGCAATTTGCTCCATGTTGTGATACAATGAAAACTTATCATTATACCTAAAGTGTAAGAAAATGAAATTTTTTCTATAATAAAAATCTTATCGCAAAAAGGACAGGAAAGAGCGCTGTCTACTGAATTTTATTGAAGGTGCTACGAGCGTTTTTGTACTGAGCACGAGAACAGATTGATTGATTTGTGAGGTTTAATGTCGCAAAACCACCATATGATTATGAGATACGCCGTAGTAGAGGGCTCCGGAAATTTCGACCAACTGGGGTTCTTTAACGTGCATCCAAATCTGAGTACACGGGTCTACACTATTTCCGCCTCCATCGGAAATACAGCCGCCACAGCCGGGATTTGATCCCGCGACCTGCGGGTCAGCAGCCGAGTACCTTAGCCACTTGACCACCGTGGTGGGGCAAGCACAAGAACATGGCTCATATGCAACAACACATGTGGGACCATGACAAAATAATTTTAACCGAGAAAAGAATACTCTTTTTCGGAAAAGATAAGTGAAGGTGTACTGATGCATTGATTCTTAGCCTTTCTGATAAAAAGTTCTAAAATCTCTCATTTTTTCTGCTTACTTTTTTTTCAGAAACCATGTTTTATGAAACCTAGGACTGCCCTTACATTCTTTACGATGTCTGGCCATGAGACTACTATAGCCCTTCTTAACATTTAAAGCAGTCTGTCTTGCTCGATCATTGAAGCATTGCCCAGTTTGTCCTATGTTTACTTTTTCACATGTTGGCGGTATGTCATACACATTAGATTGGCATTCAGTAAACCTATTCTAGTGACAAATGGTGCAAGATTGACTATTCCTGTTGCTGTAGGTACATGCACCTTTGAAAGCTCCCAAGGGGTGGAAAACAACAATGTCATATCTGCTGTTTCTTTTCCTAAAATTGTGAGACATCTTATGTAAGTAGTACTGTGTAGCATGCAAAGGTCATTGGTCATTCTGTTTTTCTTTTGGTCCTGTTTCCTTTAACTTTACTTTCTGCAGGAGGGTTTCGCAAACGAGTGCTATGATGCTATTGGGGTATTGGCTGGTGCTATCAGCCCAGGAGTGCTAAGAATGTTCTGCCTTTTGATAGTGGGCATTCAAAATTCGTAAAAACAGGAATTGATACCACATGTATTCAGGCCACACTTCAGAAGTCATGTTAGCACAAGGATGAGGTCAGGCTTCAAAACCAGATTAAAAGACTAAAAGATGCTGGATATCCCAACAGAATCATCACACCTGTTTGCGAAATCCTCCTGCTGAAAGTAAAGTTAAAGAAGACAGGACCAACAAAAAAACAATGACCAAAACCTTTGCATGTTATAGCACATCACGTGTCTCACAATTAAAAAAATAGCCAGCAGATATGATGTTAACCTCTTGCCTCTCCTTGCAAGCTTTCAAAAGTGTGTGTACTAAACAGCAACAAAAATAGTCAATCTTGCACCATTCGTCACGAGAATAGGTTTACTTAATGCCAATTTAACGTTTGTAGAAGTATTTTTTATCAGGTAAACCAATGATCAGTGCATCACTACACGTTCACTTATCCTTTCTGAGAGGGAGTATTCTTTTCTCAGTTCAGATTATTTTGTGGTGGTCACACGTGTCGTCACGCATGAGCACGGTTCTTATATTCCGTATAAAAGCGCTGGTAGCACATTCAATAAATTCAGTTGAAAGACCGTGCTCTTTCTTGTCCTTTCTGTCTCTTTCTAGAGTTGTTGTGCTGTGACTAGCACACAACCACGATGAACCAACTCGCTCAAATTAAACTCTTGTTACATAACACGTATACCGAGTTTCGTACAGAAAGAAGGAGCGGTGCTTTTAAAATGAAATTTTTCACATACAACACCTAGACGGCATTCCAGGAAGTTCAGAAGGCAGCCACGTGACAAAATATTTTTCCTCTCCTAAATAATACAGAAGTTCACTATTTTCAATGCAGCACGAGTTTTTCGAATACATTTGCGATGATTGCCAAAATGGCTGGGACATTATGCATAAAATTACCCAGCTGTGTCATTAGCCGTATTATGCATTACCTCTTTTGTTTTTTTGTGTGTCCTGACTCATTTTTGTGTTCGTTTTTAGCTTATTCTGTTTCTAATCATTGTATTGGTTTTTTAAGTATTCGCTAAAGTTATATGTGCAAAAACCCATAATGTTTGCATGTACATCATTTCTCATAACCAATTGTTATACACCCAGGAATACAAAACTTAAACCACTGTGATTGTATACATTTGAAAACACTATCCGTATATATTTTTGTGTGCATCACTTCTTGGGAACGATTGTGTACATGAAGGCGTATATAGTGAAATCATGGTGATTGTATATATTTGAAAGAGTTATAAGTATATATTTGCCTATATTTCATTCCTATTAACCGATTGTATACATGAAGAAGTATTTAACTGGAAACCACTCGGATTGTAGATACTTGAAAGAATTATAGGGATATATTAGCGTGTATTTTATTTGTAGTCTCTATGTAGTCGAAGCAGTATACTAAACTGAAACCAGCGTAATTGTATGTTTCAAAGAATTGTCAATAAAGTGAAACTGAAAGAATATAATACACATTTGAGGTGTTGCGTGTGTAGTGTACGTATACGTCAACATGTTACACATCTGGTGAAAAAGTTCTGTGGCAGAAGAAAAGTTTATAAGTTTTATTTGCCTATTAAATTAATTCAATACGCAAGGGCAGCAAGGCTTCATTTTCTGTAACGCGAATTATGCGTATACTGTGAAGTATATATAGATCAAGCAGAAGTTCATACACGATTGTACGTGTTTATATTTTTGCCCACACGCAATGAATGGAGCTCGACAGGTGGCGCACCATTGATAAGCAGGACCACTTTCTTCAAGTAGTGTGTAATCAGTGCATGCTGATATCTATTAGTGCAGTCTAAAAGAATACTGGCACCCCTGCCATGGGCACTCAACACCCTTGTGCACCCTTGTCGCATCCTCCTCAGAGGGTGCTAAAAAAGTGATGGACATCGAAGGCACCCTTCCTTAAGGGTGTTTTTGTAACACCCTACAGTTTTTTTACATGTACATCCTATTCTAAGGGTGCATGGAAAAGCACCCTTTTTGGAAGGTGCTGAATTAACCCCTTAGGGTGTCGTCCATGGGACAAGCTCATTTACACCCTTCAGGGTGTAAAAATTTTTACTGTGTATAGTATATCGTGATTAGCTCGAGCAAACTAGGTGTCTAAAGGACAGCAACAGTATTCACCGTGATTGTTCTGCGAACCACGCAGCACGAGTTCGATGTATTTATTGGTAGACCGAGAACACACACACTATAGCGTATATGAATGTCCATGTATATTTCAGGTGATTCTGGAAAGATTTTAAGTTATATAAAAATAATTTTTCCGACGAAAGAGTGCGCAATTTCTGCTAGATCACGCAAGGCCAAAGCACTGTGAAAGCTGGTCGATCTCATAATTGTCTAGATATCATGGTTGAACGTGGCTGCTTCAAGGGCGTTATAACGTCGTAGTAGTTGAATCAGCGCCGCTAGCATTCGGCTTCCCGAATGACTGGATCCGTGCGCTCCATCCGTTTATGCACGGTATCCCGTTCTCGTACACGAATGGCGCCTATTCTGGATCAATACATTGTCGACGCCTCTTGTTCTCGCCTCGCCGCGAAGGTCTAGTGGCTAAGGCACTCGGCTGCTGACCCGCAGGGCGCGGGTTCAAATCCCGGCTGCGGCGGCTGCATTTCCGATGGAGGCGGAAACGCTGTAGGCCCGTGTGCTCAGATTTGGGTGCAGGTTAAAGAACCCCAGGTGGTCTAAATTTCCGGAGCCCTCCACTACGGCGTCTCTCATAACTATATAGTGCTTTTGGGACGTTAAACCCCAAATATTAATCAAATCAGTCTCTTGTTTTTGAGAGCTCTGGCTGAGTATTCGAAATCAGATTGTCCAACATTATGTCGAAAACATATCGATGTGCCTTTTGCCTGGCAGCCGCCCGCTTCGCAAACGTTTTGGAACTTCATGTTGAGCCGCATGTGTGCCGGGGTAGCAGCTGCACGCCCACTACGCTGGTGCACTAGTGCCAAGTCTAACATCACAACCAGCCAACTGTGGTGACGTCATATCAAGCTGTGTGTGCGCCGGGCAAGCAGCCATGCAGCAACCATGCCCGAGCTAAGTAAAAACAAAAAAAATCGCGCCGTGTCAGGACAGTTGCTGCCATGGATCACCATAAGAAGGCACGTACTCCCGATGAGGAGGCTACGTTTCGCAAAGCGAGACTCGATGCTGTGTGGGAGAGACAACGGCCACGACAAGCCGATACCGAATACAGTGTATAGCCAGAGCCCTCGAAGACAAGAAGCGTGCCTCAGGTGGTGAAAATTTAACCCGAAATACCCTGCTTGGTTCACAGTAATATAGCTGTCTTGTCACTTCAAGAGACCAGCAATTTTAACTCGACAGCGTTGAAGAGTTCGTTTCTCAGAAATTCTGGTGTCGGTGGCGTCGCCGAATTTTGCTGTGAGCGCAAAAGCAGCGTTGGCCATGAGCGAAAATTTATGGTAGATGGACATATAGTGGGCACAAAGAGGCCGGAGGTCGTTTCCACTTCGGCATTTCTGGAGGTCTCACGAGCGCGTGCGTGCATTCGAATAATGATATGGCGTTGCGCTCTTAAAAGGGAAGCTTAAGTATGACCCAATTTTTATTATAACTTATTGGAATGGAACCTGACGGTGGCCCCGATATTGCGATATATATTCACCACCAACGTTTCGGTAAAAATGCGTTGTTACTCATTTAACAAAACGCCATTTTGTGAACAAAAGTGCTAATTGTTTTGATTGAAATGAGGGGTTTAACGTCCCAGAACCACCATATGATTATGAGAGACACCATACGGGAGGACTCCGGAAATTTCGACCAAGTTGAGTTCTTTAACGTGCACCCAAATATGAGCACACGGGCCTACAGCATTTTCGCCTTCATTGAAAATATAGGCGCCGCAGCCGGGATTAAATCCCGTGACCTGCGGGTCAGCAGCGAAGTACCTTAGCCTCTAGACCACCGCGGCGTGGCGCCATAGTGGAACGCTCCGGAAATTTCGACCACCTGGGGTTTTTTACCATGCGCCCAAACCTGAACTCACGGGCCTACAGCATTTTCGCCTCCATCGAAAATGCAGCCGTCGCAGCCAGGATTCGATCCCGCGACCTGCGGGTCAGCAGCCGAGTACCTTAGCCACTAGACCACCGCGGCGGGGCAACTGAGGTGCTCAACCAACTATACAACGCAATGTATTCTTCAGCTGACTGACTGACTGACTGACCGACCGACCGACCGACCGACCGACCGACCGACCGACCGACCGACGGACTGACTGACTGACTGACTGACTGACTGACTTTACAGTTGCAAATAGTGCTTCCTGTAAAGTGAATAATAAATGCTACTTACGAAATTTCAGTTATTCCACTTGGAATTTCCGGGACTTAGCCTTCATAGACAAGCTTATAGCTGCCATTTGACACCTCAGTTGTGAATAAATTCTGAAAGTCTTAGTACGTGTGCTTGGTATACTCGCGTAGCTTGTAAATGGAATTAGGTTCACTGTTCGAGTCAAATCCTCCCAGCTTACAATCGAAAATCTATCGCTGTCTAATATCACACCACACGATGTTTCCTACATCTAGCCCTTTACTTCCTATAGGGTCGCGAATTTGTGACCTACTCGAAAATTTCAGCAAGCAAATCACGAAATGTGTGACACCTTTAATGCCGGCTGTCAAGTATACTCTCGGGGAACGTAGATTTTAGCATGAAAAAATATAGCGCCCTCTCGTCTCAATCATTTTATGCTAGAACCAATTGTTTTGTAGCTGATGGCGAAAAGCAGCAGCTCCCACTTTTTTTTTCTTTCCCGCTTGGGTAGCGTAAGTTTTATTTTCAAATATTTTGTTTATTTCATGTGTACGCAATCAAGAGGTGGCACATGACATGTTACGTTAGTCTGAAATACGTTTTTTTTTTTTTGTCGCAAGGTTCTCGCTTCTGTGGAATATGGAGAATTCGTGATATACGTAAAAGTATGCCATTGAAGTTGCAATTCAGGTAATTTAACAGTAGAATCATTTAAAGGTTGTTATTTAAAGCTGGAAGATGAAAACAATATTTTTAGTTCGATAATTCAGGCAATAAAGGGATAAAATAATAGTGAATTAGTGCGAGAGCCTGATTGTATGAAGTTGTCCAGGCTAAGTGGATGAAGCGGTGGTGTAAAGAATGGTGGGTGCGAACCTCGACAACAGTGCAAAAGCTTTGCAACTGCATATCTACACCGCGAGGCTCCACTAGAAATCTTGTAATCGGTGCTTAGCAACCTTGGAAAAAGTAAGAAAAAAAAGGGGGGGTGAATGCAGGAAAGTGCTTTCTTTTTGCTCGGAAATCTGCAGCGAGCGTGCGCCGCCCAGTCCGGTCACAATCCACGGAAGCCGCTGCGGCGAGCCGCTACACGAGACGATGGGCGGCACGCCGTTCCGCCTCGTCGAATGCTGTCCGGGAACTCTCGCTTTCTCCCGCCGCTAGTCGCTATCGGTGGCACCTCTCCTCCCCTTGCATCGCCCGTGCCGCAGGACGGGCAGTGCCGTGTGCTCCTGGGCCTCCTACCTTGTACGGGGCCCCCTCACAGGAACAGAAGATGAAGTCGTCCGGTGGAGAAAAATGTGCGACTGTTTTTCGCTACAGAATCCTATCCGTTTGTTTATTTCTTCCCTCGTCGAGCTCATGATTAAAAAAGCTTGTCAAAACAGTGTTTTACAACGAAGATTTCCAACTCTACACTCTGCCGTCGTCCTCGTCGAAGTGCTCCTTGTCGTCATTGTATTGTAGTAAGCATACCATAGGTCACGTGGCCAGATGGGGTAAAGGAATAAATAAATGAAATGACGATATGCCTACTGATGACGATGGTCATGGTGTACGCGATGTCGCTGGCCAATAAATCACGTATACATTCGCGCACTAACAAATGGGCTGTCCGGTGATTTTCGTGGTCACGGTGGAACTGCGTGGAATTCTTCATGTTTATTAGGGTCAAAGCTCCTTATGGCGTGGGTCTGTCGCTCTTCCATATGTATGCATGTATGTATGTATGTATGTATGTATGTATGTATGTATGTATGTATGTATGTATGTATGTATGTATGTATGTATGTATGTATGTATGTATGTATGTATGTATGTATGTATGTATGTATGTATGTATGTATGTATGTATGTATTGCAGCGTGCATAGCTGCGTTTAGCGGCGAGATAGCGACGACAACGAAGAACGCGTATTCGCTCGAGAGAGGGAATTAACTTTAATAAAGGTCCTGAAGGGGACTGGGCAACCCTTACGGGGGCCAGCCCGGTGGCTCCGCCCATGTGGGGACTGGGAGTCGGAGCTCGCCAGCCACCTTTTGGGCCTTCTGAACGGCCTGGTGCCGGGGCTCCTGAGGTGGTTGAACCAGTCGTCCTCGGTGGCAGGGGACCCGAAGCTAGCGTTTAGCACGGGACACTGCCCCAGCATGTGACTTAAATCGCACCTTGAATTTTGGCATTTGGGGCATTCTGGCCTTATTTATACCTGGTAGGTATTTGCTGCAGATATAGGGGCTGGGGTAACTGTGCGTTTGCAGCAGTCGAAGCGTTAGTTGTTGTGCTTTAATTAGTGCTGAGTGAGGTGAGGGTAATTCCTTTCTAACTAACTTATAGTGCGAGCAAATTTCATGATATGATAGGAGTGGCTCGCGGTCCGTGTTGGTGTCCCCGGCCAGTGAGCCGGACCGCGACCCCCCGCAGCACGTAAGATCACGCGCGAGGTTGTGGGCCAGCTCATTACCGTTGGGGACCCCTGGTTGAACGTTGATCCCTTCAAGACCAGGGAACCAGTGGATATGCTTGTCTACAGTTATCTGAACAGATGCTAGAACTCTTAATGCCGCCTGGCAAAGTGTACCGCGGCGGTATGCCAGTGCAGCGGGTTTAGAGTCGGTAAATATTGTGTCGCGCTGAGGGAGTGCTAGAGCAAGGGCAATGGCCACTTGTTCAGCCTCGCTGGCTTTCTGTGTTTTTACGGTAAGAGCATTAGGAGCTTTTCCGTCTGGGGCGACACCCACAGCTGCAAAGTAGGGTTTGTCCACGTATTTAGCGGCGTCTACGAAAACCACGTCGGTTGCGTGTAGGTTGGCCGCTTTTAGTAAGGATTGAGCTCGTGCCCTTCTTCGAGCCTGATTGTGCACCGGGTGCATGTTCCTGGGGAAGGGTAGCACCGTAATTTTAGCGTGAAGGTGTTGTGGTAACGGTTCTGGTTCGTTGACTTGAGTTGGGATAGGAATACTTATGTGTGAGAGGAGTTCCTGACCCGCAGCTGTCGAAGACAGGCGCATGAGTTGGGACATTCTTTGTGCTTCGATGATTTCTTGGAACGTGTTATGTACCCCAAGGGATAGCAGGCGCTGCGTGCTTGTGGACATGGGTAGACCAAGTACTGGTTTTGGATTTGCTCGAGAGGCACAGCGCAGCAGAGTGAAGACGACAATCTTAGCGGCCTTCTCTGAGAGCGTCTCAACAAGTCCCACTGTCCGTGTTTTTAAATAAACCCCCTGTAATTTATAACCCGTGACACTGGTGGAGGAGCTGGGTACTACCACCTCATGATCAGCACCCCTGTGAGAAGCCCCGAGTCCAGCCCTACGAGACAGCCATGCGTGGAGACGCCTGTGCACCGCTCAAGCCGTTGCCTTCAAGGTCTTGAACCAGAATTTGGCCTTTTAAAGGGAGCAACACTTCCGACAACCACCCCTACTCATGAAATGGCAAGGAGTCCTGCACAGGTGACGGTTCAGAATATGCGCATTCCTGAACCATTTCATGGCCGGCCGAACGAAGATGCGCAAGACTGGCTTGAGCAGTTCGAACGGGTAGCTAAATCGAACTACTGGAGTCTCGATAGAAAGCTCTTCCATGTATACTTCGCCCTTGAAGACGGTGCGAAGACGTGGTTTATAAACCGGGAGGCAACATTGACGACATGGGAGGAGTTTTGTCGTCGGTTTCTTGACACCTTCGGTAACGCGGACCGACACGAAAATGCACAACGCCTTCTTAAAGGACGCACCCAACAGCTGCATGAAAGCGTCGCCATGTTTGCTGAGGATATGGTGCGCCTGTGCCACCGCACCGACCCCAACATGCCCGACGCTCGAGAACTAAGCCATCTCATGAGGTGCGTCAAAGAGCAGCTATTTGTTAGTCTTGTGCGCAATCCGCCGACAACAGTGGACGAGTTCACCAGGGAGGCCACCGCAATAGAGCGTGCGCTGCAGCAACGGTACCGACAGTCTGATCGCACGGCCACCGGCGCAGCTGCAGGTGCCACCGCACTTACCGAAAACTACGAGTTTTCTCTACGCCACCTGATTAGACAGATCGTGCGTGAGGAGATCGCGAAGGAGAACGCAAAATACACATTGCAGTCACAGGTGCCCCCGCAGCAGGAGTCCACGGTAGCCTCCGTCGCTGAAGTCGTTCGCCATGAACTTCGACAAGCGTTTACCTCTGCTCAGCCATATTCCGCTCCACCGCACCGTCCAAACTCGTGTACCTACGCAGACGCTGTGCATCGTCCATTGGCTCCAGAAGTATCATACCAGCCGAACGGATATAGCTATGCAGACGCTGTTCGTCGACCCACGCCCATGCCAGCGCCGCAGTACCTCGAACCGTATCCTGTGGCAGCCTGGGCTCAGCAGGATTCTGTCAGGCGACCCTATATGCGGAAGACCGACATATGGCGCACTGCGGATCGCCGACCACTCTGCTACAACTGTGGAGAGCCAGGGCACATTTACCATTTTTGCCCACATCACCGAGCTGAATACCGCGGTAGTGCACCTACAGCTCCGCGCCGACAGTTCGACGAAAGTCGTGCCCCCATCGACGATGACCAGGCTGGCAGGCGGAAAGGCTCTTCTACCTTCCGGACGCGCTCACCATCCCCGGCTCGCTTTGGTTCACCAAGCCGCCGTAGTTTTGCTGAAGCCGTCAGAGGTCGGCCTCCCAGCCCACGGCAGGGAAACTGAAAGCAGCGACCTCTGGGAGGAAGGTTGCAAGCCGTCGAATTGCCGAAAATCCCCCACTGCTGCCGAAACACGTAAGAGACGACGATGAAGACTTCGCCGAGAAAACTGTGACTGCCGACCTCGCTGTGACAATTGACAGCGTTGAAGTGACGGCCTTAGTCGATACGGGTGCAGACTTCTCCATAATGAGTGAACTATTGGCAGACGAACTCAAGAAAGTCAGGATGGAATGGACGGGCCCTTCTATCTGAAATGCCGGAGGCCAGATAATGACTCCCACGGGAAAATGTACAGCAAGACTCACTATTGAGAATGTGGCTTTTGTAGCCGCATTTCTGATCCTACCGGAGTGCTGCAAACCTATGATACTGCGAATGGACTTCTTAAGAGAGTACGGTACTGTGGTCAACATGCGCGATGGTGTGATCACATTCGCCGCTGACAAGTCTGTGACCAATGATCCAGACCAAGAACCCAGGGTGTTACGTGTGGTCGACGACGACGTCTGCGTGCCACCACTGTCATGTAGTCTTGTTTCCGTCTGTTGCGCCGTGCACTGTAATGAAGACGCCATAGCCGAACGCATCACTGCCCGTCTTTTTCACAAAGACATCGCTATCGCTCGCGGTATCGTCAGCTTAGTGGATGAGTGCGCAGAGGTGCTTCTGACCAACTTCACGAATGAGCGCCGGCACATCGGTAAAGGCACGGCTGTGGCGTACCTCGACGAGCTCGACTACTCTCACGACTGTCTTCTAATGCAAAGGGCAGCTACAGCTCAATCACCTCCACATGCACCACCAGTTGATATCGGTCCGAGTCTAACACCGACTGAAAGATGCCGTCTTATGGAGCTGCTCGACCAGTTCAAGGACTGCTTCTCATCGACATCACGAGTGGGTCGAACGCCTCTGACCAAGCATCGCATAATTACGGAAGACACAGCAAGACCGATCCAACAGAACCCATATCGCGTCGCTCAGAAAGAACGTGAGGCAATCCAGCAGCAAGTCAAGAAGATGCTAGAGAATGTTGTAATCCAACCATCAAAGAGTCCTTGGGCATCGCCAGTGGTACTCGTGAAAAAGAAAGATGGCAGCTTGCGTTTCTGCATCGATTATCGTAAGCTGAACCATGTTACAGAAAAAGACGTTTATCTATTACCACGGATCGATGACTCTTTGGACAGGCTACGCCATGCGCGCTACTTCTCGTCAATGCAACTTAAAAGTGGATACTGGCAAATATAAGTAGATGAGCGCGACCGAGAAAAGGCCGCCTTCGTGACGCCAGACGGGCTTTATGAATTCAAAGTCCTCCCTTTCGGTCTATGTTCAGCCCCAGCCACGTTTCAGAGACTAATGAATACTATTCTGTCCGGCCTGAAATGGAAAACATGCCTTGTGTACCTCGACGACGTGATCGTTTTTTCGGCCACGTTTGAAGAGCATCTAAAGCGGCTACTGTCAGTCCTTCAAGCCATACGGTCCGCTGGACTCACACTCAAACCGGAAAAATGCCACTTCGGCATCGAAGAACTCCAGTTCCTGGGACACGTGATCAGTCGCGAAGGTGTGAAGCCTGACCCAGATAAAACAGCAGCCGTCGCAAAGTTCGCAAAGCCTGTTGATAAGAAAGTGGTCAGGCGTTTTCTGGGTCTCTGCGCCTACTACCGGCGATTTATAGCAGGCTTTGCACACATCGCCTCTCCACTCACACGCTTTACAAGGGAAGACATTGCATTTGTATGGGATGAAGAGCAAGAAGCTTCGTTCAACGAGCTGCGACAGCGTCTACAAACTCCACCTGTCCTCGCTCACTTCGACGAAAATGCACCCACAGCCATCCATACAGACGCCAGCAATGTGGGCCTAGGTGCTGTTCTTGTCCAATGCCAAGATGGTGTGGAGGGAGTGGTTGCCTACGCTAGCAGAACGTTGACACGCGCCGAGTCCCACTACTCAACAACGGAGGAGTGTCTGGCCGTCGTTTGGGCAGGTGCGAAGTTCCGCCCGTACTTATATGGCCGCGCTTTCCAAGTCATAAACGACCATCACTCTCTTTGTTGGTTGACCAACATGAAAGACCCATCTGGACGTTTAGCACGATAGAGCTTACGGCTCCAAGAGTACGACATGGCCGTAGTTTACAAGTCTGGAAGGCAACACATAGACCCCGACTGTTTGTCAAGGTCACCGATTGAATCACCAGCTATAGAGGATGATAATTTCCCAGGTTTTTTAGGAGTGTTTGATGCAGCTATCATTTCTCGGCAACAACAAGATGATCGGGAGCTCAACTCGCTTATAGAATTCTTGAACGGACGAGCCGCCAATGCACCAAGAGTATTTTTGAAGATCTTATCGTCCTTCTATTTACGGGACGGAATTCTGTACAAAAAGAACTTTTCATCAACAGGTAGAAGCTATCTGCTGGTGCTGTAGTCCCTGGAGCTCTCCGCAGCGAAATTTTACAAGCCTGCCATGACGAAGCCACTGCAGGCCACCTCGGTTTCACAAGAACACTGACACGCATCAAAGAAAAATATTACTGGCCAAGAATCGCAGCAGAGGTTAAACATTACGTCCGAACATGCATTGACTGTCAGCGGTGCAAGGTACCACCTGTCAAACTCGCTGGGCTATTACATCCTGTGCCCGTGCCAGAAACCCCGTTTTCTCAAATCGGAATGGATCTGTTGGGCCCATTCCCAACATCGGACAGCGGCAACAAATGGGTTATAGTGGCGACGGACTACCTCACCCGATACGCGGAGACCAAGGCAATCGCGAGTGGCACTGCAGCTGAAGCGGCCCAGTTCTCCATTGAGAACATTGTTCTGAGACACGGTGCTCCAGCTGTCGTCATAATAGGCAAAGGTACCACGTTTACAGCCGAGCTTTTGCGCACTGTGCTTACGCTCAGTGGCACAGCGCATAAGGAGACGACAGCTTACCACCCACAAACGAATGGGCTTACAGAAAGACTTAACAAGACAATCGCTGACATGCTTTGCATGTTCGTCGACGTAGAACACAAGAATTGGGACCGAATATTGCCGTACATCACATTCGCGTATAATACGGCGCGCAAGGAAACAACAAAAATGACGCCGTTCGCACTAATTCATGGCAGAGAAGTTACGACAATGCTTGACGCCATGCTGCCTTACTATTGCAATGATTCAGAGACAGACGCCGCAGACTTCACTGAGCGCGCCGAGCAAGCAAGGCAGCTTGCCCGCGTCAGAATAATAAACCAGCAGCAACTTGACGCCCAACGGTACAACCTTAGCCATCGATTCGTCATTTATTAACCGGAGATAGAGTCGGGGTTTGGTTTCCTGTACGACGACGAGGCCTCTCAGAGAAACTTCTACGCCGATACTTCGGACCCTATACAAGGTTTTGCGCCGTCTTAGCGACGTGACGTACGAAGTCGTGCCCGACGCCTCCTCCTGTTCGAAACGTCGCCAGCATCTGCCTGAGACAGCGCACGTGGTCCGCATGAAACTTTACCACTCTCAGTGATGTAAACACTCGCTGGCCGCATCTCTACCTGTTGAGCGTCGGGACGACGCTCACTCTGGCGGGAGGGTAATGCCGCGTGCACAGCTGCATTCAGCGGCGAGATAGCGACGACAACGAAGAACGTGGATTTGCTCGAGAGGCGCAGTGCAGCAGAGTGAAGAAGACGGCAATCTTAGCGGCCTTCTCTGAGAGCGTCTCTACAAGTCCCACTGTCCGTGTTTTTAAATAAACCCCCTGTAATTTATAACCCACGACAATATGTATGTATGTATGTATGTATGTATGTATGTATGTATGTATGTATGTATGTATGTATGTATGTATGTATGTATGTATGTGTGTGTGTGTGTGTGTGTGTGTGTGTGTGTGTGTGTGTGTGTGTGTGTGTGTGTGTGTGTGTGTGTGTGTGTGTGTGTGTGTGTGTGTGTGTGTGTGTGTGTGTGTGTGTATAGCCACCAATGGCACATATACCCGCTCTAGAGCGGGTATGTGCCACAGGGGTTGGGAGATGGGAGATGGCGGTACTTGGAGTATTCACTAGATGGACGCACGGACGTACGGACAGACAGACTAGCAGATGGACGGACGCGTGGATGTACGCGTGGGCATACGGATGGAGGGACGCACGAACGGACGGGCAGATGAATGGGCGGACTCACGGAAGGACGCACAGAAAGACGGACTGGCGCATGGATTGACGCAAGGATGGTCGCGCGGACGGACCAAAGCAAGAACGAACAATTGGACGGAAGTACGCACGGGTTGATTGACGCTTTGCCCCACTCATCATCATTCACTCCATGGATATACTGGGATTTTTTTTTACTTTCGAACTCACCATTTATTTGTACGCGTTGGACGAACCAGCGCTGCAGTTTGCACGGTTCGGGCAGCGCCACCCTGACAGTCAAAGCGCGCACAACCCAACCGCTCCGGCCTCCCCACTAGAGCGGTGAATGGTAGAAGTGATGTGGGGCGAGAGGCGATGTTATGGTGAAACATAGCAAAAAGAGCCTGCAGGTACTGTTGCGTATTGAAACGTTACAATATTCAGAAATGAGGGAGGAGGTATTCTTCTACGTTTTACCTTCTAAATCAAATAATAAAAACGGCGTGATGTTCCAAGCATCCAGGTAGTCTGTCGAGCATGTTCGTCTCTTGTCAAACAGCCTGAGGCTAGTTTCTAATCTGTATAGGACGTGTCTGGTATATCTATTCAATTGTCAAGACGGACACAAAGAAGAGCAGGGGCAAACAGCAGAGTTTGAGCATTGCTTTGAGGGAAATAAAACGAACATATTATGCATCAACATATTTGCACAGCGCAAGACTACCAGTAGTTACGACGTAACTACAGGAGAAACAAGTACAAAAGAGCACTGACTTCAGCTGAAATTTCGTTAGCGAAAACGCTGGAAATATATACTCGTGACAGAACATCACCGCGCCATCGCGCAACCTATTGCATCACAGCAAGATAATCATCATCTCATTACAAGGTTACAATGCCACAGCTCAGCACAAGTTCACATTCTATTGTGTCAAAGCCAGAAACTCGATTACTTTTTTAGTCAGAGCAAGCGAAGGCATGCTGATACATTGATCACCCAGCATTTGCACTTCATTGGCCTCCATAATCTCTAGTGTTAGCTGGTGATGGTGTTTGGCTACAACAGCGCACTTTTCAAATTCCGCCCTGCAACCACAATTCCTACAAATGATGCCCAAATGACCTTGCACAGCAGAGTATACATTGTAATGATGCTCCTTTAAACGCTCATTCACGCACCGGCCCATTTGCCCAACATATATCTTGCCGCATGACAACGGGAACAAATAAGCCACGGCTATCACACATGTTACAAATAGCCTTTTATGTTTAATTGTGCAGCAGCTCCTTCGTGCGGACTGCGCATTCACCCGTTTGCAGAGCACTGAAAGCTTTTCTGGGGCAGAGAATACCACCTTCAAATCTACCTTATCAGCTATCATTTTCAAACTGTGAGAAATCTTATGTAAATAGGTAATCACAGACGCGCGTTTTGATCTACTAGCCAGGCAGTTTACTGGTGCTTCTCGTCCCTGTTTAATTGCCCGAAGCAACTTTTCCGCCACCGAGGCCAGCACATGATCGGGGAAACCAGCGCTGATCAGACGGGAAGCCTGCTCAACGAAGCTGCTGATTGACGAGTGGCCGCAAGACCTTTGGAGGGCATTTGTTAAACAATGATTAGCAATCCCTCTCTTTACGAGCTTTTATTGAGCCGACAATTACGGAAGAAGAGGTTTGCTTCCTCTGGGCTCATATTTCCAGTAAAGGTGATCACTTGTGATGTTTATTCTCAAATCTAAAAACCTTAACGAAGCTACCTGCGCAAACTCAGCGTGCGTCAGAATAAGAGGTGACATTCACTCATCGAAAAGACGTAATACGTTTGAAACGGCAGCTTCGAAGCCACAATCATCGCAGTATAAAAGCACTAGAAAATCGTCAACAAAACAACACACCTTTACGACAGGCGTTCTGTCGAGGTGGCTAGCCAAGAGTCGGTCATGGTGAGCGAGAAAAATGTCACTTAAAACAGGTGCTATGCTTCAACCGATGCACACTCCTCTTTTTTGAATTAAAGTGCCTTCGTTCCATGATAAAAACGTTGTCTTTAAGTAAAAGCCAACGAGCTCAAGAAAGCTACTGACTGTTATGCCCGCAGCATTCTGGAATACAACTGAACCGAAATTGTCAGTGCTGTCCTCAACGCACCGTAGTAGCGTGTCATGTTGTAAAAAGTAGGAAAGATCAATAATGTCAACGGAGCAGGCACTTGAGCCACTTTTGGTACGTGAAAAAATTGAAATGATGTCATTAGAATCTTTCACCAGAAAAGGGTCGTCAATGGTCAGCAAGTTTAGATTATCTTGTAAAAACAAGACCACTTCCTTCTGCCACGTCCCTTTTACCGAAACAATGACTCGAAGCGGCCAGTCTACTTTGTGAGTCTTGACTGTAAAGAATAAATCTAGACTAAGCTTCTTGCTTTTGTCAATGGATCTTGCAAGCTTACTTATCTTCAGTGCGTGGCACAACTTCTTTGCTTTCGTTTTTACTTTTGTCAGCGTTAAGTCGCTTCGGCCATCAAACGCGGAACTTATAGTATTGCTGGCCTTTGAGCGGAGCACTTTATTCGGCAACACAGCGAAACCCCCCTCCTTGTCCACGGTCAACAAGGCTAGCGAATTCCCTTTGAAAAACGTGACAACATGGTGAAAAGGCAGGTTATGGCGGTCTTGCAAGGGAAAGTAGCCAAATGGGCTCCCGAGGCCGAATCTGATAGATGTGTAACTGAAGGCATTCAGGTTCTTTCGCGGTCTCCACTAGACCTCCACCGTTCTGTGTCAGCGGAGACCTCCACCGTTCTGTATCAGTTATCGCCCTTTCATGAGACTCGATGGCCACGCCTAAACGCCATGAGGTAACGTTGGATGACTGTTTCTTGAAAGGTGACGCTTGCCACAGTGCAAGCTCGACAGGCTGGCGCAAAGGCTACAGCAGCCGAAGAAACGGTTCCAAGTTGTAGTTCTGAACTGCCCGAATACGACTCGTATGCCGAAAAAACTCCTGAAAACTGATCAGAGCATGATGCATGCACTGAAACTGTGATTCCCGACAATGACATTTGGTTTAACGTGTTTAACGGGCGAAAACGCCAGGAGTTGCAAGACGACGAGAATAGACGATGTTTGCTAATGACGCCATAGAAACCTAGCGCTAACTACACGTTTCACTCAGTTAGTAAGCGATAACTGAAGTTCCAACCTCTTTGCTTAGAAATGTTTGCCTGGCTCGCGTATTCCGAGTATCAGGTGGGAGCTCCCTGCAAAGCATAAGTGCTTTCTGAAAAAACAAAAAAACATTCAGGCAAGGAGACTCACCAAGCTTGTGTCTTGGTCCTCTTTCCGTTCACGCGTTGGAAGAACTCGCTCGAAAATTTCAGAAGCGACAACAAGTGGGACTACTACAAGACCACTGCTATATAAGCGTGTTAATCTTTGGGTTAATTGAAAAAGATAATCAACATTATTTTGGTATGACCTGTGTCTCTTTTCTTCGTGAGACGTTGCTTGCACTGATTTTATTTCTTTTCTTCTAAGACTATGGTTAATATATATATATATATATATATATATATATATATATATATATATATATATATATATATATATATATATATATATATATATATATATATATATATATATATATATATATATATATATATATATATATATATATATATATATATATATATATATATATAGATGAAATAGATGATCAGAGTTTCTTCCGGCTACCGTAACAAAAGTTATAAACTTCGAGAATAGTGCAGTATAGGAAACAAAACAATACAATATTTATTTAATCCTAACAGTTTCGGCTGGTGGACCAGCCTTCTTCGGAGGATGTAAGTGAAAACTCATTTACATCCTCCGAAGAAGGCTGGTCCACCAGCCGAAACTGTTAGGATTAAATAAATATAGTATTGTTTTGTTTCCTATACTGCACTATTCTCGAAGTTTATAACTATATATATATATATATATATATATATATATATATATATATATATATATATGTGTGTGTACTCAATTTGTCGTATATTCTTTCAGCATTATCTTTTTTATTTCAGCGCTGTTTGCCACACTGCTGAACAATAAAACTTCAGCTCACTACAGCTGCCCACACTGCATTTCTCGTTACGCTGCTTTAGGTTTTGTGACCACCAGGTCGCGGGATTAAATCCCGGCTTCGCGGCTGCATTTCGTATGAAGGCGAAAACATTGTATGCCGGTCAGCTCAGATTTAGGTGCACATTGAAGAACTTCAGGCAGTCGAAATTTTCTGACCCCTCTACTGCGGCGTCTCTCAAAATCATATGGTGGTTTTTGGACTCTAAACCACCATATCAATCAATCAAGCAAGCAAGCAGCTTTATGACCTCCACGTTTTATTTATCAGCTTAAGTTACAGTCAGTAGGCCTTTCTAAGGTTATGATTGAACTGCACGTTTGCCTGTGTTGCACTTTCGTCATGAGACACTTCGGAGTGCCTTATGCCGTTAGAAGATTGTAAAAATATGAGCACTCTGTCGCAAAATTACCCTAAAAAGGAGTAACGGAGCCCAATAGGCGCACGCGATGGATGGATAAACCGTTGAGGAGTAACCACTGAGGGACGCGTGACGCGTGCAAAACACTTATACCTGTGTCGCACGGACAATTTAAGTCGCAATCAGTGTCGATACGGATTAACCATGACCCAGATTAGGTGCTGCTACACGGTCACTTTGAATCACGATCAGGCTATTCGGGATGAAGACTATCGCAATCCGAGCATCGCAATCTGCCTGAGAGATTGTGATATTTGGCTGTCGTCTGCACCCCCTAGCCGAGTAAAAAGCACAATAAACAATAAAATCAAGCATAGTTCAATAAAAATGCTTTAAAACAGGTTGATGTTCATAAAAAAGGCAAATTCCAGACTGCTTATATTGGAACAAGATCGGAAGTATTGCATATTTTAGGATTCTCATCGACCGCATGTAGTTACGGCAGAAGCAGAGGACCGTTGCCTTAAGCGCTTATAGTTCAACTTTCGCCCCGTCCGAGCTATTGGAGCCCCTCGAAGCAAACTGATTATGAGTGTTGCAGGCCTTTTGACTACGTCGCAACGTACGCGCACTTCTTGGTCGAATTAAGAGACCTTTACAGCCACTGGGCGTTGGCAGGAGCGACTGGAATGGACTTGAGGTGCCAGAAGTGAAACACTGGCGCGTACAACGAGATTCCCGCTTCGCTGCGACTACACGGCTACGAGCGTAGGGGTCATCAGAAATGAAAGCGAAGGCTAAAAATCTCACACAGCAATGCAGGTAAGAGATGGAAAAAATTTATCGAATGATAGATTCATGAAATTACTGTTGTACTGGCATGCAAAGTTTTTGACGTTCGAGCGGTTAATGCATGAATAACATTGCTGGTAAAGGGCTCTATAGATATACCGTACGCCAAGTTTTGTCAGTGGCATGTTTTACGGCTCGCAAATGCCACGTGAGGCATTCAATCTGACTTAAGCTCGAACCGGATTAGCTTGAGCAGTGTAGCAGCAGTCATAAAGCTGATCGCGATCAAGGAAACTCATCCGGATCACCATGATCGCGATTAAAAGTGCCCGTGTGACACCGGTACTAGTCTACGAAGAGATGAACCGCGCAGCAGAGGTGGGCCGTGCGCACATTGTTGTCAAGGGCACAGGTCATCCTCCTCTCTCCAGTCTTCCCCCTTATTTTGCTGGTGACGGTTGGCTTTGCGTCGCGATCGGAGAGCTTGGCGACGCCGCGACGCTTTGTGCGTACGTTCGGATAAGCTTAATTGCGCTGCTGTTTTTACGTTTAGCCGTACCCATGAAGTCTAGAGAAGGCGGAAAAGGTTTCGACACGTTCCCACGCCGCGCTGTATATCTCTGGGTCAGTCAGTATGGTCACGACCAATTCACGACACCACCTGTTGGGATGAAGGCAAACATGGTGGCCGAGAAGACAGCAGGTCTATGGGATACCTTATTTCAGTCTGACCCTGGGCAGAATTCAGCGCTGGATTCTTTCACAAGTAGGAGCTCATTCTATATTCTGCCGTACTTCCCTGGTCTGTGATACGGGTCGCACTTGCTGGCAACGGGCTTGGTCGTTTTGTATATCACAAACACAAAATGCACCGCGATTGTCGGCTTCGGCGTTGTAGTTCGCTTATGCTTTTGGCCACCCGAAAATTGGCATTACCCTCGGCCACCCGGGCGCTTGTTTCCCTATCCTATCCCAGAAGATGTATGGGAAAAATGCAGCGCCGCTATTGGCCTAAGGCAATCACGTTATCTAAACGTACTTCCGGTCTTTTTTGTTTGTTTTTGTGTTTTGAATGCAAGATGGCGGCGAGCATAAACATTAGCGTTGCGCTAGTTTTGCAATACGCTGGTGAAGCTTGTTGAAGCTATACGCCGAAGAAATTACGCCGAAACGTGTGGGCTTTTCGCTGACAGTGTCGCTGAAACGAAATGTGTTCTTATGCAGCTGATGTGCTCCAATTTTTATTTATTACGCGTTTGTTTGGGCTACCAGCCAGCACAGAAGACGCGCCACTTGAACTATTCGGATGTCAGCTGTTTTAAGGTAAGTGGGTTGTATCACCTGTGTATTTTACTCTGTGGCCTTCTGAGCTCCATGCGTAAACTAAGACGAGAAGAAGTTGTTTCTATGTTGGTTGTTTTGTGACGGTGTGATATTTCTCCCTAAGCCGCGCGTTCACTCAAGGCTCCTTTGCCATCTTATCTTTTTATATCGCGCGACGCACAACCAGCGTGCGCGCTGTTAACACGCACAGTGCTAACAAAACTCGTGTAGTAGAGTAGAGCAGTTGGAGTTTAGGCGTTCCCCAGATCCAACTCCAGATTTAAGAAGGACACTGAAATGCGCATAGCGTGGGCCTTGCCACATTAAAACGTAGGTAGCGCAGTTGTCCCTCCCAGCCTGATGGGTAATCTAACGTTCAAAATGTTTTGGGCTGTTTTGAAAAATAAATTGAAATATGAAGCAGGAAACGGTACATGTCACCTATTGCCTATCTCTGTCATGTTGAATAAACCTTCAGTGCAAGTACTAGTGTCCACTGTTGTCTATGCAACCTGAATACTAAAAAATTGTATTGTGAAACAAAAAGCATGGCTACTGTCTTCATAAACGTAGTTGTACAGTACAGACACACGTGGTATTTGCAGACACAGTTATTGAAAATATTGTACGCATTTCTTACTGCCACTGAACATCTTACTGAACATCTTCTATCTTACTGATAGAAATATAGACAAATTAACTGCAAAAAATTGCTTTGCAAAAAAAGAACAAGCAAAGCATTTGTGAAATAATACACAGTATGAAAACAAATAGAAGAAGACAGACGTGTTCACTCGTTAAAAAATAAACTGCTTTATATTTCATGCACTTTTGAAAACGAAATAATTTGTGAGTCACTGCATATGTCTCTGCCCTTTTGTTAATTGATATGTGGAGTTTAACGTCCCAAATCTATCATATGAGTATGAGAGATCCCGTAGTGGAAGACTCCGGAAATTTCGATCTGAGAAATTACTGTATACAGAATCTTAGTGCTGCATGTGACAGCCGCACTCAGCACTGCACACGACAAAGTTATTATTGAATTACATAGCTAGTTAATCAAGAGCAAGCAAAGAATGCAATTACGCAGCTGCTTGATCATAAACAAGGTAAAAAGATATGAGCAGAGAAATCACAGCAAGCAGTGTGAGATTGCATGTCAAAAATTGACATATACAGATTTATGAAATTTATGTAGTGGCATGCATGATTTATGTAGTGGCATGCAAAGTTTTTGACGTTCGAGCGGTTAATGCATAATAACATTGCTGGTAAAGGGCTCTCAGATATACCGTTCGCCATGTTTTGTCAGTGGCATGTTTTACGGTGACCAAATGCCACGTGGGGCATTTAATCTGACCGTATGTTATCCTATCCTCATTGTTTCTGATCTGCTCCTAGCTCTGTTTCTTATCTACTTCGACTATTTACGTCAACTATCGTAACTCAGAATTTCGTTGTGCTGGTGACTAAAATTACAAAAAGGGTAAGCAGGATCTGCAGTACAATATATTTTTCCTTTAATTGTTTGTCCTTAAAAATGAAATTATGAGCTGGCACATGTCCACCATGGGCTCATCTTTAATGGTAGGATTTATTGCGCACTTAGTGATGCAATCAATCCTAAGCAATTTGGCATGCAATATGCAGCAGCTAAAACCTTCTTTTTGAGCAGCAAATCAGCCTTTTTTGGCACTTCACTGTCACACATTTTCAAACACACATTTCAAGTCTCTAAGTGTGATTAGTTTACCATGTTTAACAAAATAAATATATCCACGCACACGTCTATATGATGCCACAAAAACTGAAGTTAACCCACAGCTTCTCGGTTTCTTTCTGACAGCCCCAGATTTCTGTATATTCTTGGCATCAGGCTTCTTGGCATTTCCTTGTGATACTTATTTCATTTGCTAATCAGTACAACTTTCCCTGACGATTCACGAGGCATAAATTTTCCACGCATATTAAGTTTACTATCAGAAAGAACTAGCCATGTGATGACGTCTGGGCTTTCAATGCAACCTAGTAATATGATTTACATGGAGAAGTACGTGCCGTTGCATTTATGGGAAGACTCATTAGGCTTTTGGTTCTTTTTCACTTAATGAAGAATCAGTATATTATAAATTCCAGTATTATGCAACATGATATTCGCTAGAATGAAAGGCTAGGCTTTGAATTTTATTTAGACAGTTTTTTTAACTTGCACTAATGCCAAAGAACCAGGACCGATATACAAGAATAGTATGTACTGTGCTACAGCAGAAAAATCCTCTTGTCACTGTAGTGGCTGGTATTGTTTATATATGTGGTTCATATAGTATGATCAATAAAACTTCAGTGACCCGCATAAATTGAAAAAAGTCGGATGAAATAGAAATCTAAAATTTTCTAAAGCTACTGAACTTGTGCGACATGTTCCAATTACATATGCGTACTTCTTTCTGTAGTTATTGCAATGACTCCTCACGTAACAGAATGGCGTTTCATAAAAATTTCTAATTGTGCACTTGTTTTTATCACTTCTTTTTTCAGTCTCCTGCCCCAACATGCAGCTTGAAAACGATGAACCTGCACCAACTAGCAAACGTCTCTGCACCGCTCCAGCACCTTCAGTAGCACTGCCAGGCACACTATACTTAATTCTGTGCTCTTCTATGCTCAGGTTGCTGCAAAATATGATTGCTTGGTGTATTGCATAATTTTCTTATTGTAAATTATGAAAAATGATGAAGAAAACCTAAAGCCTAATAATAGCAATTTTTCGTGGAAGATCTTAAATACTCCCCAGAAATTAACACTTTACACAAAATCTGATTTTCAAATTGGAATGTAGTGTGTCCAAACACGCTTGTCTCTCATCCGGAATACACTTGCGTCACCTAAAAACTGTAAAGGAAAGGGTGAAAAGTGTGCCACACTAGTGAATACAGTTGAAGAACGAGTTGCAAAATTAAACAGTAAGATGGTGGGAGACTCAAAGAAACATCCAAGTGATGCTCCACATTTAAGGTTTTAAAAAGTTATGACTTTATAACTTTTTATTTATACTTTAATTTATAATGTAGACTTTACATTTTAAAGAATGCACCCCAATCGAAGAGCGTATCCAGATGACATGAATTGAAATTGACATAAGCTCCTCGTGGGCCATAAAAAAGTGTTAAATACATGTATTGTGCATGATTGCAGGGACAGCAGCCAGCTTTAATTTTGTCAAGTCTTATCAGATTCTTCTCGTCATCCAGCAAGCCTCTTAAAACCTACTGCTGTCTTGGTCATGAGGAAACTGTCAATTTAAACTCGTGCATGAAGGTCACAGCGTACAATGTCAAGAACGGCCCCAACGCCTAACTTGGTTTCAGAAAATGACTAATTTCACCTAATATTATGTTCTTTTGCTTAAAACTATGCTGTAATCACTTCCAAGTAAGCGATTTCTTTCACAATAATCTTACAATCGTATCACACAGCTGTTCTTCATTGTTGGGGCCATATGATTTCTGTACAAAAAAAAAACACTTTGCACGGTAAGATATCAGCTCACAATAGCTGATTTTAGTGGCAATATTGTCTGCAGCTGTCATCCTTACTAAAAAAGGAAGCTCAGTGTGTGAGAAATTCAAACTGGAACCAAGATGGTGATCATTCATCCTGCCATAAAGTCGTGAAAGTATTTGAATATTCTTCGCAAAAACACCCTTTGCTGCAGACATCATGTTAGGTGATGAATCACATTAATTGCTTGTAAAAAGAGTAGATTTGTACAAGACACCACTCCATGTGAACTGCTTAACGCGTGGATGGTCGGAAGCTTCCCACTCGTTATGAAGTCCTGAAGCATTATTCGCCATTCTCATCATCATCGGCCACAGCATCAACAAAGTGCACAACCTATGTAAACACCTTACAGATGCACATTGTGTGCTTTGTTATTATGCAACATGATGGCTATTGGTGTAGTGTGTGCCTAGCTAGTGTACCTGCAGAGGCACCCCATGAGAGTTTACTGAAGGCTCTTTGGAAGGCAACTCCTCCAGCTTATCCTGTGATTGTGCTACGTCATATACGCACATTTTTATGGTATTTTTTCAGCCACATTTTGGCAATTTGTCAGTTCAACAAAATGTACCGATAGAAAGAGACCTCTTAAGGGCTTATATGTTGTTTATGTTACCGTAACTCCCTGCCTGCTGTTATCTCTAGGCTCATTACGTGGGTGGTTCAAATCTGCTGCTTTCTGTTGAACCAAAGTGAAGGTTCCTATGCCATGTGTGACTGTAGTGTACTAGTTAACTATGAAAATATTGCACACTCAAAGTGAACATATATTATTAAAAATAAGGTATGGTTTTACAGCCCAAATTTACAGTTTGGTAAAGGGATGAGCAGTCTGGTAATAATGATTAACACTAGTATAACACCTGTTGTAGGCCTAGCCTCGCGAAAGTTTTAAAACTGCAAGTTATGATGTGTGCCACTTTGTATGGAGGCGCTTACTAGTTAATAAAAATAATTCAGAAGAAGACATAATCCCTTCGAATCGGTAGGTGTGAAAGCTTCTGCCAGCAACGAGATGAAAAAAGAATTGCTTATGTGTAAGGATGCTCAAAGAAGAATACCTTACAAAGTTTTTGGTGCTGTGAAAGCTTAGAAAGACCGTACAGTGTGCTGTTTTCTTTGAATTGCTTTTGCCTTGCTCCTATTTTTATTTTCAGAAGAGAGCCAGGAAACTCGACTGGAAATTCCATTTAGCATTAGAATGGAGAACATCCTGTGATATCACACCAAGCTCCAACCCTCACCACCGAAGTGTCTCTTCTGACACTGTTTCCCCTATTGCAATAAGGTATAATGTCACACCTAACAGTTGTTGTTAAAATGGAATAAATGTATTTTTCATATACTTACAGAAAATAAACTTGTTCAAAATCTTGTTTGTTTTGGGACGTATTTATATTGATTTGCTCAACACCCACCATTATTCACAGCAAGGATACTACCAGATGAATTGGTCCCACCCATAAAAATGTCTCATGTATTTAGCAACCACTACAGTAATAAAACCATGGGGTTTACAAAAAGACGAAGTACACGACTCTGCACGTGAAGATACGCTAGCTGACCTTAGAGTTGCCGAAAGTGTAAGTTTTTTCTTTTGAGACAAATGACAACTATTCACAATATCTATTGACACGTAGGAGAACTTAGAAACACAATTTCTTCGGTAAATTTATGGATGTATGTACATATATAACTATAAATGAGACTTATCAAATAATTGTTTCTTTATTAAAATGCACTTAGCTTAATGCTCAACATTTTTACCTGGTGAGGGCTCCCAAAAAAGGTAGGAAGTGTGGGTTTCCTTGCAGTTTATCTACAAACGTTTCATACGAAACGCTTTCATGTTCCTTATCTCTTAAGAAAAAAAACGAGCAGCAATTTAGCACTGAGGTAATTGATATATGACCAAGTGCTTGAACTGAAAACGTGTAGGTTTGAATCTTTACCACTGGTTTATAGTTATCACAAGCGAAAAGTTATATTATACGACATGCAAACACGGACACATGACATATGCGCAGGCAAGTTTGCATGTCTGCTTTCTTCTCTGCTGCTGTGCATATTTTCACTTGTTGGTTCGCATTTGTGGCACCCTTATTTTTTTTAGTTGTCCATGCTGGCGTTCCCTGTCTCTTAACAGGAGTACGATCAAACTCGGCTCTAACTCAGTAGTGCTAATTCCGACTTGTTTCTCCTGAAATAATATTGTTGAATTCATTACAGGTAACATAATTACATAAATCTGGAAGCATTCTTAATGCATACTGATTGTTCATTATACCATGAAAATTATAAAGCATCTTGTTATCTGTGTAAGATACAAATACCCTTTAAAAAGGGTGATATGAGTAATGCATATTTCGACCCTCCCCCTTCATATCGTCACAGCTAAATGGGCGTGAGCCATCAACTGTAGCGTGAAATCACTTGAAAGTGGAAAAGGAAGAGAACATTGCTTCCTGGTCTGGGGGCGAGCAAAACATTGATTCGTGGCTGTCTCTGTTATTTTGCTCGTGGCACTGGTGGATGTGCTGGGTAAATGCACCTAAGCTACAGATTTTCAGCTGACACAGCAAGCTACTTGGAGACAGTTACAGCTCCCACGGCAAGAAGCAGTCACCGCCTGCGAGGACTATCTCCCGAATACGGTCCTCTCTCTCAAGACGAGATGGCAACCTCGACTACCAACCAGGTGAGTCAAACTAACGATGCCTATTCTTTTCTCCCGTATGTTTTTCATGCGTCACAAGCACCAAGCTCATTTCATGGAGACATTTATGAGGATGTTGATGACTGGCTTGACCACTTCGATGGAGTTGCCAACATTAACAAATGGGATGAAGCTCGCAAGCTGCGGAGAATTTACTTTGCGTTGGAAGACTCTGCCGAAACGTGGCATGAGAATCGCGAGGGTTCCTTTGCGACGTGGCAAGAGTTCAGCCGACAGTTTCACGATGCGTACTGCTGCGCCGAAAAGAAAAAAGAGCGGAGCAGGCCATCGCATCTCGGAACCAAAGACCTAACGAGAAAGTTGATGTTTCTCGAGGACATGCTTCGATTCTTTAAGCGTGCCGACCCTGCAATGTCTGAGGAAAAGAAGGTGTGGCATTTACTGCGTAGGGTAAAAGAGAAGCTCTTCGCTGGACTAGTGCGCAATCCACCGACGACTGTGGCTGAGTTCATAAATGAGGCAACCGCAATGCAGCGTACTTTCCAGCATCGGTCGTCAAAGTATGAACGCCACGACGTCACCACTGCTGCATGCTCTATCAGGGCTGACAGCGAGAGGCATGCCCACGCAGAGTTTATAAGAAGCGTCGCGCGAGATGGGCTGCGCCGACTCCAAGCAGCGGGACCCCTATTACCCGTAAATGCTCTCACAGGCTTAATCCGAAATGAGATCTGACAGGTGGTCACCCCACTCGCGCCAACAAGGCCTGAGGCCCCTGTGCTAACTTATACGGCGGCTCTGTGATCTCCTGCATCACATGATCCTGATCCCACTATGTGGACAATGGATCAGGCTAGCCATCGATTCCAGGGCACCTCTTAGAATCCGCCACCCGCCTCAAGGTTTCCGAGTGCACCCACTTATCATCCGTCTGGATCACGACAGAACGCCCCAAATGCCAGCGTGTGGCGTACGTCAGATAGCAATCCACTCTGCTACCATTGTCGTGAAGCGGGTCATGTCTACCGCAATCGCCAGTACCGCCAACTTTGTCTCCATGGCTTCCCCCCTGATGCTCGGTGCCCGCGTTACGTGAGCGTCCCCGCGGCATCAAAGCGTATCTTACGGGCCAGCAAGCTGCTCTCCTTGGTCAACGCCCCCTATCACGATCACCATCACCTCGCCGCCCAACGTCACCTAGCATTCTCTCGTCATCTTGTGCTCCTTTCAGAGGCCGGTCACCGAGTCCCCACAGGTGAAACTAGAAACCGCGGCTCCTGTGGGTGAAGCCGCGTCCAAACGAACTGTCAAAAAACCTCCCTCGGGGCAAAGACCCGACGAAGACCGTTCTGATTTTTCAGTCGTTTTCGAAAGTCATAAGACTGTTACCACCGACATCACCATACATGTCCATAATCACGTCGTCACTGCCCTCGTCGGCACCGGAGCCGATTACTCGGTTATGAGCAGCGCTCTGGCATCCCAACTGAGGAAGGTAACTACCCCTTGGCAAGGACCTCCATTGCGCACGGCAGGGGGCCACCTCGTCACGCCGACTGGAATGTGCATAGCCCGTGTTCGAGTCCGTGCTTCGACGTTCACGGGGTCTTTCCTTGTATTACCTGTGTCAACTCATTCTGGGACTGGACTTTCTTCACGAACACGCGCAATCATTGACCTACGAAACTTTCAGGTGTCGTTCAAGGACCCGTTTCCTCCTGAACCTGAAAACACCCACTTATCGAATGCCGCCCTACGTGTATCCTCCGAATCTGTTACTCTGCCTCCCTGCAGCAGCCTCTTTATCAGCGCTGAATGTGACCAAGTCATCCCCGATTCTCTAATTACGGAAGGAAATTTGTCCTTTCTTTTCGCACAACAAATATGCGCTGCCCGAGGTATTGTTTTGCCCATGAGGAAGCAGGCTTGCCTATAAGTCACGAATTGCAGTGAGGAGTATCGCCATCTTACCAAGCACACTGCGATCGCATACCTTGAGGATATTGCTGACGTCCCTGGTCCCTCATTACTATCTGCCCTTTCATCGTGTAACCGTTCTATCATGACATTCGCAAGCACTCTCAACGTGAACCCGGGTCTACCGTCCGCACAACGGGAACGTCTTTTGAAGCTACTCGACTCATTTCGAGACTGCTTCGCTGCGACTTCGAAAGTGAACCAAACAGCGCTTGCTAAGCATGGTATCATCACCGAGCCTATCGAGAGACCCATTCGACAGCACGCCTACAGAGTCTCGCTAAAAGAACAACACGATATACGCCAACAGGTCCAGCAGATTCTCAAGGACGATGTCATCCAGCCATCGACCAGTCCCTGGGCGTCCCCTGTTTTGTTAGTAAAGAAAAAAGATGGTAGCTTGCAATTTTACGTCGACTACCGAAAGTAAAATAAGATCACGAAGAAAGACGTGTATCCTTTACCACGAATAGATGACTCGCTGGACCACATTCACAACGCTTGTTACTTTTCTTCCATTAATCTAGGAAGCGGCTATTGGCGAATTTCTGTTTATGAGCGTGACCGCGAAAAGACCACCTTTGTTATTCCTGACGAACTCTACGAGTTCAACCTCCTTCTCTTCGGCTTATGCTCGGTGCCAGCTACTTTTCAAAGAATGATGGACACGGTTATTTATGGGCTGAAGTGCCAATCGTGTCTTGTCTACCTTGACGATGTGGTCGTCTTCTCGGACACATTTGAGCAGCACGTCAAGCGCTGACAGACAGTTGTTCAGGCGATTCGATCAGCAGGACTTTCTCGCAAACCTGAGAAATGCCACTTTGGTTTCGAGGAACTGAAGTTTCTTGGTCACGTGGTCAGCCACGCCGGTATACACTCAGACCCTGAGAAAACGAAAGCCGTTGCCGCATTCCGTGTCCCAACGAACTAGCGCAATCTCCGCCAATTTCTGGGACTGTGCGCATATTACAGACGCTTCGTCAAAGGCTTTTCTAAAATCGCTGAACCGCTAAATGAACTTACGAAAGACGGCGTACCGTTTGTTTGGGGTCATGATCAGCATCACGCCTTTGACACGCTACGAAACCATCTCCAAGCCCCACCTGTACTCGGTCACTTTGACGATAACGCTGCCACAGAGCTACAGACGGATGCCAGCAACGTCAGACTTGGAGCTGTATTGGTTCAATGGCGAAATGGCGTAGAGCGCGTGATTGTCTATGCAGGGTCGAACACTATCATCCCCAGAGAAAAACTACTCTGCTACAGGAAAAGAATGCTTGGCCACTGTTTAGGCTATAACAAAGTTTCAGCCTTACTTGTGCGGTCGACCATTCAGGGTGGTAAGCGACCACCATTCTTTATGCTGGCTCGCCAACATCAAAGATTCTTCCGGTTGTCTAGCACGGTGGAGCCTTCGGCTGCAAGAATTTGACGTTACAGTCATTCACAAGTCAGGACGCAAACACACCGATGCTGACTGTCCCTAACGTGCGCCAATTGGAAGTACGAACTCGGACGCTGAAGAGGATGATACATTCCTTTTCTCTGTATAAGCAACCGACTTAGCTCAACAACAACGCGACTACATGGAGCTAAGCCCGCTCATTGACTACCTCGAACGCTGAAAAAGCCGTCTTCCTCGAAACTTCGCACGTTCGCTGGCATCGTTCTGCATCAGTGATGGAGTCCTCTATAAGAAAAATTCCGACCATACCCAGGCTACATACCAATTGGTTGCGCCGACCTCGCTTCGTGAAGATATTTTGCATGCTTGTCACGACGAACCCTCATCCAGACACCTTCGCTACACGCGCACCTGGAAAAGAATTCGCCGCTCCTACTACTGGCCACGCCTCGCAAACACAGTCAAGCAGTACGTCCGCACATGCCGCGACTGCCAACGCCGTAAAACTCCACCTGTCCGACCAGCAGGGCTACTACAGGCTATCACCACGCCGAAAACACCATTCCATCAAATTGGCATTGACTTGCTCGGATCTTTTCCCACGTCTTCGTTTGGAGCTCGGTGGATTGTGGATGCCACCGAATATTTAACGCGTTACAGCGAAACAAAGGCTCTGCCCCGAGCTACCACAACCGAAATCGCCCAGTTTTTCGTCACCAGCATCGTACTTCATCACGGAGTGCCAGCTGTGATAATTACTGATCGTGGGACAGCTTTCACTGCAGAGATACTCCAAGAAGTGCAGAGACTAAGCGGTAGAGAACATCGGAAAACCACGGGTTCTCACCCCCAAGCAAACGGACTCACTGAACACTTGAAGACCATTGCAGATATGCTGTCAATGTGCGTGGCCGTTGATCACAAAAAGTGGGACGATATGCTCCCTTTCGTAACTTTTGCTTACAATACACCAGTCCAAGAGAGTACACGCGTCATCCCATTTCGCTTAGTTCATGGTCGAGAGGTCACTACAATGCTCGGCGCAATGCTCCTTCCCAACAACCTGGGCATGTTCAACGCGGACGCTGCCTTGTTTGCTCAATGCGCCGAGGAGGCCCGTCAACTCACCCGACGCCGTATTCAGGCTCGCCAAACTGCCCACGCATGCCACTACAACCTTACACACCGAGACGTTACCTCGTAACCAGGCGATGAAGTTTTGGTGTGGACCCGATCCGACAGCGTGGTCACTCTGAAAAGTTGCTGTGGCGCTACTTCGGCCAGTACAAAGTTTCACGCCGACTCTGATACGTTACATACAAAGTTCTCCTTGAGGGCACCTCAAGACGTTCCCGTCAGTTTCCACAAAATGATGTGGTGCATGTGTCAAGGCTCAAGCAATATTTCTCGCGACGTCAATCGAACGTGGACTGACTTACCATGCAATGACTATTTTTGTCATTGTTTCTTTTTGATGTGTCTTGTGTCCTAAATCCCTTCTTTATTGAGTATTTTTGTGACACCAGCCCATTTTTTTGCCTTACGACGCAGTTGTTTGATTCCATAGTAGCATCTTCGCTTTCTAATTTTTTAACACTCACCACCAGCATAGAGACGACGCTTTTCGAGGAAAGGGAATAATGTCACAGGTAATTGTGTATGAGCCATCAACTGTAGCGTGAAATCACTTGGAAGTGGAGGAAGAAGAAAACATTATTTCCTGGTCTGGGGGCGAGCAAGACGTCGACTCATGGCTGTCTCTGTTATTTCGTTCGTGGTAATATACATATTGCCACGAACGTACACTAATTAGTGCCACTGGTTGAGTAGACAGGTTAGTGCCAAGTATTGCCAAATGTATCATAATTTACTTAATGGAGAGTTTACCTGACCTATCCATCATCCTGGTTCATTTTGTTCAAGATTTGTCAACATTTTTTCGAGAAAAATTACTATAGCATTCATGTAACTCATAACCTCCTTTGAAAACAGCTGGTCATTTTATAATAACAGATGGCAATAGCTTACTGAAGCAACTTGAATGATCTTTTGGTCTGCATCAAGAAGCTGTTATACATTAAACAGCACATCTTTATTGAAGTATTGAGGTTTTAGTAAACAATATTGTACTAGCAATCTACTTAGTAGTGTAATAAGCTAGCCTGATGAAAAACTAGAAACAGTATGCAGTTGAATAGGAAATCTAATATGAAGGAAAATAGCACAAGCCTTACATGTCAAAGAGGCTCCAGGTGGTGTTGGTTTCTAGTTAAGGAATGTATGTTCTTTCATTGGTTTCTAGTTAAAAATTATGTCCTGTTGGGCAAGTAATAGTTACACCTGAATAAACCATGTACTTTTATGTTAGACGAGTGTAAAATGAAAAACAAGCGCATTTTGAGGAGGGCATAGGATTGTGTATTATTATATAGTTATTGGTGAACCTTGCACAATGCAATAATTAACCAGAGCATGTGCTCAAATACAATAACATGTCATTCTTTCAGCACTGTGAGTCCACGTGGTATGTGCATCATTCATTTGTGTCATTCCTGGAGGTTGGGGGGGGGCAGTTGTGCAGAGGTGCACATTTAGATATTTCTTACAGCAACATGTTCCCCCCATTGTGTATCAGATTTGACATTGCAGGACTTTTTCAAATGTGGGTATGTTCTCCAGGCACATCATTTCGCGAATTGGCGTCTGCATTTGTTCCCCAAGCACTCAGGCTTTTTTTCGTTTTTCTCCCTACGTTTCTAAGCTTATTAAATGTCCTTCATTTCACAATATGCCCTGTTTTTGTTTCGCAATGTGAATGTGAAGAAAGAGAATGGGACACAAAAGATAACTTGGCTTGGGTAGGGACCAAATTTGCAACCTTCGAATAGCACGTCCGATACTCTACCAACTGAGCTACCGCGAGGGGCCACCTTCCCGTCACCTAATGGGGTATATGTGAAATAGATGTGGAAGTGTGGTCAATAACCATAAGGGTGAGTGTGGAACGATTTTTGTGTCTGTTTGGCGTCACATAGTGTGTCAGGTTATTATGAGTTGGCAGCTGACGAAAAATTTCTGTATACTACCTGAAGGTACCAAGTCTGTCAGAACGAGACCCTCGCTATGATTGAAGAAAACAAGTACAATTAAGGGCTTGTTTTTTTTTGTTCAACACTATAAAATTGAGATCTAACAAACTATCACGCCATTTGGCATGATTGCCCATTACATTTCAATGATATTGGGTCTAACAAAAAATAGCCTTTAAATGTACTTTTTTGTTTGGCATGATTGTCTGTTCGTTATAATAATTATTGTGTCTAACAAAAAAGAAGCCCTTTAATGTAATTCTATATTTTTTTTGTTTCCACACTACGGTCCTTATAGGCACTCCATTGATGTTACTACTTGATTTTGAAAGCCTCATTCACTGTGACTGATGCATAGCACGCGGACATGTATGGAGTTCTATAGCATGCTCAAGTCATAGTACCAATTAACATTAAAATACATCACCTCAAAAGCTGGGAGATAAGTGTTCAGTGCCTTTTGCAAAATGAGGTACACTTGCCAGAAAGAGCATAGAAGTTTATAATGACGCTATTCCCGTAACATATTTTTTTTTACATTTCTATAGCATCAAGTTTAATTGCAATAGCATCGAGCTGAGTTGTGATGAACGAAAACATTTTCACAAATTGCCTCCCATCTTATTTTTTTTTCACCGTGGTTGAATAAGATTGCGATCATAAGCGAGCAAAATCAAGTTCTAGGGTTTCATGCCCCATGGCAAACACACGATCTTAGGATAAATATCACTCCAAAGGGGCATGCACACGCTTCCGAATTTACCTTTAGGAAAATTAAATGGCGCTAAAAACGAGACACGAGAACAAAGTGGACAGGACGATCGCAGATCCACTTTGTTCTCGTGTCTCGTTTTCAGCGCAGTTTAATTTTTCTAAATACATTACCCACTAGCCCCCACATACGCTTCCCGAATTTACGTTGTGCACCATTTCGTCCATCCCAACGCAATCCGCGCATACACCACGGCGTCCATCGTAAAAGGGTCCACTGTTACGCTTGGCCCGGCGATTCGTCTGGGCAGACGCTATTGTGCGTAGGCCATTCTGCTCAACCCCATCGGCGCCCAGTCTGCAAGACGCTGTCCTTTACATGTTCCAGGTAGCAGTTGGGTCTCGACGAAAGCTTCGAGAGACAAGCCTTTTGCTGAACGGGCTCGAACAGCGTGGGATGGCGCCACTGTGGCTGGTCTCATTAAGTGAACTTCTCGACCCGGCTATTATCATCTACGCAAAACCATCGCAAAGCATCGTCAGTGCGGAAACGTGGGAAGACGTCGAAGAAGCCGTTCTCAGGGATCGATCGTTTGTACTGCCATGTTCGAGAGAGTTCTGAAGCCTGAAGCTGAAAGCAGCCATGGACCACTGCTGACGTTCGTGTCAGTAGCTATCTCCCTGGAGGAGGACAACTTTCCTTCTCTAGACTCTACCTCCTCGCCCTGCGGTGCCTTCAAGGAAGGGGCCGGGTGCATCATTATGTGGCGCGCTCGTGCTACCATTGGACCTTTTTGCCCAGCCGAGTGGTGGATCTGCACCCTTTCTGGTGGATGGACCAGTGAGACTGCGTCACCGGATTTGTGGCAAGAGTGATCACCGCCTTCTTCGGACCTCCGTGTAAGAAGACAGCGGGCTATGAAAGCCGAAGGCATTTTGTAAATATCAGCTGCATCATGAACTCATCATGCTCAATCATGAACTGACTTTCTGTTGTACATAATGCGGGATCTTCTGAATCCCTGTACAGTTCTCACCTTTCATCTATCATGTAAATAAACCTTCGTTCTATCTCTCTTACGAACGCGTCTCCTCACTGGCGAAGATTGGCTATGTGGATGACGGCCGCGAGCCGGCTACCCCAAAGAAATCCGCCGTACATGCCATCGACCTCGAGCCCTTTACAACTGGTGGCAGCGGTGCGATGCCATCCTCAGCCTCCGATCTTTAACAGCGCGCATACATTGCCAGCCACCGCGAAAACATTTGGCAGCAAAAAGCCTGAACATTCCGGAGTCTGTTATGTCTGCGGAGTACGGACGGCTCAGTGTGTAGGGAGCGGGGCTTCGTACATTCGGAGCTTTAAACACATGATCTCATGCCAAAAGGGCATACACTACTAATGGTAAACAGCACTGCGTCCATCGTAAAAGGATCTGCACAGTCGCGCGTAACACATGTCAGCGAAAACCCCAAATTTCTACGGAGTACGGCTTCAACCAGCTTCGCCAACCCCTCGGCAGGCGCCGCCATCTTGCAAGAAAAGAAATAAAAATATACAAAAAACGGATACTTCTTCATCTCACGTGACCACCTTCAGCCAATAGCGCCGCCGTATTTTCCAAATACGTCTATTGGAATATAATACGGAAACACGCCATCCAGGCGCTCACTCATTAAGTGCTCGCCTGTCTTCGCCTCCGTGATGAGGTCCGGACTGACGATATTGGGCGGAGACCTCGTCGCTGTTTTGCGAGTCGTCCAAAACATTTTGTGGTTGCTCGAAACCAGCTTCGTTGTAGTATGTGGCACGCTGTATGTGCACAGGCTTGGGCTGGCGGGGCTTTCGCTAGCATCAGAACCGAGTCAGTGAAAATTCGTCGCTATTACAGTTGGCATCCCCGTGAATCGGTCGCAAGCAGCTCGGCACTGGCCGTTGGCGGCGGGCTCACGTTTTCTCGCTGCACTCGTTCAAGTTTTTGGGAAAGGGCCGCATTACCCTCGCTTTTTAGGTGCTCGTTCCAAACCAGCTCGGCGTTGTTCGTGGCGGCGGCCCGGCGTAGGGTCGCTCTTCTGTTCAAGATGCGCTGGCGGCAGACGCTCCGCGTGCCATTGTGTGTGGTCTCGCGTTCGCTTGCTCGAGCTGAATGTCGGCGCTCGCTTAGGCCACGTTCACACTTGGGAGGTGAAGAGAAAATGGAAACGCCACAGCAGCCAGAAAACCGCGACCACGCACGTCAATGTTGTTCCCATTCGTTCTGTCCCATCTCGCCGCCGCTGCCGTCGCTACCTTGACAAATAATTCGATTTTGCCGGCTTTCTGAAAACTAAAGTTCGTATTATAGTTTTTGACACGAAGTAGTGAAAAGAAAGAGCTCGCACCTTTTCAAACGTTGTTTCGGGAGGGACGCCAGCAGAAACGACAAAAGCGAACGCAGCGGCAGCGGCGGCGTGGTTTCAAACGGCTGAACACAAAAGCGAGACATGTTGCGGCATGCTGACTCGCTGCTGCTGCACCTCTACTTCCATAGTTCTCGGCGGTAGTAATGCAAGTCAGGCCCTTGATGAACGCGTTTTTGTTGATGCCATCAAGCTTTGTCGTGCTGCAAGAGTAGTTTGCAATTTTAGCCAATTCGAACCACCGCCGACGCTTGTGTCGCCATGTTGAATCTCGGGCCGGCTGGTTAGGTCACGTGGTTTGATCTAGCACAGCCAAGGCTGTGAAGCGGAAACCAGCTCCGGTTTCGCGTGGCGGGAAAATCAGTCTCGGAGCGATTCTTGCGCGCCAGCCACATGGCGTGGTTTCCCGGCCGCTCGGGCGGCGAAACGAGCCAGGTTCGGGAGAGTTTCGCCGGTTTCACTCTCATCGATGCCAAGTGTGACCGCGCCATTAGAACTCGCCGCCTCGCTGGCGGCACGGTGGCTCGTGGCGCCACAGAGTTATGACTGCGGCTACCACACTTAAGCTGTTGCGCTTGGGGGATCGAATTTTGTCTTTGACGATGTGTGACAGCACGGTGAAATTACTGGCATGTTCTACTTTACTCGTATGTTTTTATCTCACCCTGCACGTATTTGTCTTATCAATTCATAATTATCCTCTGTCACGTGTGAATAGCTATTTTTACATTCTTATTGTGCAGCCATGAGCACACACCGTGAAGAAGGCTGTGTGCGCTGGCGTCTCCAATGCCTGTCATCTATCGCTTTCGTCAAAGCAGCTTCAAAAGGACTGTAAGAGATGTGAAGGTAAAGTTATTTGCATGTCATATTTTACACGTGTGTTTTTACATCAACTTGCACGTACTTGTCATATGCGTGCATCACTATCTTTTTTCACGTGTGACTCGCTATTTTTACAAGCTTGCCCAGCCGTGGGCACACGACATGCAGAAGGTAGTGTGCGCTGGCGTCTGTAATGCCGGTCATCTATCACTTCTGTCGAAAAAGCTTCACAAGGACTGTGCAAGATGTGACAACGAGGCTGGACTTGGACGTTTCACCACGAATTCTCCTAAAGAATGAAGAAACTTCATGTGTATAGAGAAAAATAAACTATTTGAATGTCTTACTTTTGTCTTTCCTTCTTGCAGTGACTGCGAAAGTAGTGACTCACAGGTGGCTAAATAGTTTTTTGGCGTGTTTTTTTTGTGCCTTTGTTTTTCATTGCGCAGAAAAACAGGTGAAAAAATTGGCCCCATATCTGTATGTAATCTGCAAATGTCGTCAAAAGACGATAATCTTGCGTGTGGAGAGAGGGAACAAAACATTTATTTGATGTTCTGCGCAAGAAAATTGGTGAATGGTATTCCGGAGGCTCTGCAGTAGAGTGCCTTGAGCGGGAAGTGGAGGCTCACGAGCGCATCAAGTCATGTCACACGTGAGCCATGAGCGCCATCTGGCAGTTTCTTTTAGAAAACAAAGCGCGTGGCCGTGCGCGCCCGTCTCAGAGGTGATAAGGTGTAGAACGCGAGGCGACGGGTAGGTGCCACCACCATCTCGTCTTAGCAAAGCGTTGAAAATACTTCCCGTTCCGTGCAAGCGTTGCATGGTAAGCGCAGCGTGATAAGCGCTATGGTGCTTAAAATTACTTATGAATGCGTTTTATAGTAAAAGATGCATATGCATAATATATACCTGTTGTTATGGTGGCCCAGGCATGCGCAATAATGGCTTTTTGATTGACAATTGCACAAGCATTAACGCTCAACCTTGAGCAACATTGGTGGTCGCTGCGGATGGGGTAGGCCGTTTCAAGTACCCGATGCCGGTAAGAGTGAAAAAACAGACAAATGTACAGACAGACAGACAGACAGACAGACAGACAGACAGACAGACAGACAGACAGACAGACAGACAGACAGACAGACCAAAATTTTTGCGTCGAAGGTCCCCAAGAAAGACTGTCGTCTTTAAAAGTGTTAGGCCTGGCGGCAAGTCGGACAGAAAAATAACATTTGAATTGAGGATGAAAAGTTCATCCGATTGGAGTATTTGAGTGGACTAACCGTTCGTCCGGCGAGGTGCAACTGTGAAGACAAACGGTTGCCCGGTAAAGTGTAATGCTGAAGACTAACGGTTGCCCGATAAGGTGTAAATGTGTGGACTAAATGTTAGTCCTTCTAGGTGATATGTGGGAGTAACGGTTACCCGCTATGGTGGAAATGTGAGGACTAAATGTTAGTCCCTTGAGCAGGTCTGTGGGGATTTACTGTCAGACCCGGTGCCATCAGTCCCTAAAGGTATTATTAGTTGTGGCAGCCCCATTAGTGCCCAAAAAGATGAACCACACACCTTTTTATTACCCTTTTGCCTTAGAGTGTATCAATATAGTGTACACTCGCATACAAGGGAGGTTCGGTGGATGGCCCACTTATTGTGACACGCGCGTGCGCATGCGTTTGTGTGTGGGCGTGCGTGTGTTTCTTTGGATGTTAGCATAACGTGCGAAGGTTAAATGGAAATGTTATTCTCTTGCTTGAGTATATTTTAGCCCACGTACGAAGAGTCACACTGTAATATGCTTGAACGTCGCCTATCAGACCTTGGAACGATGTCTGGCTTTTGCCATTAAAATGAACCTCTGTCGAGTTGAAATTATCCTAGTGATCGACTGCGGCGAGATCTGTTCCGTTGGGTACATTTATGGCCACCGCTGCAGCATTAAACGCGTCTCCAAGCTAACTAAAATGGTCGCGGCCGAGATTCCTGCCCAAAATCTCACAGAGTGTCAAAGCCTCGACAACCACCTTGACCTGTTTTCTCGTGTGCAGACATTATTACTGTAAAGGCGCCCAGGAATGATATTGTGATAGTAGCTCCGATTCGTTTCTAAATCACGTCAGCACGAAATGACAAACAAAAAAGGTGACTAAGAAGCGGGAGGGGGGGAGGGAGGTTCACGCGAAATATTTGCGGAGAATGCCGCGAACAACCGCTCCCCTCCTTGGCTACGCCGCTGAAGACTTGTGCCTCTTAGGAAGCTCACATGACCAAACAAAAGAGAAAAAGACATTTGGACGCGGTTTGCCTGCATTTGATTTCGTGTTTGTTTCGCTGCACTTGCTAAGATGCACGAGTTCTTAACCCACAAACTAGCCTAAATGTCCGCATTGCCTGGCAACTTCCAGATATTTTCAAACTGGTACTTTAGTCGAGAGACTCGAGACACAGAATACAGTTTATTCCACACATCACTAGTAACGAATACACCGAGGACAAACTATGGCATCCAAACCATGGAGTATGAAACTACATATTTCTGCAACACATATCCTACCGTTGTAGAAATGCTCAAAAAATGTAAAAATATTGGATAACCTAAACAAGTAATAATGAATTTTTTTCTAGGTCCAGACGCGGATATGTTGTAGAAATTTGTTTACAGACGTACCATACAAATGACGTGACTGCATCACAATATTACAAAATACTTTTGCTACTAGTATACCTGATCACTTATCTTGTGATTTATAGTTCTTCTTGCATTTTTACATATTTTTACTGTGATTGCATTATTACCTTATGTTCCCAAATGTAATTTTTTACTCTAACTAGTGATTAAAGGCTTGTATAACATTGGTTTTGTCCCTGTTATTTATGTTACAAAAATGATTTAATATTTTTAGATCCGTTGCTTTTGCTGCCCCAGCGTGGTGAGGCCTAGTCAGGAGGTTTAAGTCCTCTTTTTGATTTTGTTGGAAAAAAAAAGAAATAAACGTGTGCAGACTAGTACTGCAAGAAAGAAGAAGATGAAGAAGTTGAAAACGAGAAACGGCGCTTGTTCTGGTTTCTTCGCCGATCGGTAGTTTTCTTTTACATCGTTGTGCCGAAACCCCTCGTGCGGACACGTCACCTCCATCGCACGACTCGAGGGGACCTTCTACTTGACCGCGTCGTTTTGCGGGCAACGAGGACTGCAGCGAATCATTCCTGATCGGTGTAGACCGGACTAGACTCCAACACTGGATTCGATGGATCACCTCAAGACCAAGCGCTCCGCTCGACGAGCCCAGAACACCAAGCTCCTGCAAGAAGCAAGATCACTGCTAAGTGACCCTACCGCGGACAAGCCCAAACTCACAGGTATTTATGACCGTTTGTCAGCGAGCAACAACAAGCTCTCGAAGATCAATGATGCACTTGAGGAGCACGTAGCGGACGAGGAGCTCGAAGCTGAGTATGTCGCGGCAGCAGAGTATAACGGCAAAGCTATAAGCATGCTCGCTGAGATTCGCTGCAAGATAGACGGTTTGTGACATGTAGACAGTACAGCAGTGGCTGCTCCTCAGAACGCAAACACATCACACTCGGATAACGCTCTCGCCTTCAAGAGAGCGTCACGGGACCTCAGGAACATCTGGAGTGTCTTGAAGAGCTCTCCATTCGCATCCTTTCTGCTTAACTACCGCATAGACTGGAAGTTTATTGTGCCAGGTGCACCTTGGTGGGGCGGTTGGTGGGAGAGGCTTGTTCGGACTGTCAAGTCATCATTGCGCAAGGTGATGGAAAAAAGCAAGCTCAGCAGCGAACAAGCTGAAACGATGCTACTAGAGGCAGAAGTGGTTGTTAATTTAAGACCGCTGACCGACACGTATACGGACGCCAAAGAGCCCTCTCCGATATGTCCAGTGCATTTTCTTGTTGGAAGTTCATTGTTAGCGCCTCCGGATCAGAGCAACAATGACTACGATGCCATCAGTGCTCAAGCTGGCCGAAGAGACATCAGCAAAAAGTTGAGATACCGACAGAAGATGATGAATCATATGTGGATGCGATGGAAAAAAGAGTATTTATTAGAACTACGGGCACTTCACCTATACCCAGCTCATCCCAGCAACTGCCTCCGAGTAAATGACGTGGTGATAATCGAAGAGTCTGGTATTTCCAGAGAAGTTTGGCCCCTTGGGCGTATCACAGACGTTTACCCTGGACAAGATAAAATAATATGAGCTTGTCGAGTGAAAGCTCAAAACGGGAAGATTTTCAGAAAACCAGTACAGAAATCGCACAAACTGGAATTGAGCGACGCTACTGGGGGGCGGGAGTATGTTGGAAAAGAAAAGGAATAAACGTGTGCAGACTAGTACTGCAAGAAAGAAGAAGAAGAAATTGAAAACGAGAAACGGCGTTCGGTCTGGTTTCTTCGCCGATCGGTAGTTTTCCGTTACAGCCTTACCTCGCGGGTGAACGCTGCATTTGTGTATGCCCAAAATAAAAAAGGGAAGGCAAATAAAGCCACGTATGTGAGAAAATGATTGCGACGTGTATATACATGGACGATGGAGGGAGAGGACGTGCCTAACCGGCGCGCTGCGGAAAAAGTGTGAAGCAAATGACAATGATGCCGGTCCACATCTACAGGGCACAATGACGGCTTTGCTATGGTTACGTGCTGTGCAGTGTAGTCTGTCTAGCACACAGCGGCGGCGCCATGGTGCAACACCTCCTATATAAAAAAATCTTTCACAAGGTCTGCGCCAAGAATTATGACATCCCCACACGGAAATGACATGAACAGTTTGTTGGACATTCTTGTCAAGGAGTGCGCAATGCATTGGAGGCAGAGAGTTGTTGGTTATTCTGTTAACATTAAATGTCGGGTCAATGTCGCGTTGAGCAGTATGGGTGGTCTGAAGATCAAGGCCCCAGGCAACAGTTTTCACCGAGTCCTCGCCACGCATCCAAAAGTATTATCTTTTTTATCATAATCTCAGTTTGAAATTAACTTTGGGTGAAAGAAACGTGCTCTGGTGGACCTGTTTTGACACCGCATACTCAAACGCCCGCCTTGGTGGACCAATGGTTACGCTGCTTGGCGGCTGCTAAACTGAAGGTTGCGGATTCCTTCCCGGCCACGGTGATTGCATTGGATAGAGGTGAGATGGTGGAAGCCCGGGTACTGGGCATTGTCGGTGCACGTTAGAAAACACGAGAGGGTCCCAGGTTCTCAAGCCCTCCCCTATGGCGTCTCTCATAATAATATTGTTCTGGGACGTAACAACCCACATATGCACCGCATACTCGAATAATAGCAGCTGTGACATAACCAGATACTTGTAATCTGGCTAATATTAAAGGAACAAGAATGTAGCCAAGAAATAGTCAAATCGCCAAGGCTTCTTTTTTTTTTGCAGTCTCCATCTTTAAAAGGTGACAAATCTGGCAGGCAAGAGAGCCCTAAATCTGGCAACTTTGCGGGTGTCCCCACTATACAGAACGCATTTGCGACTTCATTCGTTCAGCCGCAAAGGACGAAAAATGTGAGTGGTGTGGCGCTAGTAAGCACCTGTTCGATGACATCAGCTCAGTGCTCGCGCGAATGTTCCGGCCATGGTGTAGCGTATAGTAGTCAGTTCCTGTATTTATTGCGCGTAAATGCAAAATAACATAGAAAATAACGGCGTGCGACATTGTGAAGCTTCAGCGCACACCAACTCTAACGCAAAACCAACTAGCCCGTACTTCCGCATTATTGAGAAGCGCATTTAAATGGACGCCTCAGTATACATAGCTTCACATGAGCGGTTAAACATAAGCCTTTGGCTGGATACTTTACAATAAACATCTGCCTGTACTAAGTTGCTTACTTAGCCCTCCAAATTTGCATAAACATTCACATAAATGCTGCCAGTTCGTAACAAAATGGGGGCGTTCTCACTCCAATGCCATCTAAACGACCGAAAAGGGGCAGACGAGCAGGTTGTACGAGCTCCGCAATTGGTGAGCCGTTCAACGAGAGTTGGTAGATGCGCTCCCTTAGAAGGCCGCACTCTCAGTAGTAGAGTAGGTGGTGCTCTGAACTATCGTTAAACATCACTAAAATGAGAAAGCACTATTCAATGTTGCATTTATGGTAATGCTCTCTAGGAGGGCAGTGAATGCTGTCGGCGTTGCTGATATTTTATTTATGCAGTAAACAAGTATAACATAGCAATAATGCATTTGAGCAACTCCCTGTGCTGCAAGCAACAAAAAAATATCGAATCATTCTAGCGTTTCGCGAGCCGCAAGCATAGCATTTTCTGTAGATCAATAATGGCATAATTCATTATCGTGATATGATTATGAGACACGCAAAAGCGAGGGCTCCTGGCTGAACTGAAGCTCTTTCACCGATCCACCTGTCATGTTAGTTTGTTCGACTTTATATTGTTTACTAAAACACGTTTAGCATTTGCCTATAGATCATTACCGTTTACTACTCAGTCTTCGAAATATAAATAATTCTGAGACATTGCGGTCTCGGTTGCTTTCTTCACCAGCTTCTGCTTAGAAGGGATAGGACGAAATTATTGAAGCAGTAACTTCAATAATCTATATGTTTACGGCAAGAGGTACGCCAATTTGAAGTGCAAATGACTGTTTTTTGGATTTCAAACAAAAAAAAATATTCATTGAAGACTATTTTTTTAGGACTTTACCTAGAGATTGTAGTACATATTTTTTTCTCACTGAGGCTCATTAGCCTGAACGGCTCTAAATTGAAAACGTTCTACTTGAATGTCCTGTATGGCCTTCCTTTGTTTACGTGTTTTGAAAAGTCTTCAAATAATTTATGCAAGTTTATTTCAACAAAATCATTCGTACTTTGTGCTCCGAAGGCTCTCGGGACTGCGACAGCGATCCTAAAGAGTTTCATTGCTTTTTATTTCTGATTGGTATGGATTTTGCTCAAGTGGTTCAACAGTGTTGATTCGATGGCCTTGCATGCACATACGTGGTCGCACTTCAAACAAGCAAAAGAACTTCGAACAAGATTATCACAACAATGAAAACTGCAGGTTAGAGATAACAAAATGCAGTAAATCTGTGTCTATGTGCAGTCGATGCGTAGACTGCAATGTTCACGAATGATTTTTGGTTTCATTAACTCTTAGTTAGCCTACAAAACATACGCACATGAAAAATGTGAAGAGAAGGGAAGAATGTACACACGAAGATTACGTCGTTGGCTGAACCATCCACTTGGGAAGGAAGACAAGGTACCAAAAATGACCGAAAAGCACGGAGCAGGCTATGGGTGAATCTGCTCTAAGTAAATATATACGTTCGTTCGTAAAACTTGTTCGCATTTATTTTAGTACAACAGATGCGTCATGAGGACAGCAGGATGAAAAGTACATTAAATTGATTAATGCAATCGATAAAATGCAAAGCGTAAGAGAAAGACTTCGCTGCCTGTCTGACTTTTAAAGCTTATCTATTCCTCAATCATGCCACATAAATACCCTATGGTGCAAGTCAGTGGACGAGGATGACACTGAGTGGCTGAAATTTCAACACGGCAGTAGTAACTAATGCCCTCTGAAAATGTAGCATTTAATTCGGTCATCACTCTCTGTTGTAATCACTCAACGTAACATATGGCACTGGGCTGATTTTCATGAGGCCACGTCTTCGTTCCATGAACTTTTCTCTTCTTCTCTGACATTACCATATATATTTCACCAAGTTTCTTTACGCAAATCCTGCCGGGGACACCCCTGTTCTCATACCATTGCTGTTGTAGAATTTCTTCAATGCATCATGAGATTCATCGCATTCGAGAGGCCGAAGCTCCAGCGGCAAAATTGATTATTTCCAAAGCTTGGAAGGGAACTCTAGTGACTTTACCGAATGCGAATGCAGATGCCCCTTTTCTCTGGTCTTGATGTCCTGGTAGCATCTGCTGCGTACTGGTTTCCTGGCTACCGAGCGTGGTCTTTTGAAGGCAACGCAGTACTTCGATCCTTCTTTTCTGAGTGTGTGTGTCTCTCTGACTTGAAGTTCTTCCCGCTCTTTCTTCAGTCGATCCAAAGCGGCAAGTAAGGAGGTCGTGCTCTGGTCAAGTTGAAATATCTGCGACTGAATGGCGTCCTCCTGCTGGTAATGGAGGGCTAGACTGTTCACTACGTTTTAAATCGGGGTGGTTGCAAGTGTGGTGTTTACGGATGTCATCGCAGGAGGGTGAGAGGCTTGCATCCTGCCAGTTCAGGATACGTGGCCTCTGACGAAGGAGCTTGTGCGTTTTGAGTTGAAAGTCCCGCCATGTTCTCTATGCTATAGGGTTCCTAATGCTGGTTGTAGGATATAGAGCTTTCGGTAACAAAAGCGATGATCCGTCGTTGCAGACTGCATCATACGACAGACTATCAGTGATGGATGCAGCAGTGCAGGCAGAAGTCAGTGTGGTCGGTCCCGTACTTCGAAACGCCGGATTGGTAGGATTAGACGTAACTACCAATGCTGCGGTTTTTGCGCTTTTGGTGCTGGACAACCCGCAATATTGCCCATGCTCTGATGCATGATATTGTCCAGAGAAAGTGGAGTCCTCTGTGAAGAAAGATGGACACCATCGCTGTGTCACTCAATACGACTCCGGAAACCCCATAAGTGCCCAAGCAGAAGCACAACAGTTCACTCCAACTGTTGTAAAGGGTTGTACTGAGGCTAGCTGTATTGGCTGCACTGAAACACTAAGCGCTGTATTGTTAGCTTGTGCTTTCTTCTCAGTTTCGTTGAAGGTGGTGGTAGTGTGATGAAGGCGCCATTAGAGGAAGTTAAATCGCAGGAAGAATAGCCGTACTTGCCTGAGGTTGTGCATCCTGAGCCAGTGGTTCCGACTTGACACATGTCAGAGTTGACGGTTGCACCTGAAGTGACTGGGCCACTTCCGCTATGGAGTACGTCCTCTCATCCGAGATGTTCTTCGCACATTGAGCCAGCGGCTGTCCTTTAATGATGTTAGGTGGTCTATACGTCGGATTCTGGTGACCATCAAGACTGGTTGTAGCTTGGCCTGTAGCATCAACTTATTCAAGAGATTTTGCGTCTTTGTAGACTAAGAAAAATTTGTAAACATTTTCATGACTTGTGGTGAACAGGAGCGCTTGGCATTAGAAACAGGACGTACCGAATTTGTCGGCGAGCCCTTCCATTTTCTCTTTCACAGCTCACCTTAGTCGTCACCTTCTTATCCACCTCAGGAAGGCCAACGTCGGTGGTTTTCGAATAAACTTCGTCGTCGTTGCCTTCTCAGCAAATATGCTCACACGGAGCTTTCTAGTGATTTCAGATAATAAACAACAATTTTTTATAAACAATTAGCACAGCAAAAGGCAAATCAAAATAAAAATGACTATAATATAATGTGCATCTATAGGCGATAAAGGTAATACAAACAATTGACAGAAGTGTAGTGGCGGCTAGCGCAATTATTTTGACATTTGAAATGTTCTTTACAACCTTGGTTACTGGTATCGCCAGTGACATCCAAACTGGCAGCAAGTTTTATTATAAATCTGAAATTTTCAAAACCACTCAATTCTTGGCCAATCCCCCCCCCCTCATAGTGGGTATGCACCACGATCAATAGGTGAGCAAGAACAAGAACGATTTCGCGAATGCGCCCCATGGACTGTAAAGCTGGCTGGTTTTTTGTTAATTCAAGCAGACCAAACTGTCGCCACGTATGTCTGATTTGTGCTGCATCTCCTTGTCACAAACGAGCGCTCAGAAGGGAAGTGCCGCGGAGTTCCAGCAACAGTGATGGTGCCAGGCACCAGAGGGACGCCTCGTGGTCGGCGTTAGAGAAGAAAAAAGAAGCATCCAAAGACTCTCTGGTCGCTCCGTCTCTCCCCCTCAGCAGCGTAGTTTCGCCGAGCAACCTCCTCACATCGGCCGCCGAGTAATCCCTGGAAGGATCTCAAAGCAAAAGGGCGGGGTGATGCAGAGTTGCGTCACGTGTCACAGACGGCTCTCGAAACGCCTCGCCCTTTCCCCAGCTTTGGATGTGCATCGCGTCAACGAAACGATTACAATTTTGTGGAATCTAGTGCGAAAGTTATTTAAGAGAGCAGTGGAGAAGGGAAATTAGGAGAAGAAGAAAGTTTTGCGCAAATGTGCGTAGGGTCATTCCGCCGTGTCGGCAAAGGCTTTTGTCGTCAGTGACAAAGCAGGTGATAAAGAGACCTTCCACCTGAGGGGTGACAACGTGCGCTACAAGCAGAAGAGTGTGTCTACCGCCAGCGAGCGAAGACGCGCAGGAGAAGCTGCGCGTGGGAAGCCGACGTGTTACCTGCGAAGAAGTTGGGTCTTTGGAGAGCGGTCAAATGAAGACGCGAGGTTTTCTGGAAGAGAAACTTCGGGGGCAGCGGATCGAGAACACCGCTGGACTTCGAGTGAGCAATTCTTGAAAGAGTATTATTCAGGCTTTGTTTCAAGGGCTTTGGACTGAATAAGTTTTCGAACTCTTTAGTCTTTAAGTGTCTTGGTTGTTCGATACACGTGTTTGCATTATTGCGCGTATTGTTGTTTGTGTCCATTGTTTCGAGTGTAGCTGATTAGATTGTGTAGTACGTTGTTTTATTGGTGACATATCGTATTCGACTATTGTCGAGTGTGCATATTTGCGTATCATTTGATCTGCTCGACTATTGTCGAGTGTGCACATTTGCGTATCGTTCGATCTGCCATATTAAGAATATAATTTTGTTTTGTTTATAAACTCTCGGCTTTGACTCGTTCTTTGGGCCACAGCCGGCGTCCGCTGGTGCGCCAGATAAGACGACTAAGTTTTCCGCACTTTCGTGGTGCAGTTCGGGGGGTCCGATGCTTCGGCCCTTGGAATTAACCCGGTGATCGCCTCCCTAATTAACGGGACATGGGACAATTATTGTGGCGTCTGCAACAAGGACCTTTTTTGGTGCAGAGTGGGTCCAAACTAGTGAGAAAGAGCCCCGAGTCGTTGATAGTGCTAGCGGAACGATTTTTGTGTTGCTTAGTGTTCTAGTTAACGAGTTTGCAGAGCGGGTCTCGATAGACTGCTTTAGGCAGATTTTTTGTGCACGCGGCGAGGTTTTATTTGCGAGACATCATGGATCTCGAGAAGTTAGCAGCTCTTGGTGAGAAGATTGGTCTTTCTAGCGCCGAACTACGGAAGTGGGTCAGCCAGAAGGAAAAAGAAGAAAAGAGAGAGGGCAAAGAAGAAATGCCAGCTGAGCTGGAAAAAGAAAGTTGGCGGTTGAAAGAGCCAAAGGGGAAAAAGCAGCTGAATTGGAGAAAGAGATGTTGGCCGCCGAGAGGTTGAAAGAAAAAAATTGGCCCCGTATCTGCATGAAATCTGCAAATGTCGTCGAAAGACGATAGTCTTGCGTGTGTAGAGTGAACAAAACATTTATTTGATGTTCTGCGCAAGAAAATCGGCGAATATTGTTTCGGAGGCACTGCGTTAGAGTGCCTCGAGCGTGCAGCGGAGGCTAACGAGCGCAGCAAGTGACGTCACACATGAGACATGAGCGCCATCTGGCAGTTTTTTTGGAAAACAAATCGCGTGGCCCTGAGACGGGCATGCGCGCCCGTCTCAGAGGTGAGAAGGTGTAGAACGCAAGGCGACCGTGGTAGGGGCCACCACCGTGTCTTCTTTGCAAAGCGATGGAAACACTCACCTTTCCGTGCAAGCGCAGCGTGATAAGGGCTACGGTCCTTAGAATTACTTATGTATGCTTTTTCTAGTAAAATACGAACATGTAGAATATATGTGTGTTGTTATGGTGTCTCAGATATGCGCAATACGGTTGCTTTTTAATTGACAATCACACACGTATGAACGCTGATCCTTGAGCAACATTGGTGGGCGCTACGGATGGGGTCGGCCGTTCAAGGTGTCGGCTGGGGCTGTTCAGAGTACCCAGTTCGTATTAACGGTGGACAAACAGACAAATGTACAGACAGACCAAAGTTTTTGCGTCGAAGCTCCCCAAGAAAGACTATCATCTTTAAAAGAGAGCAGCAATTGAAGTTGGAACTGGAGAGAGAAAGGCTGGCAGCTGAGAGGGCGAAACAAGAAGGAAAAGCGTACATAGCTGAAAGGGAACCACAGCGGCAGCACGAGATGGAACTCGAGCGGCTCCTTTAGCAACAGCGAAGTGAAACTCCCGTAAAGGCTAGAGTCGAAAGCAGTGAGCGGGAAGACCATGGCTTCCGCTTGAACCCAAGCAAGCGGCTCGTAGCGTTTAATGAAAGGAAGGATGAACTTGAGGCGTACCTTCACACATTTGAGGCGATTGGAAGGAGCGAGAATTGGCGGGAACATCAATGGGCAACTGCTTTGCGTACCTGCTTGAGTGGCGAAGCACGCGTGTGTACGGTAGGCTAACGCTGACTGATGCAGCCAACTATGCAAAGGTGAAAGCTGCTTTACTGAAGCAATTTAGATTTACTGTCGAAAGTTTCCGGGACAGATTTCGGACAAAAAAACCAGCTGATGGTGAGACAACTACGCAGTACACCACCTGACTTGGCCATTATTTTGACAGATCGATCGAACTTTCAGGGACAGCACAGGAGTACAATGAGCTTAGAGAGCTCCTTATTAGAGATAAATTTCTTACCAGTTGCCACCCAAGCCTCTCGCTGTACTTGAAAGAGATGAGAGCTATCACTTGAAGACATGCTTGAATTGGCTGATCAATTCTTGGAAGCGCTAGGTGGCACAAATTAGGCCATGGTCAAGAAGGAGTGTCCTGAAGATTTGAAGAAATCGGCGTCCGAAGGAAAAAACTGTGCACCGGAGAGTGTTCCGCGAGTGTTGTGTCTGTTGTTTCGACTGTTGCTGAATGTATTAATCAGCTACACATTTAACTGGACCTGTGACAATCCTACATTGGCAGATACACTCTTGTGAGTTCAGTTGGGAAACAGGCTGTAATATTGTCTGTTTGAAAGAGGCTAATCACTAAAACTTTCTCGTTGTAGGCTTAAGTAAGAAAAAATACGCACACGTGCCGTTACTTGTGAAACTAGATGGCTTAAGAAAGAATGGATGTAGGGGAAATGACATACTCTCGGCTGCAAAACTTTGCAGGGTCTCCAGCGCGTGGCAGAGTGACGCAAAACAGAATTGTTGTGCCATCTGACGAATCACGACGCTTTTTGTAGGGGCTTCTTGTGTTATGATTATTTACTTGTTAGTCTCGTAGCACCTGACAACTCTGTCTGCCGGATGGCCCTGCGGAGCTGTTAGAGTCGAGCTCTATAGCAGGTCTCATGTTCACAGCATAGCGAATAAGGGTGAAGGGAAGGGTACAGATTAAATCATAGCATATCATGTATAGAATAATGAGCGAAAACTCTAAAAGCCAAAAAAACTACAAAAAACGAAGAAGAGAGAAAGAGCGTCACCCGCAACGGATTTATGCGCAGATGAGAGAGAGAAAGAAATAAACGTTTATTTCGAAACAATGTTCCGAGCGATGCCCGGTATCACCCTAAGGTCTAAGGATTCCCTAGTCCAGGGACTCTCTGGCTTCGACTACCTTTTTTTTTCCTAGCGACGAGTTGTTGCCGGTCATCCAGGTCCTCGAGGACGACCTTGGCCTCCCACGTTTTCATTACGTGGACGTCGTTCGTTCTTGGTGCTTGGTTCCACTCCAGTTGCATATCGTGGTTTGCATGGCACTGGAATTCCAGGAGGAAGTGTGCCAGGGTGCGCGGTACGCGCCTTTGCAATTTCTCCCAACTCCAGCCGGTGACTGCAGCGCCACAGTGAGTCATGGAGTGAACTATTAAGAGCGCCCGAACACTATAGTCATGGAGCGCCCGAACGCTCCTTATTCCTGAGACGGAGTGGTGCTTTTCGGGTGGACGTGATCATACCGAGGCAAATGATGAACATGCCAGCACTGGACAGTATCGTAGACACATGTATCTTGGATATTGTATCTTGTACACTCTCAGGTGCCGGATAACAAGTGGCATATAGGCGGTGCGCTCCTGCGTACTAACTAAAATCCTATCTATAGGGAGCCCAACAATAAAAAATACCCGTCACAGCCACGCGGCGCAGAAGTAACGGCTACAGCAGGTAAGAGCAGGCGCAAGAAGAAAAGAAAGTAAAAAATGGGAAAGCCACCGTCTCTGTCGTGCCAGCCTGGCGCCAGGAGCTGGCATCAACTTATGCAGAACCGTTCAGCGACAACAAGCGCGAGCGTAAAAAAAAATTAAAAAAACGCCCCCCCCCTCCCCCTGCCACCACTTCACCAGCTCGGCGCCCGTTCGCACGCTTCTCCAAGGGCCTACTATTAGTTTTCTCTTTTTTTTCGCTTTTTAATTGTGACAGGGCCATGACACTAACCCCTAGCCGCCTAAGAGTGCCGTGTGCCACAATGCGCGAAAAGTAGATGGTCTCCTTTAAATTTCTTCTTTCTCGACTGAGTTTCGCTCTCACTACAATGCGTTCAGCGATGAGCGCTAATCTGATGCCGCACTCCTGCGTGGTACTTCATTGTGAAATATGAAGCCCGTGGTGTTTTAGCATCTCGTCGCTTTCACACATCAGTGATTTGAAGAACCTTGTAGATGCGCTCTCTTAAGGGTCTTCGTAGTTTTCTGTATCTCTCGTCCCTTCTTTTCTTCTTCCTGTCTTTTCGCCACCTTTGAAACTTCCCCCAGTGCAGGGCAGCAAACCTGACATGCATCTAGTTAACCTCCCTGCATTTCCCTGCGTCTCTCTCTCTCTCTTTTTGTGGAGGTAAGTTTGAACTATATGCGATAAGGTGCTAACTACTGCTAGTACCGATGCTATATATAATGGTACAAACGTTTACCTATCAGACGATATGTTGGCATACCATCTCCATTTGGACATGCTGTTTTTGTACAAATAACCCTTCAGGGCAAAATATCATTGCTAGCATAAAATGCTTACTCAGTGTCCTCTTCTATCCCGTACATTACTGAGGGTTCTAAACTGTGTTTTTTAGGAGGGGGGGGGGGGGTAAGTGCAACAAAATAGGTGCTCTGTTTTATACTTTAGTTTTACTATCCGATTTATTTCTACTACTGCTTATACAATTATACTGACATGAGTTTACTCTTCGCCAAGAATATTAGGGAAACATATATGTCGTTATGTGGGCATGCATGGAGTATAAAGCACCAAACATTCTGCTTACTGCTTGGTAAAATGGTGAAATGGAGTGCACATTATCATAACCGAAATAATTAGAAACCATCTTAAATATCCTAGGAACATAACTTGAGAAAGATTTTATTACACCAAATAATTCCTTTTTTCAATGACTGTCCCAACGAGTGATTTCTGATGATTTGGCATACTCACTTATTTTCTTGTTGTGTAAGTGAACAAGTAACTTGACACTTCCCGCTTAATTCCAGTGGGACAATGAGGCTTGAAGTGCCACCAGTAGCGTGTATTTATACTTATTAACAATGAACGCTTGGTATGGAATGGCTGTTTCATTGTTACTTATAAATGTTTCCCTTTCCTAGGCCTCCCCATTATTTTTTTACTGTTAAATTGCCAGGTAATCGGAACTATAAGCGCCAATAGCGTGCAATGTTGTCCTGCGACGACCTCGTCGACTATACCGTCAGGTGCTTTTATTTTTTAAATGCGAAACATTTCTTAGCGAACTTGGGCGACTTTGAGCGTATCTATCTATCTATCTAGACGCCTACGACTTTTAGCTCTCCTGGCCGTTTAGATAATGGTATCAATACCAAACTTGGTACGGCATAACATGGCTGTATGAGGAACATATTTGACCAGTCATAACATAAAAATCATGATATATATCTCATGAATGTCATGATCTACATTTCATGGTCCTGCAGCTCTTGCGGTGCTTTCGCTCACATGGTATGTTGCAAAACTTGTATGGTATGACATGATTGCATGCCGAACACGAGCGACCGACCCTAACATGAAAATCATGACATGCGTGTCATGAAACAACATGACTACATGCCACACTCATGATGCGCTCGCGGCCATTTCGCTAGCGTCACATACACCAAATTTGGTATTGCGGTATGTGAATGAATGACGAAGGTATGTGACTGGTGCAAACACGATAATCATGAGATGCGAATTATGTAATATGACCACATGCCACGCTTGTGATGCGCTGGCGACCGTTTCGCTAGCTTCACTTATACCAAATTTGGTATTACGAGACGTGAATGGATGATGAAGGTATGATACTGGTGCAAACATGATAAACATGAGATGCGTGTCATGTAAGAACATGACTACATGCTATGCTCATGATGCGCTCACGGCCATTTCGCTAGCTTCACATGTACCAAACTCGGTATTACGCGATGCGAATGGACGATATCGCTAAATGACACATCGAAACATGATAATATGACATGCGTGCCATGTTACAACATGACTACATGCGACACTCATGATGCTCTCGCGGCCGTTTTGCTAGCTTCACATATACCAAATTTTGTATTGCGTGACGTCAATTGACGACGAAGGTATGTGACTAGGGTAAACATGACAATCATGAGATGCGTGTTCTGTGCGATCATGACTACATACCAAAATCAAGGCGCCAATATATTTTGACGTCATGTGGTGCACGTGCTCGCGAGTGTTGCATTTTGACGTCATGCGGTGCACGTGCTCGCCAGGCGCCGGTCTTGCCATATACTCGCAAGCAAGCGCCACGCTGCGTTGCTTTGACGCATGCGCGTTTCAGCGCGTCCGGCGTTGCTACGTCACGAAAAAAGGGAGACGCAGTGTTGTCTGGGTAACGCATCAATGTGAGCATGTCGCATTTCCAGCCGGTTTCCGTCGGGCCGCACTGATGGACGCTGGTCGTGCCTGGCCTTAGCTCGCGTTTTGCTAACGTAGCGTCGCTGCGCCCAGCGTGCACGCGCGTCAACGCTACATCGGAGTATATTGGGCTCTTCATGATGCGCCCCCGGCCGTTTTGGTAACTCCACATATAGCAAATTTGGTGTTACGTGACGTCAATAAATGACGAAATTATATGACTGGTGCAAACATGATAATGCTGACAAGCGTGTCATTTAAAAAAATGACAACATATCACGCTCATAGCATGCTCGCGGCCATTTCGCCAGCTCCACATACACTAAATTTGGTATCATGTGACGTGAATAGATGACGGAGGTAAACGACGCATCCAAACAAGATAATCATGACACGTAAGTCATGTACGGCATAATTTACCTCCACCTCGTAACATTGTGTTGATTTTCAACCTCCCTCAATCGTGCTTCGCATATCATCGATTCCTACTGAACGTGGGATCTGCCAATTTTCTTAACACAGAAAGCTGTTATCACCATCATGTTTCGTAATCTTCAAACTGTCTCTGATTGTTCTGATAAAAGGACACTAAAGTAAAACATTGGATTAGTTTAAATTAAAACTACACTCTCAGAACGCTAATGACACGACTTCCAGTGTCATAAGTTCATTGTTAGCGGGGAAAGTCTGGGTGGAACTTTAATTTTTAAATCTAGCGCCTAAATCTCTGCGCGCGATGTAACTAATTTCAATATGTACTTTACAGCGAAAGTTGTTATGAGATCACAAAGGGTGGTCATTTTTGCGCCGCAATTGTCCACCGCTGCTGGTGTCCGTAACCACTATCACGCGAAGTTAGAAAAAACTAAGAAAAAAAATCCAAAGGAAAGAATGGAATTCCAACCCTGGCCACCTGCATGCTATCCCAGTGCTCTACCACTGAACCACATCGGTTCTTGAGATGTGAACTGACCCTAGGCAGGATTTCCTTTCAGGAGAGAAATAGCGGTATTATGAGTAATAAGGCGTTTTAGAACAAGAAAGGGACAAACAGTTGTCACACAATACGAAATGCGTAACGAACGGGTAGTCGAATGCTCCAACCCATTAATAATGCTTGATGATGATGATGATGAAGATGATGATGATGCCTCCATATTGGCTTTTGCCCACTCAGAGGGATTCACCAAAATTGGTGATGTGGAATTTTAGGTCTTTCAAAAGATACATATTCATAGCGAAGTGAGGATAGAGCAAACGTAAAAACAGAAAGTGTGCAATAATTCCTTTTTGTCATTCCGACCAGACACAATAGTCTATATCATGAATGTAAATTACAGCAATTTCGAAGACGTTTAAAATTGATGTTTTGAATTTGCCTAATAATACTATATCAACAGATATACAAATAGGAATTTAGAGGCGCATTCGTTTTGTTTCATGAACATAACTACAAACGGCATCAAAGGCGTTCCTGTGGCTGTAGCCCTGAACGGAAGCACCAAAGGTGAGTATACTGTCAATGGTGAAGGGCAGCCCAAGATTAGAGAATGGGGTGACAAGGAGACGTTTTTTTAACAATTTCTAACGGCTACATGGAAAAAAAATCCTCTATTGATTCCGTATCTGAACAAAAGCTGTATGGGGGAGATATAACCAGACCAGCCCTGTGTGAACAGAAATTTAAAGGGGGCACATGACATTGTAATCTAGTTAGCATGACCTCCAGTTGGCTAGAGTGACACCAGTCGGTTTTCTATTGATATTTTAAATGTCTAAATTCAGTCCGGGATATTGCTGGTGCTTTGGCATTAGCACTGAGTGAAAATTTTTGATATCTTATTGCCATTATACTGGCCACCACCGGAAGGACAGAAAGTATTGGCCCATTTAATGCCACTCGAGCTAACGAGTGTGCCATTTAATTTAACTCTAAGCCGCAATGTCGAGGTACCCATGATTGTTTTTAGAGTTTCAGTTGTGGAAGAACCAGCGTAAGGACTCTCATTAAGGCATCTGATTTAGATGATGATGTAAGGGACGTACATATGGACAGGAAGTCTGTAATTATTATAGCAGTACGGGTGTTCAAAGTTAGTTTACGTAGTGCTAAAACAATTGCCCTGAGTTCCCCTTCAAAAATAGGTGTGAAGTCTGGTAGTTTTTGCAAATGACCAGTCAAGTGAAAGAGAGTAAATACCTTCTCCTGTCTTTTCGTCTATCACGGAAGCATCAGTGGATACTACATTATTTGTTTCCACTTGTGCAAGATAATCTTGCAAGAGGATATTTAAGACTCTGTATGATTGAAATTTAGGCTTATAGGAGAAAATCTCACCATATTCTATGGTAAGGTTTTGATTTGGCCCATTTGCGGCTGGTACATCTCAAATTTTCATGTTTATTCTGTCTAGTTGCTTCTGAATCTTCAGGCATAATTCTTCATCGTAGTCAGCCCCAGTGTCTAAAATTCGCACAAAGTTTTTTTGCAAATGTGTAGCTGATATCGCGTTTGTCCAAATAATGACAAAGGATGGAATACTGAATGCCTTCTTACTACAGAAAAATTATGAAGATTTATGCTATAGTGGGTACGCTGCAAGTGTGCTTGTATCGGTTGCCCAGAGAGTCTTTAAAACAGGCGTTGAAAGGCCACTTTCATGCTTTCGCTGTGGCTATATATATGCGCTGCACGTTCCTAGCAGGCCTGGTGTTTTTTTTTTCATATTTCCGCAACATTGGTTCCATGAGGATTTCCGATACTTCGTATGCTAGATCTATGATACTCAATGATGACAATGTATTTCATTTTTATTCATTAGAAGTGACGTAAGGCCCAGCAGACACCGTGAAAATCTATGACGTCATGGTATTAGAGGCAGAAATCTCGAGGTGCTGCCTCCACACGTATTTCCATATCGCGTGTTTTCTCGCTTACCAAGCACTGTATATAGCGGTAATAGTGGTGCTTTGGGGATTTTCAAATTGTATATACCTAACTAGTACTAGGATTTTACTTTGCTTTACTAGTACTAGGATTGTGAAATTGAACTTAACTTCACGCAAAAGAATTGTTTATCTATTTAGTGTCCCTTTAGGATTACGCACAAATCTTGCCTTTGAGGCCGCATTCTTATGGTGGCAAAATGCTTAAGGTGCATGTGGTGCCTGAAGTTAACAATGTGCGTAAAAAAAAAACACGCGTGGACGAATTTTCTGAGCCCTCTACTACTGCGTCCTTCATAATCGTGCCATGCTCTTAGGATCTAAAGCTCTAACAGTTATTGTGAAGATTACGTGCAGTACGCGCGTACTCTATATATAGAGTTTTTTTAACGAGCACCATCGATAACACTGGATGCTGTGATCACTCATGTATAAAGACGCGATCTGCCAATGATTAGCGAAGACCAATGCCACGAATTGGCGTTTTCAAGGCATACGGCGTGCTTCGCTTCTACTTTGATTTAATTAGTTTGCAGGGCACAAATAGCCGAACAAAGAGCGTCATCTTTACAGAGTGACTGCCGCTTTTTTTTTCAGATTATTCACCTTTTGAAAATATAATATAGGTCGCAGGCGTTTCTGGGATGGACATGTTCTCTCGTAAGAAAATTTATTGGCCGTTATTGAGTATACAGATAACAGACACTTCACGCTAGCAGATAAGAACAATATGAAAAGTAATTGAAGTTTTATGTGCACTCCGTAGGCCTATACACAATGCCCCACAAAAATAAATGGCGCTATACCAGCGTTGTTGCTGCTGTACACCAGTGATTCGGTGTTTTATAAAGGGTATTTTGTGGACAAGATAAAACTGCGTACCGATATTTTGCGCCATCGTGTGAAGGCTTTTTGTTGAAGCTCGTTTGGTTAGATGACAACCCGCAAGCTGGTTGGCAAGCTCAGCTGTGACTCTCATAAATTACGGAAATGAGAAGATAGAGTTGTTGTTAGCTAAGTGTATAAAGAGCTGTCCTGTTAAGAAGCTGAGCCCAACCCTTATAAGTTATTGGGAAATAAACTAATTTACTTTGTCGAAGAAAGACAAATGTTTTAGGTACGAACTAACAATTCATTAAACTGAAATTGGCCGCATTCAGGAAATCGTCGCACACTCTATATCCATAGGCATTCGCTATACATTTTTGGGGTCTATAACAAGAAGTTTACACATGTTTCGAAGTATCTTCAGAGACAATTGGCAAGTACCATCAGACACTGTGGTGGTATTTTCCGTTTCTCTGATAATTTTTGTCCGAGTATCTTGTATCGTATCGCGATACAATTTCGAAGTATTTTCACCCTGCCCTAGGACATGCCGAGAGTGTAAAGCCTAATGGCATTAAAACTCTGACTACTTTGAAGAATGATGCCCATAGTCGTTGGTCAGGCACGCAGATGAGATTGCTCAATTCATGAAATGTGGCAAATAAGGGCTGTTATGATTTTGGTTTAGATGTGTATTGTAATCCAGGGGTCTTCGAGCCAGTATAACTGTTCCAGCTGTTGACGCGCTCCGCAGAAGGCCGAGGCAAATGTGTAGTACCTGTGCTGCCCTGTACACCCTGAAGTGCTTAGAGATTAGATTTGAAATTTTTGGAGAGCATTACGAAAAAAGAGGCCTGCAGTGGTTCCTTATACGCCTATTTTTGGTGATGTAGAGTTTTCAAAAGGTTAGAAGCTAGCAGTGTTGACGGTGGGCTCGGCGCCTGACAAGCTTGCGAAGTTGTGCCTCGCCAACCTTGTAAGGGAAAGCCATGCTCTGTGTAGAAAGGTTTTCGAAACAACACTGGAGGCTTTTATATTCAATCTGCTCAGTAATGTGCCTATTTCAATGCCAGTAAAGGCTAAAATGGTGCATGACGGTTGGTAGTTCAGCAAGGGGGCACGTAAGACTATGTAAGGTATTTACTGATATGCCTTCTACACCTCAACCTTTATGAACTTACCAGGTGTGAAGAAGCGCATATTTCATTTGTGGTTATTTACATTTAAGAGGACGCAATCTATATGCGAATGTTTAAATCTTTACATTACTTTATAATTTTTTTTATGTGAACCGACTGAATGCTTGGGAAATATTCACAATTAAAGTGAGGCCATGATTTTATGTTTTGAAGCTGGCGGAAATTGAAATATGAGTTCATTTGATTTCAATCATTGCTTGTTTTATGCGCTGCTTGGCAGAAAACGTAACTTCATCCAATCGCCATGCAAAATGAATTCATGTGCGCTCTTTCCACGCCAGTCATAGGCTACGTTTCATCGTTTGTCGGTGCCAAGGAGAACATCACTTTCAACTGTCAACAGTGAGTGAATGCCACAATGGGTAACCTACAACGCGCCATCCTTCTCAGCATGACATTTTCACGGCATCGCTCGCTAACGCATTGATTAAAGGTGATGCTCCTAGTATGCATTACGCCTAAATAGTGCGTGTGACAACATCAACACTCTGGGTGTTATAATTTGCAATCTTCGCACTTTCATTTATCATAGAGCAATAATAACATCCAGGGTTTGACTTACCATCGAGCCAGAATATCATGGTATATTCATAGAATTTGGCTCTCTTGCGCTAACTGTAGAAGGAGTTAAACTCCAGTCGAGAATGTTTAGCCAAATCGCACTCGAAAGCGATAAAGCTGCATATTTTGCTTGCGATCACGACTCGAAACTCGGAGTGATCACGACTCAAAACTCGCGCGCGCGCGCGCGCGCGCGTGTGTGTGTGTGTGTGTGTGTGTGTGTGTGTGTGTGTGTGTGTGTGTGTGTGTGTGTGTGTGTGTGTGTGTGTGTGTGTGTGTGTATGTGTGTGTGTGTGTGTGTGTGTGTGTGCCCACGATGTTCAAATGCGAGCAGTTATAGTCACATCCGGACCTTACAGAGGCCCTGCAACACTTTTCCAAGTGATTGTGTAATGGCCTTTTGCCCACCAATCACGCGAACCAACTGCCACATTATTTTTTTAGAGTCCGTCATGGACGAGTGCAGTTACAGGGACTTGTTGCACGCTTAAGTCGCTTTCTCTGTCCTTTCGTTCTAGCGAGGGCGCTGAAATCTACACAGGGAGAGGAATGACTAGGAGGCACGGTGTAAGATACAAACAATTTAGTTTGGGAGACTTCGCGGCTTTCTTATGGGACGTGACCGACCAGATAAACTAACAGAGACGCGCGTCCTTCCAACTGTTGCCGGCAGCGCATCTAAAGACAAGTAACCGCAACATAAAAATAAAAAAAGGTTCAACATACCATTGCTATAGCAATCGGCGAGGACAGTGGAAACGCCGATGTTCGGAGAACATTCGTCACTCGCAAAAAACAAGCCATTCGGCCGCAACAGTTGCTATCGTGCCTTTGGCGCGTTTCATGCAGGGGCATTTCATCATTTCCGTTTGCAAAATGAACTTGTGATGTGGTGAGCAGCCATGAAGGCGATCGGGGGAAAGGAGACGTTCACACAGTGAGTGAACATGGGAAGAAAGTGCTTCGTTAGTGGTTGCCGGTCAGTTTATACTCTACGTACGACGAAAGAGTAATATTACTCAATGTTCCTTCTCATCCCGAACGCCTGAAAGCATGGACTCAAGCGGTTCCCAGGAAAGACCGTAAGCTCTCTACGAAAGATACAATAAGCAGAAAGAACTTCTCAGATGAGATTATTCTGAAGAAAATATATTTCGGAGAGCTAGCTGGAACGCCAAACGTTAACTTTGTAACGCACGCCAACAAATTGGTCAGGGTATCTAAGTGGTTGCTTATTTTTTTTTTTACGACCAATCACGCGGTCTTGCTCAAGTTCTGCTTTGCTGGTCATCAAAAGCATGTGCGTTCCACCACGCTGTTCGCCCGCTCCCCAGATCCAGCTTGCCAATTCGAGTGCACCACGTACCATCAGCGAACACAAAAAAACAAGCGCATTTAAATGAAAAGTCGCTTCATACAAAATTTTGGAAAAGATGTCAATCATGTTAGTGTCTGTTACGCCCCAAGCAGTATAATATTCACAGGACGTGCGGGAACCATCTTAAAATACCGGCATGCATTTCATAGATGAGCATGGAGACCGCGCCTGCTGCGCGTCTCAAACGCCTGTCATGCTTGGTGAGAAGAGTGATCAATTTTCACTCCTTGGCAGAAACAACCCTCCTGTGTAATTGAATTCAACTCTCCTGTAAAAAACCGGTTGTTATAGCAACGCCTCTTGTTGTTTTCTACTTACGTCTACTCGCCGCTGGCAGCGCTGCCAGCAGTGGTCCGACAGATGCACGTCACAGAACACCTATACACTACCATTTAGAGAAGGGAAACTGTACCTTTGACAGTGCAACGAAAATAAGGGTAGTGGTGGCGTTGGGAACTAACTTATCCGACCTAAAGACGGCGCTGGTAGCACTACCATCATCATTGCGCTAGGGCAACATGGCAGCTGCTTTGGTAGCGGGTGCGGGGGTCGCGGTGCGCGCCCGCAAGTTTATGGGTGTTTATTCGCTGCTATTGCGGGATGGTATTCGCGCACACGGCACCCTAAGGTTGCTATGAATATTTATTTTCGATATACCGCCAAGTTACCGAGAGGCCTCAACTGGCAAAAAACACGCCAAACAAGTAAGCTTACACTGTTTATTGACAATCGTGAATGCAGCAGTATACATGTAAACAAGGAACACTGTCTCTCACACTGTTGAACAATACATGCAAAAAAACAGTGATAGCCATCTGTTCCATATTACCCGCTGAAATTGTGCAACTTTGTCTCTTGGCTTGTTCAGTCAGACAACGATATTTACACTGGACACCCCTTGCACAGTACTTGGAATTGGCTTTTTCACAACATATGCTCTCAAAAAGTGCAGTGTCAGTACGATTAGCCTGAGCCGCAATATGATATTCGACAACGCATCGGCGAGAAGCACATCGCATTGAATAAAAAGAAATAATCCCACGCTGTTGTGCTAGGTATTCCTGCATTCTACTGGATATTGTGTTTAGAATCTGTGTTTTTATTTGCGCGTCCGATCTTTTTACGACTAACTAGATCAACTTTCAGTTGTGGTAAGCAAGCGCATCCTGGGAAAACACTATTTACAGGATCATGTTGAAAAAAAAAACTTGGTTTACGTTTCAAAAGAGGTGAAAGGGTTGCAGTGACAGGTGCTTTAATTGAGTAACAGTTGGCGAATAATGAAAGCCTGAGTCAAAAAAAATTCAGCAAGGCAACATTCTTGTCAAAATTGTCACGGATGACAAGTTAAGAGAATTAGCTACCCCCTTGCTCGCCTACTTTAGATCAGCTGACACACGAGATACAGCATGCCTGTTGGTGCTCCCAAAAGCACTCATTCGTAAAAAATAAATTATGCACCAGTGGATAGCACTCGCAATTCACTTCACATGTCATACACGCATACAATAGGGACATATGGAGCACTAGTAACACTAGACAGCTGAGAAGTGCTGATGGTCATGTAGCAATGTTAGAAAAATAGGCAGTGAATAGGTATTTCAGTCAAATCTGCATAATGAAATTTTCTACGATGTTTATTCATAAATTAAAGAATATTTCCTAATCTTTAAGTATTTGCACGTCAGACTGAAGAGTTATGTGCGCAGCACATTCTGCTACTTTTCAGCGAAAGTACTGAAGTGATTGTTCTGGTTCAGTAGGCACCTGCTTGACGGGGAACGCAGACACCAATGTTGGTGAATATTGTGGCTCCCGCCTGATGTGGGGTGCACTCTGTGTTTACATTTTTGCATGCAAAAGAATCACTAGCTTTTCCAATTTACGACGAGTTGTGCACAGTTCATAAACCAACTGTGGGGAGTGAAACAAGTGTCAGAACACAGTGTTGAGACTTTCAAAATGGCTGCACAAATGCGTGCGAAAAAGAGTGGAGCACCACGCCAAGCATCCAGACCAACGAAAGTGTTCAAGTGGACAGGATATTGCAATAGATTGAGGACTAAGAGTTACTGGTCTGTAAGACAAAGTTCCCCTTGTTGGCCACGCTACAGTTTGCACAATTGTAGACGATTTGCCCAGACATCACAAAGCTAGGTTCTAAAGATGCTTACCGACCAATTCAAATACTAAAGGACATCAAGTGGATGAGCATTTTTGGACTGCTATTGATAAAACAGGGATGGTTTGTTTTCGCACACTATTGCACAGGTGACAACGCTTCATAGTGTATGCGACTGCAGAAACAACACAGTGGTGTCACTACTCCTTTTCCCAAAAACCGAAATAAATTCAAGCAGTTAGCTTACTCCAATTAGAAAATGGCGGCTACCATTTTCCAAGTCAAAAAGAATTTTTTAGGGTTTAATTTCATAAAATGTAAGCCACACGTACAGCTGACATATACTGTGAAACACTCACCCCAGTAACAAGTACATTAAACATTGATGACGTCTCTAATTCTCATCCGGAATCGGCCTCCTACATAACAACGTGCATCCTTGCACGACAATCAGAACCAATGGGAAGATCAAATATTTTGGTAGGGAACACCAATTGCTCGCCCTGCTGTACTGTGCCAGCACCGTGTAATTATTTCCTCTTCTTTCACTCGAAACAGTGGCTCGGGGTACGATTTGAAGACGGTGAGAAATTTAAGATCACCGTTCACAACAGGTTCAATTACCAAGCAGCGATCTTTTATTCAGATTGACTACTACTGTGACGGTACGAGAGGCACTAAAAAGTTAGCAGTGATTCTGTAGAAAAGTGCAGCAGGTTTTTTGCTAAACTAAGCCCGCCAGTAAAAATTTTGCCAATGAATATTTACTTGCTTTGAATCAAATGTACTTTACATTTTGAATTACCTTCATGGTTTTTATGCTTTGCATTGACAGATGAATAATTGAGTTTCTTTTGCGTCAATCGTGCACAGTCATCAAAGACACTGCTCAAACTATGAGCAACGGCAAAAGCTGAATTCACATTTTTATTCTTCACTGCTTCCTAACAGTCTGCCTCACTCTTAACACGGGGATCATACAAAAATAGTTCTTTTGGCTACATATTTCACAGCAACATCAAGGAAATAGCTGTTAGTAGACATTCGAATTATCAACATGTATTAACAGTGGCCAACTTTGATTATACCTACTGAGTCCCCTCAGACATTGTTCTGTTAAAAATAAGCATACCTTTAAAAAAGCCTTGTCATATGCGTCAGGTATTTTACATAGAACAAATAATATTACAGCAAAAAAGTCGTTATTTGAACTCGGTTAAGTAAAAGCGCACAGCCCTGTCTATTTCTATTGGGGGAAATCTCTCGACAATTTGAACACATTGGCATCCACAACAGCTAATTCAAACTGGGAGCCCCTTGTTTTCGTTGTTGCTCGCACAAGTATGTCCAGAGGGATCACAACATTTTGCCAAAACAAACCCAACTAAATTACCTAGAGAAGGAAAACTGAACATCAGCATTTCTCAGCAGATGAGATTTCGGATGCTGAACAGCAGCCCTTGGACAAGCAAGGAATGATGGTCATGGAGGCACAGTGGAATAAATGCAAGCGAATGGAAATTACTGATTACTTCTCATTTTTATTGTATTAACTTTGTGATGTAAACAAGCATGTTTTGAAGCACAAATATTGACATACGTTTAAACACTAAGGCTCACTGCTTGCGTGCATGTCGGTGCTTGTAATCAGCTTGATTACACCCACTGCAGGACAAATGTCTTTCCCATGATCAGGCAATCAACTTGGCCCTGTGCTTTTTGCTGCCACGTTATACGTACAAACTTTTTAATATCATTGCCCGCCTAACCTTCTGTCTTCACTTCATGCATTTTTCTTCTCTTTGAATCCAGTCAGTTACCCTTAATGACCAGCGGTTATTCTGCCTGCATACTACGTGGCCAGCCTTTGTCCATTTCTTCTTCTTGATTTAAACTATGATATCCTTAACACCGATTTGTTCCCTGACCCACTCTGCTCTCTTTTTGTGTCTTAAGGTTACACCTATCGATTTCCTTTTCATTTTTCGCTGCGTCGTTCGCAATTTAGGCTGAACCTTTTTTGTAAGCCTCTAGGTTTCTGCTCCGTACGGACTGGACGCAGTTGTTATATTCTCTCTAGCTGCTATAACCCTCTAGATCTTGAGGGTTAGTGACAGATTATCATTCATGATTTGAGAATGCATGTCGAATGTGATCTACCCATTAATATTCTCCCTTATTTTTCCAGGTATTTACTCTCATGGTTCGGCTCCCGATTGCTACCTCTGCAGGACATGTCTTGCTTAATGAAAGCATAAGTTCTTGCACAGTTTTTTTAGTACTTTGACAGTGTCACTCCCGACATGCACGCAGTATCAGTAACTGTTTCAACACTACTATAGTTGTACCTACCACTGCCTTGCAACAGTCTTTACATTCACAGCAATCTATACACAATGTGAAAAAGAAGTGCTGCTAAATATGCACTACTACAAGCCCATTTGTTACCTAGTTATATGTAGTTCTATATGAAAAGTTTCACACGTAGAGTGAAGTGCAGTGTATGCACCCCATGACATGCACTGTCCAAGAATTTGGAAGCCTGCACATTTCCTGTAAACTGAGATTCTCACAAAGCAAGAAACAACAATCTGTGCACCCAATTTTGTACAGCTTGTACATGCCGTACGCTATCATTGCTTTTCAGTATAAGGCTTCCATTTGTCCACCAGGCATATTGGTGGCGCATGTGGTGGTCAATATGGAAACTGTAGAGCTTGTTACGAATGGATGTGGGTAGCTTGGAAATCAATGGTCTCTCTATAGTCCAGTTTTTTTAGAAGAAAAAAAACAGGCTCATGAGCAGGATAAGAGATAAATTATTGAACAAATTATGTTCAATAAATAAAGTGTCTTCAACGATACCTTCGAATATTTTGGTTCATGAACTTTGTTTCAGTGATGACACATTCTACGCTGACTTGAGGTAGGTTCAGAGTGATGAGACATCCAAGCGTACACTGATATGAGCAGTTCCTTGGAGGCTGCTGTTGGGTTGTTAGAAAAAAAAAGTCCTGGCTACTCTGGTAGAAGCGTGAACGGATTTGCGATGCATGACTAAGAAGAATGCATATAGGAACACTGCATACAAGAAAGGTAGCGTGGACATTGCTGTTTTTTGTGAATTTGTCTTGTGAATGGCATTATAATGAATTTGTTTTAGTAACGTTCTTCAGAGGGCAAACCTAGGTAATTCCCCAACTGGATGGACTATATGGCTCATGAAAATGTAATAAGCTTCATTGCAAACTTACGAAAAATGTACAAATGCGTATATGTACTAAAGGTTCACTTGGCTCTACTATGTATTGGATTTGTGGGCATATATGGCAGCAGACTCATTTTGAGCAGAAACAGGTGGAACTTATGCTGTGATCTAAGCTACAAATTTTAGCAGTAAAGATATTTTCAGCAAATGTGACAACGAAGTGAACAATCTCAAACATTCACAAAGTGTGCATCTCATTAACTGTACAAGTTGAAAATCCTTATGAAATGACAAACACTGTAGCGCATGAAAAATGAAAGGGCCATGTTCAGATGCGAAGCAGCGCATTTTCATTCACCGGCGAACACGCCCACATTGTGCAAGATTGTTCCGTCTTTGTAGGCACTCTCCGAGCGATTTGCCGGTGTTTAATTTTCACTCTGGAGGCTGCGCAGCCGGACGTCGGTGAAGCACAGCAGCTGACATGGTTCACAGCCTCTAGACACGTTCGCTTCGTCGTAGCAACCCGTAGAGTCTGACACACAAGCTCGCATTGATATATCCAAGCTGAATTAAAACGGAGCTTCGCAATGCTGATCGACAAAAAGTACCGCGGCAAACTGCGGACAATTTGAAAAAATTAACCGACAGAAACATAATCGATGCCAATGGGCTGCTGCTTTTTTAGCGTCAGGATAATCTAAATACTTGAACTAAAACAATCACCCACTCTTGTTATATTGGTAAAAAAAACAAAAATATTTTTTTTTCTATTTTTATGAAAAACGACGTAGTAACTACTCTTCTAACATTTTTTTTATTTTGTTATACATCCTGAAATACAAATTTCAACCGTATTCAGTGCCCCTAACAGGAAAAATGCCCACTAACTTATCCGACACGGACCGACCGCTAAAAGAGGAGATAGTAGTTTCACTATACGCGCTAATGACGAAACTCACCGCGAAACTCACCGCGGTTGAAACTCACTACGGCCATCGCGAGAACTTGAAAGTTTCCGGGGCCTGCGCACGTCGAATATAGAGTTTTATTTAGCTGGGCGGGTTTACGAGCGAGCAGGTGAGCAGAGAGAGCAGCGGAGCGCGGCCGTGTCTTACACCGTGCTAGAAAGCAAGAAGATGCCTGATTTCGTCAGCGGGCATCGTGACCTTGAACCTTTTTTTTTTTCAGATGCGTGACTTACAATTAGTGTGACGCGAGCGCGTGCGGGGGCACGTGGCGGCATTACACGGCGGCCGCGGTAATTTTCCAGCTCACGATGCTGAAATCAGCCCATGGCCACGTACTTTGGGTTTAAAAAGCTGTATTTTAGGTTTACGGTGTCATTTCTGAAAAAAAAAAAGGGGAACGGTTCCTGACTGGAATCTGAGAAATAATTTTAAATTGTGGGCGGCTTGCTGCGCTATAATGTTTGTTTCATATGTTCTCAGGAGCCTAGACTACCACTCGTCAGCGTTATCTGACTAGACTGAAAAAAGTGTTGCAGGGCCCTTTTAAACAAGAATTGGCACGATTGCAGTTTGTTGGATATTCTATATCTAATGTCAAGGAGTGCACAGTGCGTTGGAGGCAGAGAGTTGTTGGTTATTCTGTTAACATTAGATGTCGGGTCAATGTCGCGTTCAGCAATATAGGTGGTCCGAAGATCAAGGCCCCAGGCAAAAGCTTTCACCGAGTCCTCGCCACGCATCTAAAAGTATTTCTTTTGTGAGTACCTTAGTTATCACTGCGTGTAGTAGTAAATGTCGAGGAACGCAAAGAGTTGTGGAAATAGGTGCCCGAAAACTGTTGTCATTATTTTCAAAGTTCGAAATTCAAGTAGGCGACGCCAAGAAACAGTCCTTTTTTTTTGCATTTTGCTCTCGCTGACATCACAGGCCGTTTCTAATCACCACGGGCGTCTTATAAGTAATAAATTTATAACGAAAGACTCGCCTCGTGGTAGCTAGATTTACCGCATACGCTCCTTACATGTTATCTAAAGGTAGCATTTACAGTGCCTCCAGTGGTGGCGATTGTGCAGCGCCCCTGGCGTCGTTCTGGAATTGATTTTAAGGTTTCATACTTATAAACAAGATTTTTTCTTACAAATAAAGTAAAAGTAGTGCTTTAATGGCTTTCGGCGTAGTCTAACTGGGACCATATCAGTATCAGATGCGACTTAGGGTGGCAAACCCACGAACACGCCCGGCCAATGTCGTCACTCCCACGTCAATTCAGATGTCAAAAATAGTCACTGTGTGCCACTCTATAACCAAATTTATGCAGTTTATTTCTTGATCGAAAGTTATCAAAGCGCCATTTTTCACGTCGTCACTTGCGCAATGACATCGGTGCATTCTACACTTTCAGAAGAACCAATGAAAGCGACACGCTTACTTTTTGCCGCAGGACAGACAACGGCCCAGAACATGGAAGGAGATCACTCCACTGATGTTTGGCCATCGCATTCACTAAAATCAACCCTGTTTTTTTTTTCTTTTAAAAGGTGTATTTATATTCATATTTCATCAAAATGTGGGAAAAGTGGCTTATGGCACTTCTGGCGGCAAAAACAGGAATGGTCAGTTGTACCCGGTCCCGTGACCACTGATTGGTGCGCGCCGCCAAAGATGTTTTTGTTAGTATTGAACATTGTTCGTTTCATTATATTAAAAGATATTATGACTCAGTATTGCACATACAGGCTTGCGTTAGTGGTATGCATTAAAGTCGTTCTGCCTTTACTTGACGTCACGTAATGATCCCATCCCATGGATGCTCTTCAGCGCGTCCATGACACACGCGCAGGCAACTAAGCGTATGTCCAAAAAAAAAACTAAAACCTCCTCATATCTATTTTGTTCTTCCTAAATAATTACTTAATGGCCTCTATGTAGCAAAGAGTAGGATGGAAAACAAACTTGCCAGTGGGTATATATTGATACGTGTATGAAACTGTCACCCCGACACAGCTGAATTGGCACCCAAATGAAGAAGACGACAAAGTGGTTGTAGTGGGTTGGACTCTCGAGCTTCTCCCGTTGGCCTGCATGACTGTGCGCTCTTTAAGCCGTTAGCAAGACCAGCTCTCGGTGAATAAATCTTCCCCGTAACATCTTTTGGTGGAAGGTGCTGGGTACTTCACATAACCCGGCTCTGGAACTCCGCAGTGGACGCCAGTTTCTCCAGCCGCGATGCCTGAAACTGGCACTCAGGCCTCGCCATCCGCGCCGGCTCCATCACCTGTGATTCCCCCCCATCTTCTCGACCCTGGCACGTTTTCCGGAACGGACAGCACGGACGTCGAAGAATGGCTCGCATTATTCGAGCGCGTCAGCAAGCACTACAGGTGGGACGAAACGCTTATGCTGGCAAATATTCTGTTCTACCTAAGGGGTACGGCACGCGCCTGGTATGAGACGCATGAAGAAGAATTAACCAGCTGGGACACATGCAAGCAAAAGCTTCGCGATTTGTTCAGTCGGTCAGTTGCTCGTCAGATGGCAGCCAGGCAGGACCTCGCGTCGCGTGTTCAATCATCGACGGAGTCGTACGTCACGTACATCCAAGACGTACTGGCACTGTGCCGGAAGACGGACAAAAACATGTCCGAGGCGGACAAGATCAGCAACGTGTTGAAAGGCATTGCTGATGATGCTTTCAACATACTAATGTGCAAAAACTGCACAACTGTCGACTCCATCATATCCGAATGCCGACGATTTGAACAAGCAAAAAGCAGGCGAATCACCCACCACATCGCGAGACTACCAAACACTGCTGCGACTTCGTCTTGCGAGGATTCTGCAGCACCCCGTTCACTTGCGCCTCCTGCCAATATCGCAAGGATTGTTCGCCAGGAGCTGGAAGCCATGGCACCCGCTTCCTATCAGCCCCCTGCGCAAGACCACTGGGCAACAGTCTCGCTCATTCAAGCCGTCGTACGCCAGGAGTTTGCTAACCTGGGCGTCCAGGTTCCCCAGCCGCAGCCCATGAGCACTCCTGTCCCCAACGCTGACCACCACTCTGCCCCACTTGTCGCTGCGGCAGCTTCGACTCCTCGGTTTCCACCACGCTACCGAAATCCATCTGAGTGGCGTACGCACGATGATCGACCCATCTGTTTTTCTTGCTCTCGAGTTGGGCACATCTCCCGCCATTGTCGCAACAGGGGGTATTTCCGGCCAAGCTTCCGTAATGTCGACCGCCGTCAGGACCGTGGACACTATTCAGTCAGGACCGTGGATGACCATATTCAGGACTCTTCAGCTCGCCGTTCATCTCCACGCTCCGAACCGTCGTACGCTGACGTCGTCGCCCAAAGAAACTGGTCAAGCCGCTCGCCGTCACCTCAGGGTCGGCCGTCACGCTCCCCTCAACGCCGCCGCTCTCCGTCACCGGCTTATTCTGGCCATTCCCCGGGAAACTGACGAGTGCAGCTCCTGGAGGTGGCGCTGCGTTGACGACTCGGAACGAAAACCCTCAACCGGCTACAATTTCAAGACGCAATTTACTTCGGGTGTTCGTTGATGGCCACGCCGTTACTGCTCTAATTGACACTGGTGCCCAAGTATCTGTTATGAGTTCTACACTTCTATCTCGCCTGAAAAAAAGTTCTCACACCAGCTATGTTCTCTACTGTTCGAGTTGCTAACGGAAGTCGAACATCGGTACTTGGTATGTGCACTGCCCGCGTTACTGTTGCTGGCCACCACACTTCCGTTCTCTTCGCAGTCCTCGATGCTTGCCCACACGACGTCATCCTTGGAATCGACTTCTTAACCACCCACTCCGCCCTCATCGATTGTTCTACCGGTATCTTATGGCTCGAATTGCCTTTGCGCTCCGATTTCACTCCTCCAAGTCGCACTCGGCTACGATCCGTGGAGTCTCTACGGCTACCGCCCCAGGCTGCTATGTACGTTCCTCTGTCGCCCTTCCCGTCCGTTCCTGATGGAGACTATCTGGTAGCTCCCCTCATTGATTTGACCCTTACGCACCACATCGCACTACCACATACTATAGTGGTTGTTGCTAACAACACGGTGCTACTTCCAGTTCTTCACTTTAGCCGATCTTTCCACCCTTGATGAATGTTCGATTTGTTCTTTTACACCTGACACTAAGACCATGGCGAAACCTGTCATCACGTCGCAAAATAAGACGTTCCTCGACAAAATGATATCCAGCGACCTCTTACCTTCCCGAATTGCGGCGCTCCGGGGTGTTCTGTTTTCTTACCTGGATATCTTTGACGTCGACGACAGTCCCCTGGGCCGCACAAGTGCCGTAACCCACCGCATCGACACCGGCGACGCCAGTCCACTCCACAAACGCCCTTATCGCGTGTCACATGCTGAGCGCCAAGTTATACAGACGGAGGTCGAGAAAATGTTGAGTAAAGACGTCATTGAGCCTTCATCGAGTCCTTGGGTCTCCCCTGTGGTCTTAGTTAAAAAGAAGGACAACACCTGGCGCTTTTGCGTCGACTATCGCCACCTGAATCGGATCACCAAGAAGGACGTTTATCCTTTACCCCGAATCGATGATGCGCTCGACTGCCTCCACGGCGCCAACTATTTCTCGACCCTTGACCTTCGATCCGGATACTGGCAAATTTCGGTCGACGACCGCGACCGCGAGAAGACAGCATTCATCACACCCGATGGCCTTTACCAATTCAAGGTCATGCCTTTTGGGTTGTGCAATGCCCCGGCTACGTTTGAACGTATGATGGACTCTCTTCTTCGCGGTTTCAAATGGTCGACCTGCCTTTGCTATCTGGATGATGTAATAGTTTTCTCGCCCTCCTTCGAAAGCCACCTGTCTCATCTCTCGGCAATTCTTGACGTTTTTCGTTGCGCTGGTCTCCAACTGAATTCCTCGAAATGTTCATTTGGACGTCGGCAGATTAAACTACTCGGCCACCTTGTTGACGCCACTGGTGTTCAACCCGACCCTTGACAAAGTCCGTGCAGTCCGAGAATTCCCGGTTCCGCGTTCCACACAAGAAGTTCGCAGTTTTATTGGGCTCTGCTCATACTTCCGCCGCTTTGTCTTCAACCTCGCGGATATTGCTAGGCCCCTCACGGATCTCCTCAAAAAGAATGTGGCCTTCTCTTGGGGAAGGGACCAAGAACATTCCTTCGCGTCGCTAATTACCGCCCTCACCTCACCACCTGTGTTGGCTCATTTTGATCCAACGGCTCGAACAGAGCTTCGCACCGATGCAAGCGGCCATGGCATTGGTGCTATACTCGCTCAGATACAGAATGGCACCAACCGTGTGATAGCCTACGCTAGCCGCCTTTTGTCGCAAGCGGAACAAAATTATTCTATAACTGAGCGGGAATGCTTAGCCCTCGTTTGGGCTATCGCGAAATTCCGTCCGTACTTATACGGACGTCCGTTCGCAGTCATCACGGACCATTATGCGCTTTGCTGGCTGTCGACGCTTAAGGACCCTACAGGAAGACTCGGCCGATGGGCTCATCGATTACAGGAGTACACGTTCTCGGTTGTTTACAAATCTGGAAAGCTGCACAGCGATGCTGACTGCTTATCTCGGCACCCCGTTGATCCACCTAGCTCCACTGATTTGGAATCCGATGCCTGCGTTTTAGCCATCACTGACTTTTTGAACGTGGCTGACGAACAGCGCCGAGATCCATCGTTGCTCACCATCATTGACCGCCTTCAGTCGCGTTATGCCGACCCTTCTCTTAGCAGATACCTGCTTCAAGACAACATTTTGTACCGCCGCAACTTACACCCCGACGGCGCGGAACTTTTACTCGTCGTACCGCATCACCTGCGAAAGGATGTTCTGCGACAATTCCACGACGCTCCTACTTCTGGACATCTAGGAGTCTCCAGAACTTACGAGCGCATTCGACGACGAGTATTCTGGAAGGGTCTGTACCGCTCTGTTCGCCGTTACGTCACATCTTGTGACCTCTGCCAGCGCCGAAAGAAGCCTACGACTCCCCCTGCCGGTCTTCTTCAACCTATTGAAGTTCCAGCCGAGCCATTTTATCGAGTGGGGTTGGACTTGCTAGGTCCCTTTCCTACTTCTACAACTGGAAATAAATGGATTGCAGTGGCCACAGACTATGCCACTCGGTATGCAATCACTCGAGCGCTACCAACCAGCTGCGCAACCGACGTTGCCGACTTCCTGCTGTACGACATTATTCTCCAGCATGGCGCTCCGACTCACCTGCTCACAGACCGTGGTCGCTACTTTCTATCTCGTGTGGTTGATGACCTACTCCGATCTTGTGCTACCCGTCACAACTTCACCACATCTTACCACCCTCAGACTAACGGCCTTACGGAGCGCCTAAACCGCACATTGACGGACATGCTTTCCATGTACGTATCTACCGACCACACTGATTGGGACATAGCTCTTCCGTTCGTAACCTTCACCTATAACTCGTCGCGTCATGAAACAGCGGGCTACTCCCCTTTTTATCTACTCTTAGGACGTCATCCCTTACTGCCCTTCGACACACTGCTTTCATCAGACCACCCATCCTCCACTTCGTACGCTCAGGATGCGATCACCCGGGCCCTCACGGCACGCGCGGTAGCGCGCGCTCGGTTATCGTCGTCGCAGACAGCACAGAAGTCCCTTTACGACCGTCGACATAGAGATGCCGTTTTTTCTGCGGGATCTCTTGTTCTCTTGTGGCTCCCATCTCGACGTGTTGGCCTCTGCGAGAAACTACTATCGCGATACGCCGGGCCCTACCGAGTCATTCGTCAGGTCACACCTGTGACCTACGAGATTTCCGCTACCACAAACTCATCAGCTGCTGCACCCAGAACGGAAGTAGTCCACGTTTCTCGTCTCAAGCCCTACAACGCCGACTCGCTCATTTAACAGGCACCGAGACGGTGCCTTACGGGCCGGAGTGATGATACGTGTCTGAAACTGTCACCCCGACACAGCTGAATTGGCACCCAAATGAAGAAGACGACAACGTGGTTGTAGTGGGTTGGACTCTCGAGCTTCTCCCGTTGACCTGCATGACTGTGCGCTCTTTAAGCCGTTAGCAAGACCAGCTCTCGGTGAATAAATCTTCCCCGTAACAATATTACTCCAACATGGTCACACAAAGAGAAAGAAAGGAAGAAGGTTCGCAATGAATTACACAAATATAAATGAATAACAGAAAATTTTCAGCTGTTACGGCACAGCCTAGACTTGAACTGTGAATATGATTAAAATACGGCATGGCGGCAACGCCATGATACGGACTTCAAACCCGATCATGTTTTTCGTACAGGTTCTGCTTGGATTGCTGTTTGTCCCAGCGTGGCTATCACCGATGAACAACGCCCCTTCATCGCCAGCTATGTTCTCGGTAACCGATCAAGAAAAGCCGATGCCCGTGGTCTTTCATCGGCTAAACATCGTTCCCGGAGGAGCACAGATGACGTCATCGGATCCACCAGGGGCGTTAACGGATGCATTCGTCAACGGGACTATAAAACGGCTCTTCACCGCGGCACCTGACAGTGGGCATGGCGGCAACGCCATGATACGGACTTCAAACCCGATCATGTTTTTCGTACAGGTTCTGCTTGGATTGCTGTTTGTCCCAGCGTGGCTATCACCGATGAACAACGCCCCTTCATCGCCAGCTATGTTCTCGGTAACCGATCAAGAAAAGCCGATGCCCGTGGTCTTTCATCGGCTAAACATCGTTCCCGGAGGAGCACAGATGACGTCATCGGATCCACCAGGGGCGTTAACGGATGCATTCGTCAACGGGACTATAAAACGGCTCTTCACCGCGGCACCTGACAGTGGGCATGGCGGCAACGCCATGATACGGACTTCAAACCCGATCATGTTTTTCGTACAGGTGAGCAAACGATACGGAAAGTGTCACCGTAGCAATAACGTTTGCTTATTCTTGCTGCCATGCCCATGGTCAATGTGCGAAATGCTTACTAACGTGACTGATTCTCTTCGCTACCTGTTGTTACTTAGTGGCGACGTAGAAACTAATCCAGGGCCTACAGAGGGCGATTGGTCAAAGCAACTAAAGGCAATCGCAGACGACATAAAGGAAATCAAGAAAGAAAAATCCGTCACAAATCAGAAACTAACTGCAATCGATAAGAAACTTGAAAAAATTAGTGGACTGGAAAAGCAGGTTTCTGATTGCGTAAAGCGAATAGTGGAACTAGAAAATAACATCAAAGGCATGAATAGGAAAATCGAAGAACTAGAGAACAGAAGTCGGAGGTCCAACCTGATTGTGTACGGAGTTGAGGAACAACAAAACGAGTCCTTTCAAGAGCTTCATAACCTCGTATCAAAGGAAATATTTGAAGATATACTAGACGTAAAGAGTGCAGGCATTGAACGTATCCACCGACTTGGTAGAACTAGAGAAGGCGATCCGAAAAACAGGCCAATAATTCTCAAGTTGCTCGATTATCGCGACAAAGTTAAAATACTCTAGTCCTGTTCCAAACTGAAAGGGAGCGGTTACTCAATAAGCGAGGATTACTCGTTTGGCGTGCGTGAAACTAGAAGAAAACTGTGGAAAATCACGAAAGAAAACCGCGATAGAGGGGAAAGGGTAAGGCTTATTTTTGACAAAGTTCAGATAAACGGTCGTCTTTTTACTTGGGACGAAGACAGTAAAAATATCGCACAAGTAAATAAAAAAAAAACGAAGAGCAACTACCAACGGCGCAGTCTTCTCGACGACAACGCCCATAACCCTTCTAAATGTAAACGCGCGAAGTCTTGTGAACAAGGCAGAACAATTTGAAGCTGTTTTATTGGCCAAAAAACCTGATATTGTTACTGTGAGTGAAACGTGGCTACATTCAAATATATATGACCATGAAATTGTGCCACCGAGCTACACAATTGTCCGCAAAGATAGGGACACTAGAGGCGGAGGAGTAGCAATTGTTTTACGGCAGGGAATCGCTTACACGGTCATGCCAGAGGTGAACAGTGTCGAAGCGGTTTGGTGTAAGCTTCTCCTGAAAGACGGCTACGTGTATGTTGGCGCCGTTTATAGGCCCCCGAACGCCGATGCGTCGTACCTAAACCCCCTTCTGGATTATATGAATTTACATATGCTCGGTGGCAGGATTATCATGGCAGGTGACTTCAACCTACCTGATGTAAATTGGTCCTCATTAAGTCCAGGTCCCCTGTCGAATAATATAGTCATCGACTTCTTATTTGCTTTTAACCTAACTCAGCTTGTTGTTGAAAATACACGAACACAAGGACAGTCGCACTCAGTGTTAGACCTTGTATTTGCAAGTGATCACTTTTCCACCGACAGTGCAAGTGTTGAAACAATTAATGGCATATCGGATCATAAAATAGTTTTGTGTACTTTGCCTTTAGCAACTCCAATACGGCAATCTGGCCCAGTGCAATATGTGCCCTCCTTCAATAAAGCTAATGATGCGGCGATAATGAGTTACCTGTCGCACGAGTATCCCGAGTTTTCTGAGCTATGTGCAGATAACACGAGCATAGATGAAGTGTGGGCACAGTTTAAGCATCATATCATGCATTGTATTTCTAACTTTATTCCCAAACGAAAACTGGTTACAAGAAAGCACAACCCATGGGTTACCCGCGACATAATTCACCTTAAGCGCAAAATCAAGCGTGTAAGGAAGGCAAAAAAAACGCTAGGAAGTGCTAGCTCACAAATAGCAACGCTGACATCGACCTTAAAAGGAAAGATACGAGACGCAAAACGGCATTTTTATGGACACACCCTACAAAAGTTTATTAAAAGCGCACCCGATAAATTCTGGCGCTACATAAGCGTAAAACGGTCGACATTATCGGTGTTTCCAGCTGAAGAGGGCAAGAAAAAGGCGAATAATTTCAATTCTTACTTTCACTCTGTTTTTAGCACTGATAACCTCCGAAAGATTACACCGGGTTCCCGTCACGATGACCAAGGCAGATCACTTCCGTCGTTAAATATGACAGTACCTGGCATTCTTTCACTGCTATTAGACCTTGATGAAAAGAAAAGTAGTGGCCCAGACGAAATACCAAACACCTTCCTTAAACGCTATGCTGAACCCATTAGCAAGTACCTCCATCTCATATTTACAAAGTCAATTAGCGATTGCCGTCTTCCGGCGGAGTGGAAAATCGCGAAAGTTGTGCCAGTGCACAAATCTGGTGATACTTCTATCCCAACGAACTACCGGCCAATTTCTTTAACTTGCACTAGTTGCAAAATTCTCGAGCACATTATCTTAAAGTTATTAACCAAGCATGTAGAAGAAAACAACCTCATCTCTCTTTCTCAGCATGGGTTCAGAAGTGGGCTATCTACTGTCACTCAACTTGCAGAGGCTATACATGACTTCGGGCTGGCAATAAATGAACAATCACAAATCGATGTAATTTTTTTAGATTTCTCTAAGGCCTTCGACCGCGTGTCCCACTCTAAACTCATCACTAAACTCATAGACAAACTAGGCAATGGTCCAATAGTTGAATGGATTAGTGATTACCTTTCAGACCGCTACCAGTTTGTGCACTATAATGGACAAAATTCTGACACTGTTAAAGTTCTTTCGGGCGTTCCGCAGGGATCCGTTCTCGCTCCGCTCTTGTTCCTGTTATTCATAGATGACATTGTTGAATCAGTAAACGTTAAAATTAGACTGTTTGCAGATGACTGCATGATTTACAGTGAAATCAAACACATTGACGATCAGGTTGCCCTTAACGATTCCCTAAACAACGTAGCCCAGTGGTGCCATGATTGGCAGATGGTTATTAATTCCGAAAAAACGGTCGTGATGAACATAAGCAGAAAGAAAAACAAACTATTATTTCCATACTCACTTAATGGTGTCACCCTTCGCACAGCAACTCAGTATAAATATTTAGGGCTTCTAATATCATCTGACCTCAAATGGACTGCGCATATACATCAGGTGACGAAAAAGGCAATAAACAAGTTGATTTTTCTAAAACGGACCCTACGCTACGCTACCACAGATACCAAGCGCTTATCTTACATTTCCTTTATAAGACCTATGCTAGAATATGCGAATATAGTGTGGTTTCCTTCAACAAATACTGACATAGCTTTGCTCGAGAGCGTACAGCGCAAGGCGGTAAGATTTATCTTTAACCGCTATAGGCGAACGGATTCCCCTTCCGAGCTTCTGCTCCGAGCAGAGCCACCTACGCTCCGCGATAGAGCAAAAATACATCGGTTGAAGTTCTTTTATCAACTGTTGCACGGCCACTTTAAAACTAATGCCTCCGTCTTCACTACTATAAAAGAAAAAGGGAAAGTGCGCCAAAAACACGACCTCATCTTCAAAGAATATTTCTGCAGTAACAATACCTTCAGGTTTTCATTTTTCCCTCGCGTAATAAGAGAATGGAATGCGCTTGATCCAGATACTGTAGCACAGCCAACACTTCAAAAATTTTTAGAAAGCGTTGAAAAACTCATGTCTGTGCTCCCAAGTTCCAGGTGTTAACCTAATTGCGTTCGGGAGAAAGCATCCACACTCTAACATTTTATTTTATTTTCTTCATCATTTGGTTCAAGGCAACTATGCCTGTATGATGTATACATTACTTATTATCATGATCGCGCGTTTCTTATGTACTCTTCTTGTATTGCCACTATATTGCCTTGCTTGTATAATGTTTGTATCCTTTCCACTCCTGTAATAACCCTCAAGGAGGGTTGACAGTATTTTGTAAATAAATAAATAAATAAATAAAATAAATATAGGTCGTCACGACCCATTAAAGGTCTGCAATTGAAATGACGCAAATCACGAAGCGAACCATTTCTAACGGGCCAATAAAAGTAACCAGAGGTGATTATAGCAGGCAAATTTTTTTTTCTGCACGAGTAATGGTACCCGTTTAGTGCTACAACCGCGCACTACTACATCGTTGAACTCGCACCAAACGTTTTTTTTTTTTTTCGTTTTGGTCGCGTGGTCTTGCTGGTGTCTACGGTCACGCCCGCCGGTCGATTTAAGGTTGGTGCACACCGGCGACCAGCAGTGGTCGCGCGACCATTTGCGACTGGTCGCAAACAGCCGTGAAGGTCGCAAAGCGACTGTTTTCGCTAGACGCTTTTCGACCGATGCTTCAGTCGCGCCACTGCAGTCGCAAAGCTGCTGGAACCAATCAGTGATGCCCAGTTTTTTTTTTTTTTTCATAGCATGCCTCCTGGCGCCAGATACAAACGAGTGCATTCCTCGGGGGTCTGTGGCACCATGGCCACCACGGAGTACTTTGCTTGGAGATGGCGGGGCGCAGCAGCTTGAGCAAAGTGTCGAATTTTTGTGGTGGCATTCACAAAAAGCTAGATACCGTCAAAATAAAGAGAAAATCGGTCGTGCACTTGTTTCCCCCATATTCAGAATCGTTTTTTTTTTCTTTAACGTGACTTATCGCCGCCTTCAATGCAGCGCGTTTGGAATGCGTTTGCGCTGCATGCCTTAGCACCGACTAAAGACATCGTATTCGAGACGCGTGTGTGATGCATTGTAGGCTTTGACAAGTCAAATTAAATTTAAGGACTGTTTCTGAACGCGTACTACTCTCGGAATTATTCCTCGTCGTCTCAGCGCAGCTCGGGAGGTAGGTGGCTTGCATGGCCGGCTCGCGAGCGAAGGGACAATCACACCCACCACTGCATAGCTTTTTTTTTAGAAGCTTCTGTGCTGCCAGCGCTGACATTATGGCATAGCGCGTCAGCGCCATGACAATTTCGTGTTCTTCGCTTGAATAGACTTCCTTGACGCTGTGCGAGAACGGACGAAAACAATAAATGTGGCGCGCTCGGTTCACTCCGCTCACTTAGCTAACGGCGATCAGCTGATTGGCACCGGTTTCCAAAACTTTTGCTGATAACGATATCCGGATGTGCCTCTCCGGGCTTTCAACTTCCAGTCGCTAACATGCAACCTCGGCCGGTGTGAACATCTGTCGCTTCTTGGTCGCCAGTCGCAAATGGTCGCGCGCCTGCTGCTAGTCGCCGGTGTGCACCTGCCTTTAGTGAGAGCCCCGATAAAGAACCTAAGTAAGGATGCGCACTTTTTATTTATTTTTTTGTTCATTTTTTAAACCACAATTTATAAGACGAGCTAGGTTGGTGACCTCCGCTCTACGACAACGTGAGTTGGCCCTTGTCGTCGAGATCTGAACGATGTTTTTTTTTGTATTCCTTTGAGCACGATCGCATGCACTGTGAAAGCTCAATTATGTGCAGCAATAATATTTTCAAACGAGGTAGCTGCTTTGATGTTTTCCTTGACTGATTGAAACTTGTTCTTTTCTTTATCAAAATTACTATTGCTTTCGTCGTCATTGATGCTCATTTTACGTACCCGTACTGTGTATTCTACGTTCGTCACCTGTTACCAGTGTCCGGAATTTCAGCTTGGCTGGCTGCAATACACTACTGGAAATTCTGGAAGCAGAGAGGACGGCTGACACGGAGTACGATTGAAATGCCGCAGTCTTGGCGCACTCCGCAGCCGACCCTTGAGTGTCGTGTTGTGTGGGGTACGTTTGTGTCATTTCGATTATTGGATGCAGTGAGTACATGCTTTTCTCTCGTAACTACCTCACTGATGTTCCTTACGATGATAACGGCACTTATGACGTGTTTCACATATAGCGCACTTTCATATAACGTAGATTCATGCTTCAGCACTAATTGGACGTCTCGTGGGTATCGGAACGGTCAGTGATTGGGACAGCTGGTGTGTTTTCATCTTGAACAAATGCTATAACGCGACAAGGAGCGCCGTACTCTGCCTTTCTTTTCTCGTCCTCGTTCTTGTCGCACTAGCATTCGTTCAAGATGGTTGCATGTTTGGCTGTTTAGTGATCACCTTTCGGTACCGCTCCTTAGCGCCTTAATTCCTTGTGTGGTTGCCTCATTCGCTATGAACAGAGAGAAATATGAAGAGAGTGCGGAGAGAGTGATTGCTGAAGCCAGTTTTAGAGAAAAGGAGTGCTTTATTTACTCATAAAATTCCAAAAGGCTGCGCTTTATTACGCGGGTGGAGCAGACAGAGCTCAAGTACGATGTGTATGGTGCTTGAATATTGACTAATCATATTAGTGAATGTCATCACGTTATAATTACTCTTATAAAATACGCTTACCTGGAACGGGACAGTTTAAGCGTTTGGTTACATTATACTATGATTGACTCTTTATAGAGTTAACGTATTCTTAATGTGGACACAAAACAGCACACCCTCGCATTGTCTGGATTGTATTGATGTTCCATTCCTCTTCTACTGTTCTGAATACACAACACAATTTATATTAAACTTCGTGCTTTATGCCAATACTGCTTAGTGTGAACAAAGCCTCTTCAGTTTGTAACTTTTCCAGCGGTAATGAAATGCTCTTTTTTCGTGAAATACCTTTATTGCCTGAGTCAGCAATGCCATATACTCGTGACATTTCATTAGGACACAGACTTCACTCCTGAAGTGATAGACCGCTGGTTGTAAGGTCACACTGGCATGACCAAACATCCTATGTTGCGAAAAGCAGCATTACATAAAAAGACAATAACTGAGTGAGTGAGTGAGTGAGTGAGTGAGTGAGTGAGTGAGTGAGTGAGTGAGTGAGTGAGTGAGTGAGACTTATACTTAATTCGTGCGCCCGCTGTTCACGGTTTACTCAGCAAGAATAATGAAGACTGAATACACACTCTCGAAAAAGCCCAGCGGCTTGTGATAGAACGCTACAGAATGTTGTAGTCGAGCGCCACCAGCGAATGTTACGTGCAAGGACACTTCTTTCTAGTTCGCAATCCAGGCGTTTCAACTGGCGGAAGACGCGCTTCTTCAATGCTGATCCGATACAATGGCAACGAAACTCTATCTGTCATTGTGCGTTCGAGCTACGTGAAACCAAAATCCGTACAGGTCCGAAGCAGACACGCCGTCGGGGTTTTTCGGGGTCTTTTCAATGGTTTTTTTTTCCAAACTTAGGGCGTGAAAAAAAAAGTCATTCCTGCCTGCCATTCGGCTTCCTGCGCCCTTTCTTACTTCTTCATAAATGATCAACGGAGTGAAAAGCGGCTCGCGCTAGCTGCAATATTCAACCATTAAAGAGACTACATTGCTCACTATGCACCACTTCTGTTTCACGATCAGCCCCACTTGAACGAAAATGGAAATATAATATTATACGTGCTTTAGGTAAGCGTCGAAGACTCAAAATAAAGTAAAAGCCAATACTGATATCGAACCAGAAATATTGAGCAAACGTAAGAATGAAACTAATTAGTACAAGTGTAGTTGTTGAGGCTTACTATTTTCTGTAATATGAATGAACGAACCAACAAAATATCAGTAAACATCCTTCGCTGCTTCTGGGTTCACTCAAGTATACCCTACCAACAACTGCAATGGCAATTCGACAATCCCAATATCTCCTCTCTAGTTTTAACAACTTGTATGACCCCGCGCATGGCTTGGGTTGAACGAGTCCCACAAGTAGTGCAGCCGAAAAAGGCACAGACCATTGGAAACTGTATTTCAATAGGCATTCCAGGATAGTTCCAAACGACTAATGTTACGTGCGCAGACGTTCCTTTCCTTGCTGCGCGGATGAGGCATCCACCGAGTACCAAAATGAGGCGATCGATTGAGAAGGCAATTATTGCACACGGGGCTCAATTGCGCTATTACGGCCTGCTCACGAGCCTACTTTCTCTTCCTTCTTCTCTTTTCTCTTTTATTTTTGAGTGAAGCTTTTCACCCGCACCCCGCATTCGAATCTCCCTGAGCCGGACAAGCTCTCCGAGCAAAACTTGCAGCTGAAGCGCTAGCACGGTGGCCGACGGCTTACTCAGTCGCTCAACGCAGCTGACGCTCTCCCCACCCGCTCCACGTTACCGCCTTCATTAAAGCCACCAGTGACATTAGATGCGTTGTCGTTTGCGTCCAGCTTCGCCTTCATCGGTTGTATTCGTGCACGGAACAACTGCTAGCTTTTTATTGCACGCACCAATCCCCGACTTCCTGCACACTCAAGTGAAGCAGCCTTGAACAACTGAGCAACTATACACAGAATACTCGCAGTGCTCTTCAGCGCAGCCCATTTCAGCGTTGCGTACGCTAAATTTCATTCCCCTCTCCGCCCCGACAATTTCTGTTCTACGAGCTCCACTCCTGCCGCTATCTACGCAAGTTTTCACATTCCGAACACGTTCCGTCTGGCTCAAGATGCCGGTTTGACGGCCATTCCACCATCGTTAACAAAGTTATGGCTGAATTGAGTGATTTTGCATTTCAGTATTGCCTTCATCGAAAATATACAGTACGCCTCAGTAATCTGCACCAATATGACCTAATCGCGCCATTGATAGACCCTGTCGCTGTCAATAGAAACGTCAGCTTTCAGCGAGCACTTCTATTTCGCAAAGTCTGTTCAATGTAATATTTTCATATGAAACCTTATTTTTATGCAAGTTATCGGTTTCATGATTTCCAGATTGATGCAACACTTTAATCGAGAAAGTACCTTTCTACCTCACGTACAAAAATTTTTAGGAGGTGAACACTCTTCTGCTGTGTGAGAGTTAGTTCGTTCGCTTTTGTTCAACCTGCAAAACAAATAACTCACGGAGACCACTCTAAACGTGCATTCTAAACACATTAACCTCTCTTTATCACGTAACTGCTACAAACACTTGAAAATTGACTACTGCCTTTTAAGAAGCAAGACCATGATTTTAGGTTCATGGTAGTTAAATGCTAACGCCAAAAACAATAGTGTTATAGTGAGCCAGTTAAGCGCTTGCTTGACTTTTGGTTTTTCCCCTCCAACGTGCTGTTTTAAGCACGAACCATCCGCGGGACAACTGAGAGTATGCAAATCAGCCATTTTATAAGGAATTACATCGTTTTGCGGTAAAAAAAATTGAGTTATGCATGCACAGAATACACTGAAAATTACTGCTTGGTTAAGCGCCCGGACGATACACTCAAGTAATTGACGCTGTTTCCTATTGAGATATTTCTGTTCAGATTGGGTAAAGGAAGCGTAGAGCCCAAAATGGTGCACCTACAAAGGCCTCAGCTCAGCAAGTGTACATGGGTACGTGTGCGGACACACAAACTTAAAAACGTGACCCAAGAAATGCAAAGGCGTGCCATAAAGAGAAAATAAATATTGCGAGTTTCTCCTTGTGGGTTCATTTCGAAACTGTGGTTTCGCACATTTTAGGTGCTCCATACACAGGACCTTGTGGGATGCATGCGGATTGGTCTGGACAGGAAATATCGTCGTGGTCTCGTACGTGGGAAACCCGTGACAACCCGAAGCTGCCCGAAGATCACTAAATCGAACGCTGGGACAGCTAGCGTAAACGTAAACAAACTCTGCTGTCGTGGCAGCAAACGAAACAATACACCGCGCGTGCACGTTGCTTTTTTTTCTGCATTGTCCACTTGGAAATACTAGCTAATCTCGCCAAAAAGCTGAAATGATATCCTCAAGCGTACGCATTTGTGGTACGAATTCGTACGCTCGCACGATCACTCGCTGCGAACGAAACGGCCAGCTGGCTCACGCCTCCTCGAGAACGATGCAAGGTGAGCTGCCGCGACACTGAAGGCTTAACAAGCTCACGTATTTTCAGTTGTGTATCAGCCATTGCACAACACAACGCGAAATCACATGAAAGTGATCGTGTCCCCAGAAGAGCTCGAGGATATATACCTGCTCGGCCATCACGTGGTATGCATCGCAAGCACGCGTTGACCAACTTACGTTTTTGTCTAAAGTTAGAACATGCTTTTGTATCAGTACCACGAGTGCGCGTCGTACATAAAATAAACTTATGCATGACACGTTTCCGACTCGTTTTGAACTTGCCTGGGCCTTGTTACGCCTGAGAGTCCAGACTGAACGTCATTGCCTCTGCAAAGGCAATCTGTGTCAAGGCCCGCGAGTGAGCCCGCCTGACGTCATCATCTCAACGACGTCACCTAACACGACGCGCCGGTGTGTCTTACGCAACGCACAGCGAACTCCCTCAATCCACGGGCCCGATATCAGCCCGATTATGCAAACGGCTCCATCCAGTCTGGCGAGTCTTGCTCAAGGCGTGGCAATATCACTCGTCTTTGGGTGCAACCCAGCGCAGCAGCTCCGGATTTGATTATCATAACGCAACCCCGCGGTGGGCCCCAAGAAGCCGACCTATGCGTCAGAGAGAAGGCATCTCGGCTCTTGGAGTCCATAAGCTGTCAGCCCCAGTTCCGAACATGTAACGTCTCTATTTCTATGCTGTACATAAAACTTGCCTTAACTCACGGTCGTCTTGTCAGCTCGTCTATCGGCTCTGCGCAGAAGCATGCAGAGCTGAGAAACACACGCTACCAAACGGATGGTCACCATGGTGACCCGTGACCTCGGCACACTACGCAATAGTGTCCGTGGCGGTGCGAGTCTTAACAGTGGATGGCAGCTGCGGGATCGGCCGGTGTCAACGACATCGATGCGGTGAGTGCCTGACGTTTTCCCCTCAGTTCACCAGACTACTCTAGCACAAGTTATAGTAGTTTAGAAAAGGGCTGTGGGAAGCATTAGTGAGTGAGCTTTGATCGTTTCAAGCCAAGTCGGAGCAAACTGAAACCAAAGGGTATGTGGAGGGTGTAAATATGGCAGTGTTAAAAATATTTTGCGCGTCTAGCTAGTCGACTTATAGTTGGTACGGCAAGTATATTCTTAACAGGGGCAAACAGCAAGAGGTTAGTGTGAACAATAGAGAACCTTGAAGCGAAGGAACTCATCGAAATTTGTGAGAAACTTGGCCTAATTTCGGGCCGTGCGAAACGAAAGCAAGCGATCATTGAGATCATGAAGGATGCAGGAGTGACGGCTGATGAAGTCGATGAGGCCTGGGCGGATATCAAAGCACGCTGCGAGGAGGCCCAAAGGCAAGAAGTTGGCAAACGTCAAGAAGCTGAAAGGCGCGAACGCCACGAAGAGGCCGAGAGACAGGAGTGGCTCGAGTGGAAACGAATAGAATCGGCAATCCTACAGTGTTCGCAGGCGCCTAGCGTAGCTTCTGTGACAGATCAGGTCAGTGGTTATAGAATTCGGGACCAACTGCCAGCGTTCGTAGTGGGCAAGGACATGGCGAAGTATCTACTCAAGTTTGAACACGCCTGTGAGCGAAATGCTTTGGAGCGGTCTCTTTGGGCGCAGAACCTGTTAGCTCTTCTACCCGGCGAAGTGTCCGACGTGATAACGTGCTTGTCGAGAGAAGCGTTTGAGAGTTAAGACGAGGTTAAGGAAGTGCTCTTGAGACGTTATAAGTTGTCACTCGAGGCTTTCTGGTAAAGGTTCCGGTACGCAAAAAAAAGGGCAATGAGTCATTCGTTGACTTCGCATTTCGTCTTACAGCCCATTTAATTGAATGGCTCAAGGGCGAAGGTGTTTATGACGATCGCGATAAAGTGGTAGAATGATTGCATTGGAGCAATTCCACCGCTGCATCGAGGATGAAGTCAAGCTTTGGCTGCTGGACAAACTTGGCGAAGTGCAGCTTAACAAGGCAGCAGAGTTAGCTCACGAGTATTATACTCGCCTAAAGTGGCATAACAGAGCAGTGCGCGTTGAAAAGGATGAATGGGAAGAGTGCTTTTCAAAGAAACCTGATCAACAGAAACCCATTCCACACCGTAATTTTAAAAAGGAACCGTCTCTTACGAAGCGCACTGTAGGGGAAGAGCAAACGGAAGCGTAGAAATCGAGTGAGGTTCCTAAACAACGCACTGATACCATACAGGCATTTGAATTACGGAAGCCGCCAATCTGCTACAACTGCAAAAAGGGGCACATTGCGGTAAACTGTAAACAAAAGTTTGCTTACGCAACAATCCGAGAATCGGAAAAGATAATGCGGTTGTTAGAGCCGCATCTCGAAGAAATTAGTGTGAATGTGAAAACGTGTCGAGCACTTCAAGACTCAGCGGCAACCATGGACGTTGTCCATCTTTCGTTGGTGTCACCCATTCATTTTTCGAGATCTGTCGTGCTGCAGCACTGGCATATCCCTCAGTTCTGGCCTGTATTTCCTCTATGGCTTCTTGTCGGAAACAGTGCCTATGCCCTATAATTTCAAGATTTTGTATTTTTCGAGCATTAGCTGAGCGATTGGGACTATCTGCACAGTGTTGTTTGTTGCAGAGACAACATTTCTCTACTTTACCTTTGCAGTCATTCGCTTTGTGGTTGTCACCACACACCCGGCATCTGAGAGCTGACCTGATTCCTTTAATAGTGTGACTGTATTGCTAGCACTTCGAACACTGGAGTGCTCGCGGTGATAGCGGTTCCACTCTGTATATTAGTGGCCACGCCTTAATTTCGCTTGGGAGATTCGCTCCAGCAAAGGTGACAATTACCAACTCAGTCGGTATCTTCTGCTTCTCTACTATTCGTGAACACCTATAAACGGAGATTGCACCAGTCAGGGCAAACAACTCTAATACCTCAGATGGGGTCAAGTTAACATCGACGCCGCGAACAATACCTTTCACACATGCCAGATGCGGGGGAATGAGGATGCTCACCGAATTGGTCGCAAAAATTGAGCATTTTAGTAGGTTTTGGACACAGAGCTGATCAGATGAAAAACATAGAATACCACCTCTGCCGAACTGGCGGACCTCTGTGATGTTGTGGAAGTGAGTAGCAGCTCTAAGCTCCGCTTAGACCAGTTTCGGATTCTTATCCGAACAAAGCCATCATTGCTTGGGACGAGGGCCACAGGAACTGCGGGGATGCCGTTGCGCTGAAACTGATCCACTGGTATCTCCTGTGGTGGAAGAAAAGCAGACCAGAGGGAAGTCCCTGGTCTAGGTGAAGAAAACGGCATCCAAGTGCTCTTTCTAGCGCTAAAAGCACTTACTTAAACTGTAAAAGCACTATAACACCTAACAAAGACAATACAACCTCAGCAACTACGCAAACTTAGGCCAAAACCCTAGAGCAAGCGCGGGCAGCTACTTGCACGTCGCCTGCTTCTTCTGCTTCACCGAGCGGAGACCTTTCTTCATCCTCTTCGTCAGGCACACACACGCGTCATCCCACCAAATGTCAACATGCATGTAGTAATATTGAAGCAACTGGACATTGTTGAAGGTCCAATTGCTGCTCAGTTCCAGGTAGGCCTTCTTACATACCTAAATGATATTAATTGCATTTCATTTCCAGCTGAGTAAAATTTGTCGAGTGTTTCATCATCAAATTTCAGTATAGAAACTGGCTAAGTAGAAGCCTTTTTACCAGATGGTTAAATGGAAATTCTACCATTTTGTTCCAATTGGATTTCACTAATGTATCAATTCGTTTCAAAAAAAATAGTTTAAATAAATGTTTGTCATTACTCCTGAAATAAAATATCTTTGTACTATATATCTTTGTACAGGGGATGTCATTTATTTCATCTGTGCACTTTACAGCCAGCCACGAAAATTGCCATTTTATTCTTGGCACCTGCATAACTTACTAGGCTGATGTTTCTGCCATGTTGAGCCAGGTTATGTTTAGTCAAATTAATGTGGTACCTGTGGAGCAATTTTTCAATTTACATTTGTCCCCAGGAAGTCTTCATCAATGCTAAGTTCATCTGATACAACAGCATGGTATTTAATAGAGAAGTATTTCATGGTCTGTAGACGCGTCTCCAATGAGAACAACTGGTCCGACAAATATTGCAGAGCTACTCATGTGTCCAATTGCATAGATTGGCCTGACCAGTCAACCTAATTGGTCAAACCATCCGAACATGTTTGTGCTACCGGTTGTTTAAGTGTCTTAGGCATAGTGACACCATAGAGAAATGAAATCTGAATTGAGCTGTATGCTTGTTCCAATGGATAAACTGGGCTCACCTGCTAGTTTAATTCTGGCACCCACTGGTTATATTGACTAGCTCCATTCACACTAACAGATGACCCATTGAAGTCACATGAATTTTCCAGTGAGTGACCCAAAACGCAATTGGAAATTTCAAAGTTTTATGAGCAAATGTTTTTTTATTGGCATACGTACTTATATAACATGTAAAAAACTACAGTCATAAGGTCTTATTCTCTGCTTGCACACTGAATGCAATGTAAAATTAGCACTATTGAATGTTCCTGAATAGTTTCATTTAGTAGAAACATCAATCTTCTCTATAGCAGCCCCATTTTGAAACATTTCAATAGTATTGTCAAGTAAATGTGTGTACAACTATTTTGTATAGTTTCTGTCATCACTGCAAATTAAATCAAGATTTTTTATTTAATTATCATATGGGAGTGCCCTTTGGTACGCGGCACCGATACAGCATCGTCTAGAAAGTGGGACTCCATTCTCCGGAGTCCGGACATAGCATCACAACTTTGGTCTGTCCAGAGGGCCTACGATGCGGCGCTAGGTCTCGCCCTTACTGTCCCATAGTGCGAGCGGCCCACCGTGTCCTAGGGCGCACGCCGTAGGACTTTCACAATAAAGTTTTCCCAAACCAAACCAAACCAAAATTTATCATAAGCTGTGAACGTAATAAAAAAGGAGGCATCACACAGCTTTTCTTGCTGCATTTTGAATGGTATACAATTAACTTATTTGGAAAGATTAGTATTAATTTTTTTATGAAAATCTGTGTGCCTCAGTGAGACACCGAATCACAATCTGAAAACCCACAATGTGTTATATCATTATGAAAATTATTGTATAACATGCTGGACTAGCGGGAATGAAAATTCTCTCTTTCTCATGCTATGATTTACATTCCTTCACACATAAGAAAGCTTTGTTCCAAAATAGTTAATACTTATTAAATTATAAAAATAGACCCTTAATAAAGCAGACCCAAAGCCGTATTCTTACAAGCTACATTATGTGTAATTGTGTTGGCGAGTTTAATTGTTTCAATTCAATAAAAAACATTGGAACCCACTGCAAAATGGCAATTTGAGCTTGCCTCAATGTGTGTGACCCTTTATATAGCAGGTTTTGAGTGGATGTTCTGAAATGTCCAGTTGGAGTGCTAGCACACGGGCTACTCCAGTTCATTTTCAAAATTGAAGTCAGTTCATCCAACTGGCCCTGTGATTTATTAGCAACAACCGAAATTGAATGATCAATAGGAACTTTGTACTGACTGGTAAAGCCCAACAAGAATTGAAAGTTCTGAACAGCGACTTTCAATTTGGCCACCCTGTTGGAATATCGAATAGCCCAGTTGATTGTGCAATTTCATTTAGTTCAACCCGCACTACAACATTCTTCTTTTGAATGGAATGTTTGAACATCATTACAAGTCCAAATGGTATTCAGCATTGGAATCCGACATTTTTATATGAGGGTCCACTTAGTGCTTTCTTGGACAGTTTCTGCCAGTTGAGAGATGTGTATAAAGGGTCAGGTTGATTAAACAATTATTTGAAACTTGCATGACAAATATCAAAATTACGTGTGAATTGAGCATCCCTCCACACCACACGATTCTAATGGCAATTTCAACCACTTGGTCTTCATTGATACGCTGCGGACGCCACAGAAACTAGTAATGCTGCAAAGCAAAAAACATAGTTCAAAGAAATAAGTTTACAATTACACCATGACTCTTAAAAGAAGATATATGTAGTAAGGTTCATGAGGAGCAGTTATTTCATCTTAGCATTATGAAGTCTGCTACACAAATTACCCATTGGCTGTTGAGACCTGCCTCAACCTGGAATTGATGGTATGGTGACCCAGATAAAGTGAGGTCACATGGACGTGACGTTCAAGGAGCAATTTTTTTTACATATTTTTTCACAGATAACGTCCTTGATATTAAGTTCATGCAATCCAACAGCATGGCTTATAATGTCTTGATAGTTAAATATTTCGAAGCTTGTGTTCGGTATAATGACATTAACAAGTCATGTTTGCTCTTAATTGATAGCTGATGTTATTTTCAAAGGGAATAGATATATTGGCCTGACCACTTGACCTAAATGGTCTAACCATTTGGATTTAGATTGCTACTAAGTGGACAGCACCCACAACTTGTAGGCGGGGATTCTAATACGGGGCCCCATTGTAGGCAGCTGCTTCGCGATATGCATCTCACGATGCTCAAATCAGTCAATGGCCATGGACTTCGGGTATATGGCGTGGCCATTTGGATATATGGCATCATTTGTAGAAGGAAAATGAAATGATTTCTACCTGACTAGGCGATGTCATTTGTTACAATTTTTTTCTCACGCATTCTCAGAAGCCTCAACTACTGGTCGGCAGTGTTTTTATGCTGAAAAAATGTTCCAGGGCCAAAAACACAGAGATTACAAGCTTGACTACATATGCAAGCCTGAGTCTACCTCAGTTTTTGTGGTTAATGTTATGGGTATGAAACGTAATGATTTGCGAATACGTCTAAAGTCTCTAAGAAGACACTTTTGAAGTCTGCAATAGGATGACAATCGGCTTAATTGGTGCCTGAAAAATTATTTTTGCACACACGACTCGTCTTTCTGATAATTGAAATACTACTTCAGTTATTCCATAACAACTGCAATGTGCGGGCACAACCACCACAACAGGGGGAGGAGGGAGGGCAATCCCGCCCTCCGAAATTTCGAATTTTATATTCATATTTATGCGAAACGCATACACGAGCATACACTGAGTACGGTCTCACCCCCCCCCCCCAAACCACCGCAAAACTGTTCTAGTCCGCCACAAAAATTTGGAGCTGCACACCTACCCACCCTTCAAGCACACTTTTCAGGACTAAGTTGTTTTCAGCGTCGAGGTCTTCCGGGGACTTCACACTCACCATTCAGCAGTTTATACTTTTGAACATGTGGTAATTAATAAAACCACACACGTCATTTACATGCGACGGGCTATACAGACGGAAATTCTTCGTGCCACTCAGTCTGTGCCATGGAGGTCCATGGTCTGCGCACGCTCAAAAAGCAACACAAGATTGTTTTATGAGAGGCATTCCAGCCACTTCGAATGCAATCCAGCCACTTCAGTGACCAACGTATTGGGCTGAAGCACATTTTGTTTAGGATTAGCAAAGGAAACAAAAAATTTAACTGTATCGCAAACAAAACACGAAACTAACGATTCCCGTCACATAGATACATTGATCACCATTATGAAAGTAAATCTGAAACAATAAAGCCTACATGAAAGTGGTTTTAATAATAATACACCCAATACAATGCTTTCGACAATTAATACTGTCTACTTATTAACATTCAAAAACAGGCAACTCGCGTCCCGCACGACTTGGCCGTTGCTGGACACTGGCCTGGGAGGTCGGGAGCGTGCCGAGAAGGCTCCCACCCATGGACGGCTTGAACCTCTGCCCACGGTGCATGCCCGTGTCCACTACATAAGTCACATCTTTGATGATGATGGACTTCTCGGCAATGTTGGTAGAGGATCACTTGGTGCACATCTGAAAAGGCAGGACGAGGCAGGAGTGAGGACGCCTGGTAAAAAATGTGGCTACAGTTTGATTGTAGTCACAATTGATATCATTCAAACCTCCTTATAAAAAAAGTTGGATCTTACCGAAATAAAGTTATTATATCCAAAAAATCATTATATAGCTATATGCCCAACACTATATTGAGTATATCTGCATTTACTTCACTATAACCAGTATTTTGTTTTATCCAGATTCGTTATATCGTTGTTTGAATGTAGTAATGCCGAATATTTGCTGTCGCAATCGACAAAACACGGCCCCAGCAATCAGCTACCTGGCTCGCGGCAATGCTAGAAGCAAATATCCTGTGCCAAATCATGCGCAATTGCGAACAGAATTCTTGGGCAGCTTTTGGCGTAGTTCAAAATCCTCCGCCTAATGCAGCTTTACTAGCGCGGAATCTGAGCGAGTGCACAACACACAGGCAACCCAGCGATTCCCTTGGCAATTATGCACATGCAGAGACGGTGGCGCCCTCTATTATGCGGCACAGGTCTCAGCCAAATGTCCTATAAACATTATTCACGATGCTTCCTGGTTATTTCCATAGGCTACATAATTTTAAACCTAGATAGTTTATTGTGCACTGGTCTTAAAGGGTCAGACACTACAGAGGAACAATCGACTTCCTCTAGATTTACAAAGTGCACTCTGATAACTCTAATGCCACATATTTCCCTATCATAAGTTTCTTATTGGCAGAATATCAAGGGTGAAGTTTCATTTTGAAATTTCGTGCCAAGATCTTTGCACATGTAATAAATTTCAATATCTATTTTCAGTATTTAGGTGGCTTTAGCTCGAAGTTTTCTGAAACTTCATACACTTAGTCAATGGCACCCACAGATTACAATGTACTTCATTTTTATCGACAAAAAGCTGCATAGTACCGAGTATATGCGTTAGAAATTTCCTACATCACAGTGTTTGGTGTGAGAATCTAAGGTGGGGTCGCCAACTAAGTTTTCTTTTCACGCGTTTTCTCACTTACTAAGCATCAAGACACAGTAAGAGTACTAATATGCGAAGAATCACTTTGCTCTTTAGTATCCCTTTAAGCAATGTTAGCCTTGTGTTAGACTTGTGTTGACGACTGCACGGCCAAGCAACGTAAGACAGTGGATGGACAACAAACAGGGCCCTTTTAGTCCTACGCACTTAGGACAAATAATTCTAGTTTTCATACCTAAAGAGGTTATCTATTCTATCCTAGCAGCATTTCACACGACACAAACTGAAACATGATATGTTGAAAATTGCAACAGAACAGAGTCCGTTTGACAAAACAGCTGTATGTTCGCATTTCAGAGGTGTGCGACAAAAACTGAATTTTGAACCCGACGGCCATAAGAATAAAAAACAAGCAAGTAAATTACTTTTCCATATATATTTCGCTTTTTATGCTACCTTTTAAAAGGACTGTCTGCCGCTCGGAAAAATTTTTCTGATTCTGGCACCGATGAAAAGATGATCACATTGGCGGCAACAAGCATGCTTTTGTGGCAGAAAAAAGATATCATAATTTTAACATGATGTTGAAAGTCGATAAAAACTGACCACTAGCGTCACCCAACACCGAATGTGGTCAATCTTGACAATCTATTGGTAGGACAAGAAATTGTCGCACGTAGAATCATTTTGCTTAAAAACAAACACGTTAAACTAGAATTTGTATTTTATGTACTTGAGGCAGCTTTGTATTGCGCCAGAGACCAATTATCGCTTTTTTTTTTTTCTCACGTGTTTAAACTGGCGGCGTGTTCGATCGCCTGCATGCCTGCCTGCAAACGGCAGAGAAACGCTACCACGACGTCCACGGGAGCTCACAAGAACAAAAAATTGTGCACATGCCTAAAATGACCATAACCAAACTTGCTGAAGCCTGCCAAAACCGCACACTGCTTCAGTTCTTGATTTTCACCTGCACCCACCAGTGTTTTCGGCATTCATCCCACCAATACAAGAAGACATGAGGCGGACAGAAAAATTCTGTTTTATACTTTTTCCGCAGAATTTTTCGTCTGCTTTGTCTAAAGTTCTGTACGAGTGTTTTGCACAAGTGTAACAAAGTGGTATGATGTTTTTATTTCGTAATTCATTATGAGTATGCATATTGCCACGTTCCCTTTCCCTAGTTTTGTTATCGTTCCAAAGCACTACACAATTCTCAGCGCCAACCACGCTTGCAGTTTTCGAGAAGCTTCCGGACTGTAGTAGATCATTTTGATTATATCACGTCTACTCTGCAAACTGTACAGATTATTCTGGAACCTACGCCACCGCCAGCGATAACGCTAGAACATTAGACGGCAAGAGTATAAATGCTGATGAGCTTCGCTGCTTGTCACTAGTCGATCGACGGCCGACGCTCCGTTCGCCGCTATCAGTCTAAGACTGCTACTGTAATCGGACTTTCCGTTTATCGGGCACAGGTAAATAAACAGTTGAATTCCAACACAAAGTCTCCTGTCTTCGGCCACGTCACGACCCCGTGACAATATATACGTTTTTTTTTTTTTTTATACACGCTCCGTGCTCGCTGCTCCCTGCTGCCGCTGCTTTTGGTTTCCGCCAGTTCGCCCATGCACTCATTAGTGCAGATGTACAGGTGGCACTACGCATTATGATACGCACCGAGAGAGGAAGAAGCATGTGCGAAAGCAGTAAGAGGAGCGAAGGAGAAGAGCAAAGGAATGAGTTATACTACCGCGTACGCGTTGCATGATGTGTCCCATGAGAAAGCGTGGAGTGGCAACGGAGTCGGCGCTCCTTTATTATCTTACTCCGTGAGTTAATTCAAACAAAATTCAATTTTTTGGTTAGCCCTCTATTTTTTCAATGTATTTAAAAGCCTGTTAATTCAAACTCTATCATTTCGTTAATTCAAACTTTTTACATTTCCATAACAGAAATTGTCTGCTGCTTTCAACTACTGGTTAAAAATTAGCGGGCGTATATAATCTTGGCAGTATAAAAATGAAAAATAGGCACCTCAAGCCTTCAAGAAAATGGCTTTACTAGTAACATGTGTTTGAGGCAAAGCACACAAACGCATGGTAAACCGTGGTGCTTCTTAACTGGTATAGAGAGCTTTGTGCTGAGGGCATACACCTGTAGCAAAGAAGCAGTTTCTTTAAAAGGTATGATCATCAGTAAATAGTCGATAAAATTGTGGACCTCACACATCTGCTTTCAGTTCATTGCGTGTAGTTAGGCTTTAAAATACTTGAAAAATCTTTGGATGTGATAAAATCAATGCCTAATCATAATTTGTAGTGTCACCACACCAAGCGCCATCTATCTGAAAACTTTTGATAATTCAAACTTCTTGATTCAGAGGTCCCTTCAAGTTTGAATAAATGAGAGTCGACTGTACTTCGTTCTTACTGACCGGAAACTAAGTAGAACCAAGTAGATGCCTTCAAAATTTCTTATGTCACGGTGTTTGGTGTGGAAATCTCAAAGTGGCGTCGCCACCCCCATTTCCTTTTCACGCATTTTCTCACAAAGCGTCGTGTCATGGTAGGACTGTGTTTCTGGGATGTAAAATTGTACTTTACTAATACGGGAAAAATCCATTTGCTCTTAGTATTCATTGAAACGTGGCGCGAGAAAAGAATGTCTGTGCATGTAACACTCACCATTTACAACTATTCTAGACCGATTACTGCAAGTAGAGCTGCAAAGAGCCAACCACACCCTAGCTCTTTTTTTCCGAATCTTCGAAGCACGCACTACGTGTCCAGAAGGCAACGCACACACTTGAACACTGTTGACGCTGTTGCTGATGATAATTACTTACACTCAAACCTCATTATAACTAAGTTGCATCTTACTCAAAAATAGGTTCGTTATATCCAAAAATACATTATAAAGTTATATTCGTAAAACGATATTTAGCGCAAGACCAGTCTTCATTTACTTTGTTATGTTATATCCGGGTTCGTTATATCGGTGTTTCAGAGCATCTCTAAGTGCCTTAACTCTTTCATGCACAGAACTTTATTATTGGAGGGAAACAATATTTTATTGAAAATATAGATTAGCCTTCGTCCAAAAATGACTTTTATAACACGGCAAAAAAAATTGGCACATTGGTCTAAAAGAAATGAGGTGGTCACCTGAGGTGACCACCGTGGAGCAAGTGTCTACAGCGTCTATAGATTAGCCTTCGTCCAAAAATGACTTTTATAACACGGCAAAAAAAATGGCACTATGGTCTAAAAGAAATGAGGTGGTCACCTGAGGTGACCACCGTGCAGCAAGTGTCTACAGTCACTTTCGGTGGAACGCTGCAAAACAGTCCTTGTTTCCCCTCAGGCACAATGGGACGTTGCACGTCTCGCACATCCATGTCGTTCTCGAAGGCTGCGATTTCGTGCTGCACATACCACACCTGCGCTTCGTGCATCTCTTTGGCTGATGCTTGCTGTGTGTTAGACGTATGGCCGTATCCACATGTGGCTTAGACTTTTTAATCTGCACTGTGTTGTTTGCGCTTGATAATGTGCCCCTCTTACAAACCTGGGCTTCCGCTGTGAGAGATGTCGTCACACTTCTCCGGAAATCTTTTATGGTAAAGTGCTCCACTCCTTCAAGTTCACAGTGTATCAAAAAAGCATTCACAACGCAGCAATCCAGTAGGTGGAAAAAGATTCTGTGCCACCACTTCCGTGATTTTCTGTCTATTTCATATTGCCCTTTGCGCCGATCAAATTTGTCTACAAAATTCATATTATGGTTGTAGTCTTGCAAAGCCGCAAGACAGGACACTTTGCTCAATGTCCCATCCTTGTTTTTCCTGTCCACTTCAACTTCATTGGAAGGGTCATGAAAATTTGTTAGCAAATAAACAGTCCTCTTGTCCTTCCATTTTAGACAGCAAAGGCCGTCGTCGCTGACACTCCAGTCTGTGTCGCCTCTTTTCATCTATTTGTCAGCCTGCAAGCATGGCAAGTTCTTTCTACTGGAATTCACTGTCCCACATGCGTAAATGCCATCGTGCAGAAGGTCTTTCAGGAGGTGGTAGCTCGTAAAGTAATTATCGAAAAAAACACGATGCTGCTGGCCCACAAGGTCATGACATAACTTCCTCACAACTTGTGCACCTAGCTCCTTCTGAACACCGTTCTCAGATTTACCAGTGTAAATATCAAATTTTAGATTATAGCCACTGCTGGCACAAAGCATCCACACCTTGTAGCCACGCTTCACAGGCTTCTTTGGCATATACTGCTTCAGCGAGCTCCTTCCCTTGAACTTTATCATAGATTCATCGATGGCGAGCAGCTCGGTGGGCAAGTAATTTTCCGCAAATGTTTTCGATAGTTCAGTGAGGAGTGGACGGACTTTGTACAACTTGTCAAAGTTGGGGTGATCCCTCGCTGGCTGCAAGATATTATCATTCAGATGCAGGTGTGATAAAAGCCAGCCGAATCTGTTGACAGGCATAACTTTCGAAATGAAAGGATCATGCAAGTCAGGCGCAGTAGACCAGTAATCCCGGTAACTTGGACTTTTTTTGATCCCCATCAGGAGATTGAGCCCCAAGAAGGAACGCATTTCTTCCAATGTGGTGGGTGTGTATGGCTTGCCCTGCTGCTGAGCGTAAAGATTTGTTTGAAATGCCAGCAACTCCATCAAGGACGGCGTCCAGAATAAGCTGAAGATGTCATAAGGACTTGTTTTCTCTACGTTTTGGATAGAAAGTGGCACCCCACTACATAATAGAAAGTCCAGCGGTGGCAACATTTTATAGGAAGGACTCCACACAGGTACCTTCGCAGTCATGACAGGAACGTCATCTTGTTCGCTCTCTGTATCGGAAGACTCGCACACTGCAGAGATGGCTTTTCTTGCCTCAAGTCTCTGTTTGCTCGTTTTGACAGCTTTATCATTTACTTCATACTCAGGGTCACTGTCACTGAAGTCGTCACCTCCTGCGAAACTGTCCGAATCCGATGGTATTTCGACAGTCTTCCGCTGAAACACCAAGAACAAATCATATATTGCCGGCCGTCCAGACCCTTCATGCATGGTGGTTACCCTAGGGGACCACAAACTTCAGCAACAAAGCGCTCTCGAATAAATGAGCGCAGCACTTCAATTCTACTTTCCGTAGTATAGGCAACTTCTACAACACTCTATCCTGTTATATTAATTCACTACAAAAAGGACTTACCTTTCTTTCCATAAAAAACTCTCGAGTCCATCGCGTATCGCGTGCTCGAGTCGAGACCAGCCGGAAGAAAACAAAAATAACACGTGACATCCGCCGCCGAGGAAAGTAGCGCCATCTCTGTTGTAATATCAAAAGCTTCAACCGGCACACTGTTTGAACGTTGATATGCGGGACCCGCGTACTTCAAGAGAAAAAAATGAAGAAAAGGTGGTTACATGGGGTGACCACCATGCCGGAAAGAGTTAAAATAGATAGACAGACACAAAATGATTGCTTTGAAGTCATTGCGCAATCAACATGTTTTCAAACCTTGTGCAATATTAGTCTTCTGCCACGCATTATTATATGCACTAAAACAACTCCCGACACTCTGCAACATTCGTATTATAAGGTTGTTGTTTTTTTGTCCCTCCGAAACAGTTTTAAGCCCAAGCATGGCTCTGTGGTGGAACACATGCTAGCCAAGCAGAAGACCTGGGTTTGATTCCCCATAGGGCAAAGTCCTTTGTCTATTGGTATCTATCTCTATTTTTCGTTCACAACCAACGAAGCCGAAACCAAAATTTCTACAGACAATATCTTTAAAACTTTAACAGTTAACCTGGAAATACAGCACAAATGTATGTGCGAAAATATGCCATACATGTGTATTAGTAACACTGGATCTATGAAGGTCTATTTTTCATTTACTTAGTTTAAATAGATCATTCTGCATATCCACATTCGTTACATTTAGGTCCGAGCAATAACACACAGCGCAACACAACTTTGTCAATATTTTGCACTGCCTTGTTAAAACATCGTGGATTTTTATGCCACCTAATCAAATCTTCTTAAACCAGAAAGTTTCCTAAATCAGGTTCACTCATATGCACCAGATCATGCCAGCATTATACGTCAAATGACATTTATTTGTGCAAGCATCCTGTAATACTAATTGGCAAAAAGTGTTATGGACCTTTGGTTTTTCAAGCCACCTTTGAATAAAAAAAAAAACCCTCAGACTCTCGGATTACATGCTCCTGCTGAGAACTGTCCTAGGATGACATTCCAAGATACGCTTCTTCTAGGCGTCTACACTTTAACCTCGGTGTAAGTATTGGTTATAACGAAATTTTCAAAAAATTCCTTGCGATATATACATTTATAACGAATTTTTTTATATAACATACTTATTTTCCTGTAAGGCGCAACTATGTTAAAAAAGGTTTGAGTGTATGTCACTTCTCTGTCATCTCATTATGAAATGCTCTCATTAACGGGTTTAACTATATTGAATGACTTCAAATAATGTTCCATAAACTTAAAACAGTTCTTTGTAGGTCAAGGTTCAAAGAGTTAATTAAAGAGATCAACATCCCTTTACGGGGTGACAATGCTCGTAAAAATATTTTTTTTTTTTATTTCTTGATTTATTTAGGTGAAACTTTGTGAGTTTATGTATATCTGTGTGCTGATTTCAAATATGCAATTATTTTTACAATAAGTAGTTTTCAAACTGTAAATTAATTCATGCACTTTTTGGGGAGCAATTTTTTTTTCTTAAAGCGAAAGAGTTGCAGAGTACATCGGCATATCACAATAATCTGGAATCAGAACTGTGTCCAGTGCAACAAAAGGTAATGTTTTAAAGCCACCCCAAAAGACAGACAAAATATCCTGAATTTTAAAAAACTATACATTACATTAGAAAAATTATTGCATAGACTAAAACCTCAATACAACAATTCGCCTACAACAAATTATGGGTAATAATGAAGTAGGTGACCAATAGCTTTGCCATTGATACAGTTACATGAATAATTATTTAAAACGAATTTTCTGATATAACAAAGTATTTTTGTGGCAGATGTTACTTTGTTAAAATGAGGTCAGAGGCTATATGAAAACAGCACACCAAATGTAGATAAACTATAAGTTTCCACAAAATTAATCAAGAAAATAAAAAAATATTTTAAGGATCATGTCCCCTTAACAAGCTTTTAATAGGAGCAAAGTACAAGCTTACTGACCTTGTCTCTTCGCTCAGTAGCTACCCACTTCACCACGGATACAGCGGCGAATCTCCTCGGCTGGGTGATCACAATGTGGCAGCGGGAGCCCATTCCCTCGCGCACCCAATGCTCGAAGATGAACTGGGGCACTTGCGTGGTCTTGCCTGACCCCGTTTCGCCGCAGATCACAACCACTCGCTTGCGACTGACGGCACTCAGTATTTCTTTCCTGCAGTGTGAGAATGCGTGACCAGTGTTTTTTGTGTGCCGATCATCGGGAATTCACGACATACCGAAAAATTTCAAGCAAGCAAGTCACAAAATGCCTCATCATCATCATCATCGGCCTGTCTACGCCAATTGCAGGGCAAATGCTTCTCCCATAATCCCCCAATCAACACGATCTTCGGTTTTCCGTTGCCACGTTATACTTGCGAACTTGTTAATTTCATTGGCCCTCTTAACTTTCTGTCTCCCCTTCGTGCGTTTGTTTTCTCTGGGAATTCAGGCAGTTAGCCTTAATAGCAGCGGTTATCCTGCCTACGTGGTATACACACCCGGCACAGGTCCACCTCTTCTTCTTATATTAAACTATTATATCCTTAACCTCGGTTTGTTGCCTGACCCACTCTGCTCTCTTCTTGTCTCTATTACACTTATCATTTTCCTTTCCATCGTTCGCTGCGTCTTTCTCAATTTAGGCTGAGCCCTCTTCGTAAGCCTCCAGATTTTTGCTTCGAAAGTAATGGTACCGGCAAGATGCAATTGTTATATAAGTTCTTGTTGAGGGTTAGTGGCAGATTATCATTCATGATTTGAGAATGCTTGCCGAATGTGATGCACCCCATCTTTATTCGTCTAGTTATTTAACTCTCATGCTTAGGCTCCCTGTACTAAGTAGACATATTTCTTTACAACTTCCAGCATCTCTCCACCTATCGCAAAGTGCTATTTTCTGCCGAGACTGTTGCATATTAGTACTTTAATTTAGTGCATATTAATTTTCACACCTACTCTTCTGCTTTCCGTGTCCAGTGAGCTGTAATTCGTCCCCTGAGCTACTCATAGAAGCGATGTCACCAGCAAATGACAGGTTACTAAAATACTTTCCATAAACGAAATGCGTGCCACTTTTAATGCCGGCTGTCAAGTACTCACGGGGAACGTAGCTTTCAGCATGAGAAATCTCGCACCGTCTTATAAAAGGTATTTTATACCAGAACCAACTCATTCATAGCTGATGGCTGAGAGTGCGAAGCACGTGCAACAGCTCTCACTTCTCTGTTTGTTCTTGCCTGGGTAACGCAAGTTTCACCGTCAACAAATTTGTTTATTTGGTGTGCACGCATCGAAGATGTGCCACACGACATGTTACCTAGTTTTAGAGTACGCTTTTTGATACAAGGTCCTTGCTTCTGTGGAAAGTGGAGAAGTTGCACAATACCTTAAAGTATGCATTGAAGTTGTTTTGTACATAATTTAATGTCAGAATATAATAAACGTTGCTATTTAGAGCTAAAAAATAAACTTTTTTTGTTCAAACGTTTCATAATTAAGACAATAAAGGGGGGCTGACAAATGTTCACGGCTGAGATAAATCCTGTGATATCGATTCCCGTGAATATGCGTAGATCATCTGCAAAATATCAACAGCGCACATAGCTAGGAAGGTACTTTAAATCAATTTTGAAGTGTGCTTGCGCCATTAACTCCATCGCGCTATTGAAACCATCAGGGTGTGATGCGATGGTGATGCGACTGGTGCGCGTAATTGTGAATGATTGAAAAGTGCGCGAAATTAAAGGATGACCGAGTGCACGTGCTGGGTCGCCTGAACAACGACGACGCCGAGGACCGGTACACGTGAGAGCGTGGAGCGCAAGCATCCAAGACCATAAAGCAAACAAGGGCCAATGGCTGATCACCACGGAGTTTTGAAAGGCCAATCGGGACGAGACAAGTGTGCCCCAGAGGAAGCCAATCCTGAAGGGCAAAAGAGCTAGTAGTTCGAGGTGAACGAGGCAAGAGGAAGGTCACAGCTGGGAGCTGAAGACAGGCAGTCGGGTGGCAGACCTGAGCCTTCTGGACTTCACCCGGTCTGGACCTCCGGACAACGCCTTCCAAGGACGGCGAGCTGCCTCAACGGTCGAGACCAAGGCCTGCAGATTCCGGTGCGGGTGCAGCAACGGCAGTTCGGGTCACGGGCCTGAGCCTTGCAACCAGCCACCTCATCGGGCGAATCTGGGCCGCCACAGGCATCACCGAGCGAGTCCCGTTCCATCGTCGCCGCCAGCGAGCATCGGTACACGCCGTCGCCACCATTACAGCAGCAACGTTTTGGTGAGATCGAACTTGCTCTCTTCCCTGCACCGCCGAATCACCGCGTCAGAACTGCATCATGTAGCTGTGACTTTCCGTCGGCAGTTTCGGGACTTTAGATGTTTGTTTTCCTTCTAAATCCCGCTTTTAGCCAGCTACTCATTTCTTGTAGTTTGTGTTTGAGTTTTGCTTCAGTTCTGCAGTAAATGTTTAGGTGTTGTTTGTTAAGCAAACGGCTTTGTCCTTATTAGAAAAACTCTCCGGGGCTCAACCAGGAGGAACAAATCAGCAACAAGAACCCGCATCACAAACTGGCGTCCGCAGCGACAGGACAAAGCCGTTGGTTTGACACCTTCATTTATTGACGCGGTTGACATCATGTCGAATATGCGAGAGCTAATGGCCTTGGCGGATCGCATGGGAATTGATGGGGCGGATTTTAAAGCATGGTACGAGGAGAAGGAGGCACGAGCACGAGAGGAACGGGCTGCGGAACGAGAAGCTCGAAAGGAACAGTTGGAACGGGAGACGCAGGCCAAGAAGGAGCAGCTTGAGCTCGAGACGCGCGAAAAAGAAAAACAGCTCGAACTGGAGACACGCGCAAAGAAGGAGCAGCTGGAATTAGAGAACCAAAACCTGCAACTGCGTCTTAGACTTGCCGAAGCTGAGAATAGCCGTGTAGAGACAAGAACTGTTGACTCAGCACCAGGCTCAGCACAAGAAAGGAGTGTTTCATGCAGCGTGAATCCTCATAAGTTGATACCGGGATTTAATGAAAGCCGGGACGACTTGGACGCCTATTTAAAAAGGTTCGAGAGAGTCGCCATCGGTCAAGAATGGCCTAGGGACAAATGGGCCACAGCTTTAAGTTTATGTTTGAGCGGAGAAGCCTTAAAGGTGTTTGGAAGACTTTCGCCGGAGGATTCACTCGATTATGATAAAGCCAAGTTGGCGTTGCTCCAGCGTTTCCGTTTTACGGCCGAAGGGTATCGGGAAAAGTTCCGACAAAGCAAGCCACAGGACGGCGAAACAGGCAAGCAGTACGCAACTAGGCTACTGAGTTTTTTCGATCGTTGGGTCGAAATGTCGAGGACCGGAAAAGAATATTCGGCTCTTCGTAACTTGATAGTTACAGAACAGTTCTTAAGAAACTGTCATCACCGTTTGGCACTTTTCCTGCGAGAAAAGAACTTCAACAAGCTAGAGGACATGGCCGAGGCCTCAGATAACTTTTTAGAAGCTCAGAGGCAAGTCAACCTGTTAGTTTTCCGAGAAAAAGTGGAATCTAAAAGCAATACGGAAAAAAGTGGTAGTTACTCGGAGAGAGGAGCAGTACGTTGTTTTGTATGTGGCAAAATGGGTCACAGGGCATCGGAGTGCCGATCAAGGCCAAAACAACCTTTCTGTGGATATTGTCAGAAGGCGGGGCATGATTCCAAAACTTGCTCAAAGAAGAACGGTTCAGCCAACAAGACGTCATGTCTTTTGTCGCCAGAGGAGCACTCAACGGAAGTGAAGCTTTCACCGGACAAAGAAGAGGACATGGCGGGCGCCGTGAATACTCACCCGAAGTTTGCCACACACAAAATGCCCGTGTTACAGGGCCGAATCTTTGGCCGAACCGTCTCAGTGTTGCGGGATACGGGTAGCAATACACTGGTGGTGCGTCGTTCTCTGGTACCCGATGAAGCCCTCATAGGTACTACCGCTACGCTATTCTTAGCCGATGGCAGTAGCATCATCGTTCCTGAGGCGGAGGTGGAAATTCATTCACCTTATTTTTCTGGTACATCTATTGTCAAATGCATGACAAACCCACTCTACGACCTTATCGTCGGAAATGTACCAGGTTCACGTGAAGTCCATGACCCCGATACCAAGTGGGAGGAAAGGATTCCGGTAAAAACCTACCCCAACTATATAGCGAGTGGAAAAGGAGCAGATAGAGAGGATGGTACCCTGAAGTCTTCAGTGGTTGGTATCAAAATCCGAGAGCAACGGTCAATCTCCTCTGAAATCGATGTACCCACCTTGAAGACGACCCGAAAGGATCTTAGTGCCGCTCAAAAACAGGACAAGACCCTAGATTCTTGCAGGAGTAAAGTAGGTCAAGGGCTACAGGGAGGATCAAAGTCCTATTCGTTCGAGATAGAAAAGGGGCTGCTATACCGCTATTATCACCTACCATCTGGTAAGGTGATTCAACAAGTAGTAGTGCCCCAAAGATTGCGCAGCCAAGTGCTTACTTTGGCGCATGAAACCCTGATGTCGGGGCATCAAGGAATAAAAAGAACGATTGATCGTGTTCTACAATCATTTTACTGGCCAGGAGTTCAAGAGGCAGTGAGGAGATACGTGCGCTCTTGTGACGCATGCCAACGAACCTACCCCAAGAGCAGAGTTGGTAAGGCACCACTAGGTCGAATGCCTTTGATAGACACCCCATTCGAAAGAGTGGCAGTGGACATTATCGGGCCTTTAAAGCCAATATCACACATGGGTAATCGATATATACTAACACTAGTGGACTTCGCTACTAGATACCCAGATGCAATAGCCCTGCCATCCATCGATTCAGCCACAGTAGCCGAGGCACTGGTAGAGATGTTTTCTCGAATCGGGTTCCCGCGTGAGGTACTTTGTGATCAGGCATCATGCTTTACATCGGAGCTAATGAGAGAGGTCAATGACTTGTTGGCGATCAAGCATCTCAGCTCCACACCCTATCATCCCATGTGTAATGGCTTAGTGGAGAGATTTAATGGCACACTAAAGCAAATGTTGCGTAAATTGTGCCAAGAGGAGCCCAAGACATGGGACCGACTATTAGCCCCACTCCTGTTTGCGTACCGGGAAGTCCCGCAAGCCAGCTTGGGATTTTCGCCTTTTGAGCTGATCTACGGTAGAAATGTTCGAGGACCTCTCAGTCTACTTAAAGAATTATGGACCGGAGACAATCAAAGCGAGGAAGTGAAGACAACATATGGGTATGTCCTGGATCTCAGAGATCGCCTAGAAAAAACATTGCAGTTGGCACAAGAAAACCTGTCACGAGCTAAAACAACGCAGAAGAAATACTATGACCGGGGAAGTCGGATGCGTCGGCTAAAGGTTGGAGACCGCGCCCTCGTACTACTTCCCACGACGGAAAACAAGCTTATGATGCATTGGAAAGGACCTTTCAGGGTCACAGGAAAGAAGGGTGACTCTGACTACTGGCTGGATATGGGACATACTACCAAGCTGTTCCATATAAACATGTTAAAACGCTACGAAGAGCGTCCTCCAGAAATATCACCCCAGTCCGCATCTTTCATTGTAGTGGAAGAGGAAGAGACAGACACGCCAGTGCCTACCTTTAAAGCTACTGAGGGCTTTGGTACTGAAGCTATCAAGCTTGGTCCTAACCTCAGGAATAGACAAAGGGAAGAAATTGACGAGCTCCTAGCCACCCATAAAGACGTCTTTTCCGAAGTCCCCGGCAAGACAAACTTGTTAGAGTGTCGTCTTAAACTGACAACGTCCGAGCCTATCAACACTCCACAATATCCGTTACCATTCGCAATGAAAGAGGTAGTTGAGAAAGAAGTCGGAGAAATGCTGCGACTCGGAGTGATTGAAAGGTCCGACTCACCTTACAACTCACCATTGGTGCTGGTGAAGAAGCCCGATAAGAGTTACCGTACTTGCATCGACTTCCGTCGCATCAATGATGTGTTGGTCTCCGACGCAGAACCAATTCCGAGAACGGATGTATTGTTTACAGAGATCGGCACCAGAAAATTCTTCTCCAAGTTTGACCTTACGAAAGGATACTGGCAGGTGCCCTTGGACAAAGAATCCCGGCTAAAAACGGCATTCTCCACCCAATCGGGACACTACCATTTCCTCTATATGCCATTCGGTATCAAAACAGCGTCCGCAGTGTTTACCCGGCTAATGAGACGTCTCCTTCAGGGCATCCCGAACGTCGTTCATTATATCGATGATGTTCTCGTCGCTACGACAACCTGGGAGGAACACATGCAGACTCTGAGTGAACTGATGAATAGGATTCGAGAAGCAGGACTCAAAATTAAGCCCCAGAAATCGGAGATTGGAATGACGTCGATTGTGTTCCTGGGTCATCGACTGGGAGATGGAACAATTCAGCCGGTAGAGGACACGATCATAAAAATCGCCAAAGCCCCATTACCCACTACGAAGAAACAACTACGTTCGTTTCTTGGCTTGGCAGGATATTATCGTGATCTAATCCCTCACTACGCTGAGAAGGCACTGCCTCTGACAGAGATGACAAAGAAAAGGGAGAGTAACAAGATCAATTGGAATATTGAAGGGCAGACAGCTTTCGAAACACTAAAGCAAGCTCTGGCGTCTGGACCTATTTTAAAGGCTCCGGATCTCAAACGTGGATTTGTACTCCGCAGTGACGCCTCCGATTCTTGCATCGGTGCAGTCCTTATGCAAGAGCACGACGGTGTTTTATACCCGGTAAAATACGCCAGTCGTCAGCTACTGCCTCGAGAACAGAACTACTCAACAATCGAGCGGGAGTGTCTCGCGTTGGTGTGGGCAGTGGAAAAGTTCCACATATTTTTATATGGGACATATTTCACGGTTCAAACAGATCACCAACCGTTGCAGTACTTATCTCGAGCAAAACACCTCAACAGCAGAGTTCTGCGGTGGAGTTTAGTACTGCAAGAGTACAACTTTCACGTAGAACATATAAAGGGATCCGAGAATGTTGGAGCCGACTACATGAGTAGGTTGCAGTGAATATGTTCTGTGTGTTATTATTACAAGGTTATGCTTGTGTGGTGGACTGTTACTGGAGTTAATGACTGTATTTGTACTGTTCTTAGTTGCTGCCAAAAACTTTTCTTATTGTTGTTGGTTGAATGTTACGTTCTGTGGACTCGGTGTTTCGACGTGAGACATGTCAACGAAGAAGCAGTGTGGTGCCATCGGTGTGTTGTGATAGCTTGTGTGGTGCGCATCGAACGACAGTTTTTCAACGGGAAAAACTTCTTCGAAAGGGGGCCATTGTGATGCGATGGTGATGCGACTGGTGCGCGTAATTGTGAATGATTGAAAAGTGCGCGAAATTAAAGGATGACCGAGTGCACGTGCTGGGTCGCCTGAACAACGACGACGCCGAGGACCGGTACACGTGAGAGCGTGGAGCGCAAGCATCCAAGACCATAAAGCAAACAAGGGCCAATGGCTGATCACCACGGAGTTTTGAAAGGCCAATCGGGACGAGACAAGTGTGCCCCAGAGGAAGCCAATCCTGAAGGGCAAAAGAGCTAGTAGTTCGAGGTGAACGAGGCAAGAGGAAGGTCACAGCTGGGAGCTGAAGACAGGCAGTCGGGTGGCAGACCTGAGCCTTCTGGACTTCACCCGGTCTGGACCTCCGGACAACGCCTTCCAAGGACGGCGAGCTGCCTCAACGGTCGAGACCAAGGCCTGCAGATTCCGGTGCGGGTGCAGCAACGGCAGTTCGGGTCACGGGCCTGAGCCTTGCAACCAGCCACCTCATCGGGCGAATCTGGGCCGCCACAGGCATCACCGAGCGAGTCCCGTTCCATCGTCGCCGCCAGCGAGCATCGGTACACGCCGTCGCCACCATTACAGCAGCAACGTTTTGGTGAGATCGAACTTGCTCTCTTCCCTGCACCGCCGAATCACCGCGTCAGAACTGCATCATGTAGCTGTGACTTTCCGTCGGCAGTTTCGGGACTTTAGATGTTTGTTTTCCTTCTAAATCCCGCTTTTAGCCAGCTACTCATTTCTTGTAGTTTGTGTTTGAGTTTTGCTTCAGTTCTGCAGTAAATGTTTAGGTGTTGTTTGTTAAGCAAACGGCTTTGTCCTTATTAGAAAAACTCTCCGGGGCTCAACCAGGAGGAACAAATCAGCAACAAGAACCCGCATCACACAGGGGACCCTTAGGGGGTGCCTGCTTCTCTCCCGTGACCACGCTGCAGCAAGGTATGACGTCAGAGCCGTCATTTTTCTTTGCTCGCGTTTGCTCCAGCAGCCTTCTACTTTGCAGCTGCTCGATAGTCCGTGGCCGCGGAGCACGAGTTGGTCCATTTCCTGTTCGAGATTGCTGTTGCAATTCCTGTTCGAAAAAACTTCATGCGAACCGCTTGGAGCGTTCCACCCGCTTGGAGCGTTCCACATGCTGCTGGTGACGCTGGCGACATTGTGTGTTTAGTTGTTTTGTTGCCTGTGTACATGCCCGTGTACGAAAGTTCTTGTGCTTCCTTGCCTCGTGAGCGAACATTCTGTGTTCTTCAGCCATGAGTGACACAGTGACGACCACAACCACACGCATGGACGAAATATTTTTCAATGGCGCCGGCCGGCCCGACTTGCAAGGCACGGTGTGTAGGGCATCGGTGTCGAGAGTAAGTGAACTCTGGTGGGCGGAAATATATATAAACAAACACGCGTTGTGAATGAGTACTACAACAAATGAACGTTGAATATTGCAAAAATGTATTATTCTTTTCACTGTGGCCCTTTAGTGCTCGAAATTTTTCTCTGGCTTCTAGACTGCTGGGGATGAGAGTACCTCGTTTTGCTGTGAAGGGAGATCGTTGAACGTCCTTTACGAAATGCTCCGTTTACTTTCATTTGCATAAGGATGGCCGTGTGACACGGACCACATCTTCGTTGTCGTAAGGACGAGGGAGCTAAATGGTCTTCGCGGGTGTCTGTGTGACAGGGGTATTAGCCTGACACAATTTGACGTATCCTGTGCAATACACTCTCTATAAGCAGCAATGCATAAGCAAGACAGCTGGAATTTGCACTTGCCCGGCATAGTTCCACCATAAGCGATGCGACTGCAAATATCCGTGCACACTTGTAGTCTCCACAAAAAAGCCAGACTTAGCTCCATCATTGCTGATGAACCACGCAAGCACTACCACAACTACGGTGTACTAGAAGAGTACACTGTACTACAACACTGCAATATGGCTAGAGAAACAGATAGGCTTAGATAGTTTGTAGGCTAGAGAGCAAATAGTTGCCAGGTGCACAAAAAAATACACTTGGTTATGGCTGAACGAGCTTAGATTGATGAAATTCAAGGACTTACGGACCTCAAACAAATTTAAGCAATTTCAAAGCCTTGAAAATGCTATATCGAAATTCAAGGGTTTTTCAAGGACCGTTACGAACCCTGGTCATTGGTCTTTTATTTACTGAGGTTTTTTTCCGTTCAAAACTGCTTACCGGACACCGGTAGCGGCGGCAGCCTAGAACTACAGCACCACACGCGACTCTTGCTCGTGTCTCATAACCACTTTCACTGTAAAATCTAAAGAAGCCACGGCCAATCTGGCCTTGACTGCAGGTCTTCGGGAAGTTCGAACAGTAAGATTCTAATTTTAATCAAATGAAATAGAAAACTATTAGTAAAATGCTTGCAGTTCTGAATATTCTCCCATCCCTAATTTTCCTAATAAATTCCTAATATTGTCCTAATAAATGCCAACTTTCCAAACTTTCAAACTTGTTTTCCTCATTTTCATTTTTTTACTATTTCACAATTTCTGGGCAGCCTTTTAGACACTTATACGTATTGTATAATAACGAAACTTGGCACGCATATTTTTCAACACATGCAGAATGTAAATATCTACATTAAATTGCAATGCCTACCAGAATTAGTTGTGAAAATATTAGGTTATTGTTTTAAGGGAGATTGGAAATAATTAGTCATTCAATACAATTTTTCTTCCTTGGTTGCAATATTTCTGTGACATATCTGGATAATAATTTGCACTTTACAATCTACTAAGAGTCAAATAAGATCAGAGACAATGCTTTTACTAAAAGTTAAGTACATGAAAGAGTACCCGCAAAACATGTAACTTTTTGCGATTGTGCATTGAATAACTCAATAACTATAGCAGGTACACAAAAATGATTGCATATTTGATATCTCCATGAAAAACTATATAACAAAATTTTCAAGTGTCTATATTTAGAAATTAAAAAAAGTTTATTCAAGAGTGTCTCCCCTTAATGCACTTTTGCCAACTCTTCCTCACGTGGATGACTGCCGTTTCAGCGGCAGCAGCTATTTCGAGTCCGACCTCGCCTTCATTTTAAGAAGCGGCACAGCAGGTCTGTTTAATGCCTCCTCTAAAAAGATGCCTGTGACATCAAACGCTTTCTCATGGTGACGGGACGTTCCTCGTGGTTCAGTGCTTTTTCCGCAAGGAGCACTTAGCGCCTACACTAGTGAAGTCCCTATGGATGGAAACTTACCAGGATGAGCATAATCCATAAAGGAAAGGGGGCAAAGCTGACATAAACAACTACCGTCCTATAACATTGACATCAGTGGTTTACAGGCTGATGATGCAGATTACAAAGAAAAGACTGCAGGCATGGATTAAGAATGAGGGCGTACTGGGGGAACTGCCGAATGGGTTTCGGAAACAAAGGAGATTGGAAGACAATCTGTTCTCACTGACTCAGTGCATCAAAATAGCAGAAAAGGAACACAAGCCCCTGTGACTAGCCTTTTCGGATATGAAGGGAACGTACGATAGCGTGGTTCAAGAGGACTTGTGCGGAATACTGGACACACTAGCTGTGGAAGATGGAGTCACTAATATTTTAAAGGATACTACCTATAAAAGTAACAAGGTTGTTAGAAAACGGGAAATACAGGATTTCGAGCCCACAGAGATAAAATGGGGGATAAGGCAGCGGTGTTATCTGTCACCCTTCTTATTCATGATGTAGCTACAAGGATTGGAGGCCAAATTAGAGTGGAGTGTACTTGGCTTCAGCCTCTCTTTCGTGAAACAAGGAAAACTGATTGAACAGGCACTACTAGCATTGATGTACGCAGATTATATACAGTCGAACCTAACTACAACGAACGCCGCTTAAACGAAATTTTTGTTACAACAAAAAATTCACGATTCCACGTCAGCAGTCCATAGGAGTCAACGCATTATTGTCACCACAACGAACACTTTTTCTTCGATCGTCCCGCTTCAACAAAATTCTACAATGCGACTCCAGGCTCAGATACTTATTTCTATGCAGTAAACTCAATCTTTCAAATTTTAATTTTCACAGCCTGAAAATCTGCCAACAAAGTTTAAAACACGCGTTGGCACCACCAAAAACCACCGTTGTTCGGCAAGCAAGGGCGCCGCCATTGCTCAATAGCGATAGCAATGAGACTTCCCTGCTTTTGCCACTGGCTTGCTTTTGAGCCGCAGACAATCCGAAGTTTAAGCTCAGTCACTCAGTTCATGGTTTCCTTGACGCGGCTGCTGGGTGCAACCGCGGAGTGATGCCTTTTCCGCTTCCGATGCTTATCATTATGTTCGTGCTTGGCTAGTGTGGTAACTAATCAGAGCGGCTGTTCATCCGCATTATCAACAGAATCAGCTAGCCGCGAGCGATGGGTGATAAGAATCGCATAGAATATTGCAAAAGTCGCCACTCCACGGTACCCTGCCTCCATCGTGGCATTGTCGGATACTTTTGACGGCGAACAGCTGCTGGTGTTAATGTGTCAATGCAACTGTTTGGTTCGTTAACGAAGGCAATCTTAGGCGTTTCAGCATGCTTTTCACCATGGCCTCGCTATGCATGGGTGAGAGTCACGTCGTGACGCTGCTGGGAAAGAATAGGAGGCAGCAGACATTTTTTTTTAATTTTGAGAATAAACATTCTTTGGTTTTGCTAGATCAGATCAGCTATATTTTTTTTAATTTCGCTACAACAAAATTTTCGCTTCAACGAAATTTCTTTCGCGCCCTGTCTGTTTTGTTGTAGCGGGGTTCGACTGTAATGCTAATGCCCGATAACACGAAAAATTTGCAGAGAGATAGACAACTGCGGTAATGAGGCAGATGGGTTAGATTCGAGATTCAGTAAGGAAAAATCAGCAGTCATGATAATGAATGTAGTGAGCTTAGGATACAGGAAGCCCCGCTAAAGATAATGAATAAATACAAACATCTGGGCGTGTGAATAAGCAATAGGACCGAATACCTAAGAGAACACAAAATATACATAACGACTAAAGGTAACAGGAGTGCAGTGGTGATGAAAAACAGGACAGCGTTGAACTACAATAGGTATGATGTGAGAGCAATTTGGAAAAGGGTCATGGTTTCTGGTCTGACTATCGGCAATGCGGTCTCTCACATGAGATCAAAGACTCAAGCAAGATTACAAATTAAGCAACGTGGAATAGGCAGGCTTGCTTTAGGAGCTCACGGATATACACCAAATACACCACAAGGATATACACCACAAGGTCATATTGTCACAAAGGCACAGGGACGCCGGCACAAAAGCAGGGCGTTTACTTTCCTGATCGAAGGCCAGAAAGTACGAGGCCAGAACACGCGCCCACAGAAGCACTTCGTTATCCTCCTCAAAGGCTGACCACTATAGCTGCCAGCCTACCTTGCGTTAACTCCCCCCTTTCAAGAGCGACTGTCCCTGTCGATTGACTAAAATGCTAGAGATGGCCATGAAAAAAGATGGTCACGTCAACGAAAAAAAAAATCATAAGCCCGCGCTATTGTGGATAATAAAAAAAAGTTCAAAGTGTTCATAACTCGCGGGCGTGGTACGGTTTCATCCATTCATCCATACTACATGGACTGCTTCTGGACGTGGACGTTTCCGGTTTAAACTGGTATCCGAGCTTTGAGGAACTACCTCGTAATTCACGTCACTGGGGCAGCGCACAACATTGTAAGGCCCAAAGTAGTGTCGCAATAGCTTCTACGAAAGCCTGCGATATCTAACTGGTGTCCACACGCATACATAGTCACCTGGTTGGTAGTAGACGTTCCTACGGCCTTGGTTGTAACGGCGGGTGCCCCGCCGCGGTGGTCTAGTGGCTAAGGTACTCGGCTACTGACCCGCAGGTCGCGGGTTCGAATCCCGGCTGCGGCGGCTGCATTTCCGATGGAGGCGGAAATGTTGTAGGCCCGTGTGCTCAGATTTGGGTGCACGTTAAAGAACCCCAGGTGGTCGAAATTTCCGAAGCCCTCCACTACGGCGTCTCTCATAATCATATGGTGGTTTTGGGACGTTAAACACCACATATCAATAATTGGTTGTAACGGCGAGCGTCGATATCTTGCTGCGTGTGAATGTGGTTCCGTGCAAGCTGGCGGGCTTCCTCGGCTTTCTCAACGAAGTCATCAACGCTGTCATTTCCGCTGGTGTCCCGGTCTATGAGGAGCATAGCGTCTAACGGTGTTGTGACGCGACGGCCATAAACAAGCTTTGAATTGTGTTAGCTCTGTGGTCTCTTGCACAGCGGTATTATAAGCAAAATATGGTCAATATGCGTCAATATGGGATGGACATCATTCGAGGGCCAGGAAGCTTGCAGGAAGATAAAATTTGAGCGATTGTGAAAAATGGGGGAGGAGCGTTGGACTAGAAACGCTTTCAGCAATTTGTACATGAAGAATGTCGATACAAAATGGACGCAGCAAACCAGAAAATTGATGACTTAGAAAATAGCAGGGGCCAAATAAAAAAACTATCACTTAAGAAGAAGGCGAAGGAACTGGAGATTGACATATGGAGAATAGGCATCATTAAAAAGTCGGCACTGGGGATCTATAAACTTTTAAGCAGGAAATTTCCAGAGAACAGATCTATGATAATTCTCGGGGTAGTTCTCTACTAGGCCAGGACGGGAGTACAGTAAAATCTCGATACTATCACGGCTGATACGAAATTCGGGGTGATACGAATTTTTGTGATCCCGGCCGAGGCCCATCAATATACAGTGTGCTAGAGTACAGTTGTTAGATTTTTTAGCCCAGTCATTTAATACGAATAAACGCCACCCCATCAACGGCTGCAGAAGCAAGCAGCGTGCACGCACGCGCTATAATGCATGTAGGGCTGCCAATTTGGCACGTTGTCAGCACCGCCTGCTAGCAGCGGGCGACAGGCTTCAATATCCGCGCGACATCGGACGCCGGAGTGCGCCAGTGTGCCTTTTGCTTTCCCTTGAAAGCTCCAGATGGCACTGGCCGCGGTGGGCACACAAATCCAATCCGATTTCCGTTTTGCTTGGTGATACGTGTTAGTTCTGGTGCGGAAACAGTGGCTACTGTAATGCGGGGGCTGTCGACACTGCCGTGCCTAGTCGAGCACACGTATGTGCTTTGTTGTGCCTTTTTGCGGAGTCGCAGCACGCTATGTCTCGCAAGCGGAAAGCTCTCTCCTTTAAGGGGGGACACGCGTTTAAAAGGCCAAAAATCGCGAAAAAATCGACTTTTTGAAGTTCACACATTTCCATAATCTGCAACTAGTTTTGCACTCATCTGAGATGTCTCTAGCTTCTCGCGACATTATTTCTGGCACAAAATCAATTTACAACACCCCTGTGTGATTAATCTAGGCACAAATAGACGCTAAAGTCGCGCTTTTTCCACGCCAAACCGTTGCCCTTACACACGAGCTATTGTAGTCATCTTGGTCTCATTTGAAAGGGTCGTTCTTCATCTTCAATTTCCGATTACTAGTGGCTCGCCTTGCTCATTGGTTTTTCAGCAAAAACGCGACATCGAGAAGCACCACCACGTGATTATATTGGCTACTTCAGGCACGTGGCAAAACCTAGGCACCCGATTGGCCAAGTGGCGTTTCCGGCGTCTGCTTCTTCGTCGTGACGCGCACGGACATGCGCCATTTTGTCATGGTGCTGTCGACTGCCTGCCGCAGTAAAGAAGTTCGTCGCCGCACTAACTTGTGAAGCGGGTGTGGCGGTCGTTCTTTCGCTGTGAACTTCAGAAATAGCCACGCTATCACTCAGGACAGGAAGGATAGCAAACTCACGGCGCTCAACGGCCCTCGCCGATTCACTGGTGTAGGCCTAACTCACGTACAAGCCCGTCGGTTGTCGACAACATCGCTGAAAGCTGCAGTGTTTTGAAGCCTCAACAGTTACAGGACGGCAAGTAAAAAAGCAGAAGTGAAACTACGAGAGATAGCAATCTTTGCAACAATGGAACAGAAGCGCAGTCTTATCACTAAACGCGCCGATGCCGCGGGTTCCCCCCGTCTGACGTGAACTGCGTGACGGGTCGTCAGAGTGGAGTTTACCGCGCGTCGGCAAACAACAGAAAGTCACTCCGCTTACAGTAAACATCCTCGCCACCCGCGCAATGAAGGCTACTAGCAACAGGTAGAGTGCTTGTAACGACGCGTCCGCAACGATGAACATACTGCACCGCGGCCTCCACTCGAAAATGAAACTAACACTTCGCTGCTTTTGGAGCCTTGAAATTGATGAGCGAGTGCACGAGTTCAGTCTGCGACATCAACAACTCAATCTGGACAAGCTGGAAAACCGCTTTATTATACGACGGATTGCAGATTACGCGCACACATTCGTCGCACATGGGCATCACCGAACTGATTGATAAGCGGCCTAGTCGGCAGACGAGCACACAGCGACCGCATCAGCTCGCAAGTGTGCCTCTGCGGAAAACATGCAGCGGGCATTGAAAAAACGCCATTTAGGTGACACAAATTAGAAGGACCACATGCCTGGTACCAACCGAAAAAGCTGAATTTGCAAACCATTGTAAATAAACAGCTTTTCCGTGATACTGTCTGCCCAAAATAGACTTGTGTTTTTGCATGATTTCACAGGATTCAATGTTTGCTGCAGTTGCAAATTTGTCTAAAATATATCTCTGCCTCTAGAGCAGCTAGGACTAATTTTTGTTGTGACATGTAGCTGTATCTTTAGTTTACACAATGATAGGTTGGAATTTTCTATCGAGATCTTCAAAAAAAAACGTTTTTTTGCCAGAAATTGGAGCATAAAGTGGGTGTGTCTGTAACACTAAAATGAAAGGTGCGACAAACCTTGCTAAAATTATCAATTCAAAAAGCACTCCTGCCGTTGTGTAGCTTATGTTCATTAGTACACACGCATGTGCCAATAGTAGCTTATCATGACAAATTTCTTGTGTCGTTATACCGGCAAACAATAGGTGAATAATTTTAGAATATCTCAAAAACTAATTGGTTTAGAGGAACTGTAATTACATTTTTGATATCAGCATCAAAAACTCATTCACACTGTGAATTTTCTTTATAAACATTGAAAAAATATCTGGCATTTCGTCTCAAGTACAGTGTCCCCCTTAAGGAGAAACTGGACATCTTTAGAAAGGTCGATTAGGATCCCCCGAAAAAAACGCACGGAGTTGGCTAGGGAGCTAGGCCTCGCTAGGTCGACTTTGAGCACAATTGTTGCACAGCGGGACACAATAATGAAAAATGCGCTTTAATTCAGTGTCAACCCGAAGCAAGCAAAGACAGCCCAACATGTGAAGCTTGAAGAAGCTTTTTTAATCTGGTTCAAGGAGGGTACTATAGCCGTTGTGAACGTTGACGGCAAAGCTTTGCATGAGAAAGCGGACGAGATCACACTTGCTCTGCACATCGACGGATTCCAGGCCCCAGGTGGGTCGCTGCACTGTTTCAAGACGAGACACGATCTCGTGTTCAAACGCGTCTGCAGGGAAGCTAAGAAGGCTGACGAGACCGTTGTTAAAAACTGGGTGCTGCTTGTTCGTCTTCATGAAAAAAGAACCGCTGGGACGTTAGTATGGAGACGCGAGTGCTTAAAAAATTCAATTTTCGCATGGTTACACGGGACAATTGGTGATATTTAACAAGGTGCAGTTGAAACAAAAGTGTCTGCAATCTCGAAGCCAATGGCGGGAAATTGATCAATGCCCGTTGTTGCTGCTGTGGCTCCCGCTGTTTTCAGTCTACTGCTTCTAGCGCAGCCAGGCAACGCTGTGCACGGCAACAGTGACGTGAGCCGGTCCGGTCGGTCCGCTTCTAGAGGTGGGTAGTTTGAAGGGTGCTAACCCGATGTGAACCACTAAAACGCGATTTTATTTCAAAATAGGCGCTTCCTTGGCACAAAAGTAACACTACGAGGTTTCTGGTCCGCCATTTCATCAATCAACGACAACGTAATAGTTTCCTTTAGTGTAGCTTTAAGCGCGAGAGCCATTTACCATGCGTCTATCGCGCAAACAAAAAGCGTGGACGACGGTGGCCCTGTTAAAAGAATTTCTGTCTCTTCTTGAAAAAGGAATGGCCTGCAAGAATCGAAGATTGTTGTGATCATGACCTACTCTACTCCTGAACTGCCCAGACAGCCCGTCTCCACCACCCATGTTTATGTCTACTTTCTGCCATTAGGGCCATAATCTACGAGTGGTGTGGCAGTAGTTACTGACGTCATTTTCAGCATTTGTGGTCATATTTCAGCTAATAGAGCACAGATATTGTGTAATAACTATGCACAAATGAAAAATTATTCGGAAATAAACATAATAAGAGTCATTCAGAAACCGTTGGCAATTAAACGGCGACACCACATAGGTTGTTCTACACTATGCGAGTCTACGGGTTCCCATGTTTCTGAACCAGTGTGCAATAAATAAATTACCGCACTGAAAAGCTTGCTTTCCCAGCCATCTAAGTGAAGAAATAGTCATATATATGCAGGCAGTTCATCACAGAATGCAGGCATTCTTACTCCAGCGCTGTCCAAACAGTCGTAGAGTAGCAGACGAATAGGTTATTGGTAGCGCCATCAATGGTGAGCGATTGAACGAGAGTAGGGACACGCCCTCCCATAGGAACCCCGCCATCTGGGCAGGTCAGGAGTACAGTAGTTTGTGGTTCTGAATCCTGACCATTGCGCCACCCACCCGAAGCAAATGACGCTACAAAACGTCTAGCTGTTTTGTTTTTTGCCAGCAAACAAGACGATGCACTTGAAACTGCCTGATGCTGGGATTATAAAAAACGTCCAGCACCACTTCAAGAGCGTTCTTGTGCGCCGCCTCCTTGCCGAAATCGACAAAAAAGACAAAGGTGGCCGGCGAATAAGCCTTTTCAACCCCGTTCATTTTATCGCAACGGCTTGGGATAGAGTAACGCCGACCACCTTTGTGAGCTGCTTTGGCAAATGCGGCTTCTTAAGGATTCCCGAAGAGGTGCCAGAGGTCCTTTCAGAGTCGGAGGAGACCATTGAGGGTTGGGAATGCCTTGATGGCGGGTGTTCGGATGACCTTTGTACGGCGGATGACAATCTTACCACTTGTGGTGCGCCCACGGTGGAAGATATTGTCAACGAGGCCACGTTTGAGGTTACCGATTCCAGCGACGATAGCGAGAAAATAGACGAGGGCAACGATGAAGGACCACCACCGGAGGCTGAAACTCTGCACGCACTCGACGTCGTGAGGCGTGCTATGGTTGCTGAAGAAATCAGTGACGACACGTGCACGTGTTTTTACGGATTCCAGGGAAGTCTCCTTAGAAGCAGAAAGACATCAGAGATTTTTTTCTCCAAAAAATAAATTTCTCTCTAGTGCCGAAAATGAGTGCCTCCGACTCAGTATTAGCTTGGGTAGTTTTGCATGGGTTCTGATGATTTGAATTTCAGCTATTACGAATATTTTGTGACTCCGTGAGATTTGTATCGTCGAGATTCTATGGTATTGCGAACCAAGACTTATTGGGTTAAATACGAAGGAGTAGACACGGTATTCAGTGCATGTGTAGAGGAGGAGGAAACTGCTGAACACTTGATAATGTTCTGCACAGGGCTTCACCCTATAGTTCAGGATGATAGCGCAGAGTTTTTCAAAGCACTAGGGTTTAGGGAAAGGGATGGAAAAATAGACTTTAAGGGGGTAGAATTCACTAGAAGGAGGTTATTTGATTGGTGGCTTCAATCAAGGCAGAAGTGAAAATTAAATTCTTCACTGCAAGTTTAAGTCCTTAACTTTACTATTTAGAGGGGGACAAAAAGATAAATCTAGTTTTTGTTCACTAAGAATCACAGCTAGGTGGCATTTGCCACAGCCTGATCTAAAGGGTACAGCCATATCAATCCATCCATCCATCCATCCAAGTACTTCCACTAGATTCAAAAGTGACGCCATCACTGAGGCATGACTTTGTTGCCACTTTGTTGCCACAATCCTTTTATCTCAGAAGCAGCAAGGTTTAAAGCGGCCACCGTAAGGAGCGCTCACAGCGGACACTGGTTGGGGCAATGGAGGAAGAGAGAACAGGAGAGGGTCGGGAACCAGCTCTTCGGCTCAAGTCACAGGCATCTTTCTAGAGGAGGCGTTTGTCTGTCGCATCCAGCACTTGCGCGAGCCAATGCCTCCTTGCGTTGCGCGGGCGTTGGTACAGGTTCGCCAAGATTAAGTTTCAGGGTGTCAACACATTCGTCACAGTCGTCATGTGGGGATTTTGCGTCGTTTTACGCACAATCCCCACATGTCGCAACTAGTTGGTTGTCACCGCGTCATTATCAGCACCGATGTACGTGCAGAAAGTGTCGCAGCCAGGCACAACGCTGGCGTCAAAGAGAGTGTCCCTTGACGTCAGAGCCGGTTCATCCTCGGCACACTCACTGGCAACATCACCAAAATCTTTCGACATTTTTTTTTTTGACGCCGGACTCAACGGCTTTCAACATTGTGACTTCTGCTCAATTACTATATTTTCACGCTTACATTTGCCACTGCCATTGTCCATCTCGTGTCTAGCGGCGGAAACTGAGTCACAACTTTCATGACCTATTGGCGGTGCAACTATACATTGAACATGGCTGTCGTTCATATGATAGCCTCACAAGAAATGATACCGGAAAGTACACTTTTCACAAAGACTCAATTTTTTGCGCTTCAATGGCCCTTGGATTTGTTTATGAGCAAGTAGGGGAGCGCTAACATAATATATTAACTAAATAAATGCCGGGTAACATATTGAGAAGATAAATATGTGCAAAATTGTATTATGTCGAGCAGACGAACTAGGCACGAGAACTGCTAACTTCAAAGTTGCTGTACTCGTGCAGAAAATGTGTGCTCCATGCATTCACGAGCCTTGGTTATTTGCCTGCTAAATAGAACCTTCTTAATCCCTGATGGCTTTTGGGGCACTAATTTGAACGGGATGCCTAATTTTTCTCCCAGAGCATCGAGGCTTGCAGTGCAATCAGTCGGCTTTTTCTCTTTCTGTCTACTTTCCTTTTAACTTAGGAAAATCGAAGGGTTACGGCAATATCAAGACCTATCACAACGTTGAAAAACGACCACAAACGCGAGAAAACAAGCAGCAGCGTCTATTGTTCGAAGCAGGTTCGAAGTTTCAATCATCTCAACACAGCTTCTAGCCTTCACCGCTCAGCGGCGTCACAGTACCTGAAAGTTGCGAATAGAGGTGGTGTAGCTCTTCCACAGAAAACGAAAAGAAAAATAGCCTCAATCTTCGCTGTCCCAGCGCAGAGCTGAAGAGAAAAGGAAGGAGGCCACATGCACGGGCGGGTCAACGAGTTTTACAGGAGACGGCAGGCCAGTACATGCACATGCTCGCATGAGTTGCTGCGGGGGCGAGTCGATTAGTCCCCAAGGAAAGGGGAGGCAGGGAGACTCGCACCCACGCGCGTGTTGGCAGGCAACTCTCGGGGAGCGCAAGATGCTATAAGATATTGAATTGATGCATACTAAAATGATCAGCAAATGCTCAGTGTGAACAAAGAATGGTTCGTATATCCATTGTGAAGAATCTTTCATTTTGTTAAAACAATGTCTTAAATACATGGGCGTCTATGGGAACTTCAAGGGAAATTACAATCGCTTCGTTATATTTGTTAGCTTGCTATATCCCACTTTTTCATAAAGAGGTTCTACTGTAATATGAAAAAAAAACCGCTCTTCCCTTCAGTGCCCCTTCAATTGATGTGAAGTTTCTCTACAGCAGGACTTTCAGGGTATCTAATAATATACATGCTAAACATTGGACAGACATACACGCATGGTTACTTTGTTACCTCTAAATAGTTTTGTAAAGCCAATACTTCTCGGCCTTTGACAAGAGCGCACGATCCCGGCGAACAAGGCACTCGTCTATTCACCTGAGCAGTCGGTCAGTCATGATCTCGCGCACCTCTTCGTTTCCCTCCCCTCTCGCTGTGTTCAGGGACTTGTGAACGAAGGCAGCCTCTCCTTCATGGGCATCGTTGCGAAGGCGTGGTGCACCGGCCACGACAGCCTGCAAAGAAATGCATTTAAACCTTAATATAACGGAACCGGATATACCAAGATATCGGTTATAACAAAGTAGAAGAAGAATCTTGCATTTACTATCGTGTTAAAAACACACTTTTACAGAACAAATTTTTGGATTTAACAGACTTATTTTTCTGTAATATGCAACTTCGTTATAATGAGGGTAATTGTAAACAAAAACAAGGGAAGCTTTGCACTGCTCCGCAAGGCTTAGCAAATGTCATCCACCCATTTATGTATGACACTACAAAAGAAATCCACACATATTTCTAGGGAACGAAGGTTTCCCGTTGAGGAAAAAGCCCATCGCAATCTGGGATTCGAACCCGGGATCAAGGCCTTTCCACTGTGGCCGCTCGGCTATCCCAGCCAAACAGGACGCTTCAACATTGCAGAGAGGGCCAACAGCCTGAAGTTTGCGAGACCCTGAATATGGCAATTTTTAATTAGAGTTGAGCTCATTAAACAGCGCATTTGTGAGGACATGAAGCACAACTCAGAGAGAGAACTTAAAAGCCTGAGCATTAGCGTGCAAGTAGTTTCACATTTGTGTATAGCAAGTTACCGGAATTTCTTCTATGCAAATACATTCTTCTTGTATTTTTGTCATTGAAAATTTTAATGAGAAGCAATTAATCGTGAAGATGAGCGTGGGAACAGCCTCACGGGACGCACTGTCAGAGTGAACAATTGAATACTGCAAACTACACATTTTAAAGGTATCCAAGAAAGAGCTTGTATGGTCGCACTGGCCATTACACTTATTCAGTAGGGATAATCGTGAGATATCTATAACTCGACCACCAACTTCTTGCGTGCATTACTGTACTTGTGCACAGCTAAATTTATTCAACGCCTTTTGCGAATATAAATCATTCATTACCTGCAAAGCTACAAGTACGATTATTATTATTGCAAAAAAAACATGAACTTTTGTGATAAACCATTACGGTTAAGGCAGATGCAGTACCCCACAGCGCACACTCGACGCGAAAGCGCACTCTTGCGAAAAGAAACTCAAGCAACCAAGAAGATGGCCCAAATACACAGTTTTCCTTTTAAAATGTAGCACGTTAACGAATTCCTACTTGCCGAACGAAGCACATGCAGGCACTGACCATCTTAACAGAGTCCTTTGTATTTGATGTTATTGCATCGACTGACGATTCTCTGGGCCACAGAACTGCCACTTCTGCTGTCCATAACTGCTGGTCATCTGCGAAAAGGAAATCACATTTCAGAGACCAATTTTATCATGAGCATGTGCGAAAGTCCCACGCACGCCTCAGTCGAACGGCTGGCGAAAGCCGTCGAATAGCACCTTAAAAATGCCCATAATACCAATAAAATCGTTCAATAAATTGACATCTGAGTGCTGCTGCCAAAGCTTTCCATCGCGAATTTCCAAAGCTTACTCAAGACGACCTTGCAAACCGAAAGACAGTGGCCAGATCCACAATGCTTCGTCATCAGGGGATCCAACCATACTGAAAATTCCACCTGTATCATAAGATATTATTAAATACACTTGATACAGGGATCACAGCCCATATAGGAGGTATAGAGATTGCGGCCCATATAAGGGATATAGGGCTTATGGGGTATATGGGCCATACAGGAGTTAGAGGGTTTCTGCGTAATATAGGTGATAGGGGTCCCATGAATTCTCCAGTTCCTGCTCAAAATCATAACGTAGTGCAAAAAAAGAGAGAGAGAGAACGGTCACACAGAACCACACACCATATAATTTTAAGCAAGCATAAACTAGCCCAAAAACAAGTCCTGCAGAACATCATCGGTTCCTATGGGCAAGCAGTAAGGGTCATAAGTAATGTTTGCCTAAGCATGATAATAAGGCAATGCCAGTTTATAAAGTGTAAAAAAGACGAATATGCCGCAATGGGCAATTTAATGGTGCTCCGAAAGTGCAGTAGACTAAATGAGTGGAACGAAGTGTCGCATGTAGCGTAGTGTCGGGACATTGGAGAAAAACAAGACAAATATTTTTGCATCGTCAAATTTATTTATATGATTAAACATTTTGCAAGGAAGTGTTTTTATCTTTCTCAGCCGGCTAGGTGCGCGCATATCTGCTGGCTGATTCACAAATTTTGCAAAACCATCTGCACAGTCATGGGCAAATACATGCAGCACTTACTCAATATTTTACTTATTTGTTTACCTGTAAGTTGAAATAAAGCAAAATACCATAAAGAGTACTGACACAAAACGTTGTGGCTCATATAGCCTGTGACATCTTTTCCTTGAACGTGCATATATCTACAAAATTTCATGAACAATTATAGCTTACACGGCCAAGTGTATGAATATCGAAGTTTGCATGCCTGATCCAGTGCTATATGTTGCACCTCGCATCATTGAATCACTGAACGTGGCCTGAAGCTGAGTCCCAACATCCAGACGCCACGATTGTGGCAGAGTTCAGAGTTGGCACAGCTACATTATTGACATCATAGTCGTTGTTGCTCTTTGGCCACGCTTGTGCTAGCAGGCTACTATTCAGTGACTGCTGTGTCTATGCCTGATGTAAACATGTGGAACGTTAGGATGCCTCAAGAAAATCTTTACACCCAAACGACAACAATTAAGTTGATGACAACGACATTGTGCTGCATATGCAGCATCGAAAGAATGACCACACGATGCAGGCAGCACGGAAGTGCATCAGTGTTCTGTGTGTAAGGAGGAAGAAGAACAATATGTCATAGTGGGCCATCTTTTAAGCCAGAAGTGCCGAGCGCGAGCTGTTTGCCCCAGCGCTTTTTTTTTCTTGAGTCGGTCGTCACCGCCTGCCTTCACTATTGATAGACCAGCTGTGCAAGTGCTACTTACAACAGGAAACCCCGTTTTATGTGTACCATTTTGCACGCTAGCTGGCATTTGTTGCACCATGTGGCTCATGTTCTCGGAGCTGTGCCAAAATAAAACTAGTTTGTAATAAACAGACAGCAATTGTCCATCTGTCCCATGCTGCCGCAAGCAATTCACCACATTGTGACTAATAGGCTGTCAACAATGTTAATAATGCAAGACAAAACTTTGTGTCAGTACCTCTTTAAGCAATAATCACTAGCCACAACCTGCGAATTTCTCACTGTCAGATCCCTGTTCAGGGGCACCTATCTGTCCTCTTGATGCGAAAATACTCCAACGTGAGGCTACTATGAGGCTCTTATTCTGAAGCTCAAGGACACTCCACAGGAGCTTTTTGGCCTCCTTGCATCACGACCGCAGCCAAGCATTCTTCTTTTGCCTCTCAGATGAACCTGCATTGTAAAAATGTCTCTGTGATCCTTTTTTGTGTGTGGGAGGGCAATTTACTAGCCTAACTACTACGAATAATAAAGTTTCAATAGTGGAAATTGATCCAAGAGGTTTCACAATATTGAATTCAAACAGGTAAATAGAAGGTCTCACAGAAGAACATGCGTGCAGCTCTAGGCACGTGCATGAGTTCTGATCAGGGGCCTTAGCACAGCATTTATAATGGCACGTCATTTCTACCGAGAACAAAAAATGGGGTAAAAATGTGAAGTAAAGAATAAGTAGGGGTAGACAAATATTTATATTTTTGAATATCTTTCGAATAATGTTTGCCATTCAATTCAATTCGTATTGCAAATTTTGCTATTTGAACTATTCTAGCTTACCAAAGACAATAAATACGGTCAATGTCTGGCTAAAAGGAACCCTCCAAAATTTTAATATGTTTCACCTCATCACAGTCGTATTGCGAGAAACCTGCCTTTCTGGATCTGCTACGGTCGCAAATGTACTGGCTCTAGAAAAGGCAGATTCTAACAAGATAATAGATGTGGCAGAGGCAAGGGCTTAGCTATAGTGGTTTTCGACCTGAAATTCGATCAGCTCTTTGGCTGCATGAAATCAAGTATATAAACACAATTAAATTGCTGCATTGCGTTATTTTTAATAAGGCAACTACGAAACGCTACCCTACCAACACTTCATCAATTTTGCCAAAAGGAAAACTTTCATTTCATAAGAATAAACTTCGCAAGCCTCTCCAACTTTTTTTCTAGAATTTCACACGAAGTATTCGAAAAGAATTCCAGAAGTATTTAAGAAGTTCTAGAAAAATGTTCAATTCACACTCACACGTTTATATTCGTATTCGCTTTGGCACCCAAACTATTACAATAGGTTTCAAGAGAATAGGTGGGAAAACCAGAAATAGCTAAGCATTTGATCACACACTCGTGCCACAGAGAATTCTTCTTCTTGTTCTTCACGCACTTTGATGATGTTGAAGCAGGCAAAACCATATAAAGCATAGCCAATTAAGGGCACATTTGCACCAGAGAGGAGACCTTTTCCTCTTGTTGTTCGAGTGCCTCGACGATAACATTAAATGTCCAGCAATTTAGTGGCCTGGGTCATCTTCTGTCATCACTTAAATCGCTTTCAAATTGTTTTTATAAAGTGTAGCAGATGGCAGATGTACAGGAATTAGACATGCTAAAATGGACATTTCTTTCAACAATATCAGTAAAATGTACACAGCACTCTCCATGAAGCAACTGAAGTGGCCTCGCAACACTTTTCGAGCACCGTCAGAAAATGCTGCCTAGGGTAGTCATGGCACTTGAGAGCATGTGAGACAGACATTATAGGGATGCACGCAGCCTGTTATTCATAATTTATTATCAGTCACCTGAAAAACACTGTTTTCCCTCAAAAAATGAGACTCCAAATCCAACTAACTGTGCTTCAAGTGCAATGTCTACAACCGCAACGGGAGGCTGCCACATGCCCATACAACTGTTCGTGATTACACTGAGAAGCCCCATGTTTGAAGAAAAAAAAAAGGGGGGGAATGAAAGTGCTCAAGGTAAGGACGCACATTAATAAATAGGCATAGCTTCTTGCCCCCTATTCCTCCCCTCCTGCGTAGCTTTCAGTGTGCTCACTCGAACAAAAGATGAAAGAAAGCACGTAAAGCATGTGACAAATTTCTGTAGGTCCGCTAGTACTTCGCAGATTTCAAAAATTTTTCCAACAGTCGATTTGGGATGAATTAAGTTTCTCTAATGAAGACATTTGATGATTACTTGGAAAGGCTTTTCAGGGCTTCTTCATTACAAGGCAATGTAAACATGTACCTGTAACATGAAGGTAGGCACACTTCAACCTGATATGGTTTGGTTATGGCACAACGTAGCCATCACAATTCCAGCTTCCAGCTTCAGATTTAGTCGACCTGTTCCAAAACTTTATCTACTGTACAAATCACACCTTTGAATCAGTAAATTATCCAAAAATGAAAAAAATGTGATTATTATGTGAGCGAATAGAAAACATGCATACAAAAAAGATAAGTGCAAGCAGCAGCAGTGTAAATGGCATACTCAGGCCGTATGAGGAGTGTCGTGGAACTGGTAGTGAAGAGTACTAATGCATCAACAGCAGACAAATTTTTGCAAATTTAGCAGACAGCTGCTACCTTTGAACATAAGGGCGCAGTTACGAGTGCTGGCGCGTGCTATTTGGATAAATCACTACACAGCTTGTTTACGTGGTGTGCTCTCAGCACTTTCTATTCGTTGAGACTACTGACAGCACAAAAACCCCTTCACTCTCAGCAGCACACACATTGACTTTAACCAGTGTTTCGTTTTGTGAGACTGAATCTGAAGAGTTAGCTGCTAATCTTTGTATAGCATTCCCATTTACTCTTATTTAATTCATTGCATTGTGCTTGTAACAACACTCTGAGCTCAGACTTTATCTTTGGACGCCAACCGACATTTGCTGGTATGCTAAAACAGGGGTGCAACAGCCAAAATACCATTTGGAGCAGTTTTTTTAGCAGCTAAATGTGATTTTCGAAGCACTAAATTCCAAGTTCGGAGCTGGTTATGGAAAAAAACATGCATTTTTATCATGACGTAGCAAATTTGGAGCAGTATAAAAAAGAAGGTTTACATTTAGAGAAAGAAACATGTATAGACAATTCAACATAACCTAAATAGCGTAGTATGATCATACTATTTACTACTATTCCAATGAAGGTAGTATTTTGAACCACCTTGCTAAAGAACCAATGATAAAGTCCATATTATCATTTACTGCACCTGGTAAATCATTTGTCAAACTCTGAGAATTTCAATACAAATCTGCCGAGATCGTGACCTTGAAATTTGGGAGATTCGTAAACCCAAGAAGTAGGGGTGGCAAAAAAAAAAAACTGGTGCACAATTTACTTTGTTTCTGTAGAGAAGCATAAATATCTCACACTGCTTTAAATGATTGCCAGTAGCTTATTTATAGGTTTGTGATTATACTGGTACTCAGAATTGGACGGTGTACAAGCGCATGAGTAACTGAGCAAAATGTGAAGTGTCCCAGTATCGCGAACAGCCCCTTGTAAATCTCAACACGCTTTTTCGCGGGGCACTGGTCTAGTGCGTCAAAAGTGACTCAAGCAGCTTTAGAATCAAAGTCAACAAATGTTCTAACCGCTCCCCTACCCCCCCCCCTCCCTCCCTTTTTTCACCGTGGGGCTATGCGCCACTTCGGCTACCTTGCAAGGCGCGTTTGACCAGATAAAGTAAAAACGGCGCGCGCCCGTTGCCCCGGCAACGGTACCAGATATCTATCGCCAGGACCGTGGCAAGGACGACGCAGATTCAAGACAAAAATGTTTTATGTGCCACGGCTAAGGTAATCAACGCTGGTGTTCGCAGCAAGTCGAGATTGTTCGAGCCTTATTAAGCCATAGCTGCGTTTTCTGGCAAGAAAACTTACATTTTCCGGGAAGCGTTGGTGGCTATATCAACACATTTTCGTTTTGAAGTTCCGTCGTCCCGCCGATACGTATCTGTTGCGGTCAGCAGACCGATGGGCATGCAGTGTTGTTACTTTACCTGGTCGATCACGTCTCGCGAGCATAGGGTGGGTGGCTAGATTATTTTAAGTATATTCTAGGCACTGTAGTTCGGGTCTGCGCGCTTTGACTAATGGCGCAAAGCTGCAGGTGGCCAACATGGCCTGCATTGCTCACCGAAATTAGAACACCTGAAAAAAAATTGAGGCTGGCTGGGGATTTTGGCCCAGCGTGGTGCGATTTCAACAAATTCACGGGCTGGGTGCAGCAATCGGGAATTGTATCAAATTGGCGCAATTGGCGCAGCTGTTACACCCCTGCTAAAAGGACCTGATATTAAACTGTTCAAGCTTCAGCAATGCATTTTGGAGGCTGTTAAGTCAGCCATTTGAGTCTACCCGGTTACTGCCTCCTATTAGGGGTTATGACAATAACTTTCCTGGACCATGCATCTACTTTGCCATTATTGAATAAGACAGGTCTGTAAATGTATGTAAACTCTACCTTATTTCAGAGCACTGTGTCACTTAGAGAAGACTGGGCAAGTCCCAAACTTCCACGTATTTTTTACCCTATTGCAATCTTTTTTGAGCATGTATTAATGATAGCGACCAGATGTTTATACTAATTTGTTAAGAGTCTTGTGTTGTATTGCCCGAACTAAAGTATAGTTTATTTTACAAAAAATTGCATTTTTTACTCCTGTGCATGATTTTAGCCAAATATTGCAATCTTTTCTTCAGATCAAAAGAAAGTTATTCTAAAGCATCAAGTTCAGTTCAGTACACCACCATGTGTTGCTTGAGTATGTGCACAAACAATCAGCATGACATCTTTTGTCATTTTGAAATTATCATACTGATATAACAAAAAAATGCCATTTTGAGAAGATGGAGTTCAATTTATGCAATGGAAATTGCACATTTTTTTCTGTGCCGACCTATATTTTTGTACTGTGCCAATTTATCTATTTCACTGTGTCTGACTTCGGTAACAGCTTAAACATTACTAGTTGGACGGCTTTTTCTTTTCCCTAAAAAATGCCAAACTTCATGCTTTTTGTGAATTTACAAAGAAAAGAAGCTACAAATATACCATCTGTAAAAGGGCCATTTGCATTCAGGTCGCTTTTTTTGGTTGATTAAAAAAAGATATGCAAGATGAGGAGCAATACTGTAATATCTCAAGCATGCGCCCCCATTTAAGCAAGTGCCATCCTCTCTCATTTAAGATATTTAAAACATGCGCCAACGACTGAGCAAGCACCTCCCCCACCCCGCCTTTCTGCCATTTCTGCAGCTCCCTTCACTTTCTTTATTCAGAAGCACAATGAGGCTGCAGAATCATAGTGAATGCATGCATATTTATTAAAGTGTTTCAGTTTCGTTGGAAACACATGTGGCTTTACCACCACCACCTTGAGTTTTGAAGCAAGACGAAGAAAGAACCCCACCCTTCCCCCTTCCAAATCTTGTCATTTTCACCATAGTGGGAGCAGTTGCTCAGGACTGCATGGTACATAAAAATTGTGGAAAAAGAGTCTGCTCTCATATCTAGTAAACAATGAAAAAGTACTTTTTTCTAATTTTTGTTGCTCTGCTTCCTTCATGCCCAAAATTATTAACATAACCCTTGCAAATATTATTTAATTCTGCACACCATTTTGCAACGGAATATGCTGCCTGCTGATATTGAGAACTGCTTTTCTGTCAAATACATGAACAGAATTCAGAACTTATATGAACACCTTGTTTACTGTACAATGTGCATATTTCTTGCTCTTACTTGCTCTGTACATAAGTTCAATTTTTTCACGCATAGTTCCACACATAGTTCAAACAACTATGCGTGGAACGTCGCTCTCTTTTCAATTGGGCGCCTCCTGCCAGCACGCAATCTCCGAGGCCATGCCTCCTTCCTTGTGTTGCGACCGGCCGCCTCGTGAGACCGTTCGCCTCTGTACCGCTCAGTCACGTGACACACGGCTCCCCGGAAGCAACTGTGAGAGCATTGCTGTGTCACACGGCCGCTGGATGAAAAAGCGCACGCTCTCTCATCCAGCGGCCGTGGCTATGCTAGACTTCTTCTAGTACACTCTACCGCGGCTGTGTTCTTGGGGCGGCCCTGGAGACGCTCGCCTTCGTTCCGAAAGAGGAGGGTAAAATCAGAAGGTAGGGAAGCGCGTTTGCGGCTCTCGTTCAAGGCATAATTTTTGGGGGGAGGCGTTTGACATATAAAGGAGAGGCCATGACGTCATATCCGTGAAGCCGCCGCATCGCAAACACCTGCACTACCTTCCTAGCGGAAAAGCAGATACACAATTCGCGATTTTCGGCGAGCAGCCACCGCGGCGGCCTTGGAAGCAGCGCTGGCGGTACGGTGTTCTAGAAACTGTACCGGCGGAGTGGAAGCTGGTAGATATTTGCCGGCAGCGAGTCTATTCACGAGTACTACTTTTTTGGCGTTTTTTTTTTTAGGAAAGCTGCGCAATGCCCAGCTGTATGGTATACTCAGTGCGAATCGCGTGCACCACCGGATGGACCTGGTGGCACTTTTCACGTATGTTCGCTTCACTATTGATAAATATTGCATGGTATTTGCATCTGGATCTCTCAGCTGTACGCTTCGTTGGTTCTTGCTCATTGTGTCAACTGAGAACACACGCGAACTTTCGTTTTTAGTATTGTAGGCATCGTGTCACGTTTTTTGAAGTTGTGTCGTTCATACGGAAGGACAATAAACTTTTCTAGTTGTCGCACTAAATGTGTAAGTATTGTACGGTGTGCGCTCGCTGCATGTTATTTGTGTGCGCACTGGAATTAAACACTTTACATGCACGATCGCGTATACAATACAATGGTGCCTTCTTACCGACGTGAAGTACCTCAAGCACTAGGATGGCATTCCACGGAGTAGCTACGAAGCAAGTTCTCAAAATTGTGCTTTGCCACACTGACACTACATACGAGCAAAGAACTGCTAATCGGCCCGTACATCGGCAAATCTGGCAAAAAAAAAAAGGTCTTACAGCGAGCAGAACACGTAAGTCACTGCAATACGATGATGTAGGGGCTGAATGATTTTGGTTACGACACGTACCGGTGCTATCTGCTGTTGCACAAAAACACTCCACGAAGTACTTCAGCACGCCGCGCTCGTGCCTGCCACACACAAACAGTCTCGGAAATGTGTGCTCGCAACATTTTACTCCACGCAAACCATACAATCTGCGTTGTCCCGCCGCGGTGATCTAGTGGCTAAGGTACTCGGCTGCTGACCCGCAGGTCGCGGGTTCGAATCCCCGCTGCGGCAGCTGCATTTCCGATGTAGGCGAAAATGTTGTAGGCCCGTGTGCTCAGATTTGGGTGCACGTTAAAGAACCCCAGGTGGTAGAAATTTCCGAAGCCCTCCACTACGGCGTCTCTCATAATCACATGGTCGTCTTGAGACGTCAAACCCCACATACCAATCAAATCAATACAATACGCGTTAAGTTTACGCCGGGGCTGTAAGTCCCCGCAGAAGCGAACCAGCGCTGAGAGCACGCCGCGGAGCGTCTGCTGTTTTGTTTGCACCATACTGGTTTGTTTTCCCCATGAATTTGACGTCACTTACGCCACACTCCTCGCAATGCATTGGGATAGGATAGTGCCTCTCCTCAGTTTTTCCTTCCTCCATGCCCGGGACCATGGAGGAATGCCCGAGACCATGGAGGAAGGGAAAATAGAGGAGAGGCTATGACGTCATATTCGTGCAGCCGTCGCATGAGGATGATGATGATATGAAGCTGATTCCTCTGTATCGGGCAGGCCAGATTAAGCGGCCCTAGCCAAAGAAAAAAAACTTAAAATTGGCCCCTAATATGCATGTTACACTGTAAATGTCATTGAAAGACGATAGTCTTGCGTTTGGAGAGAGTTAACAAAATGTTTATTTGATTTGCGCAAAAAAATTGGTGAATGGTATTTCGGAGACGCTGCGTTAGTGCCTCGAGCGTGCAGTGGAGGTGAACGAGCGCTTCGTGGATGGATGGATGGATGGATGGATGGATGGATGGATGGATGGATGGATGGATGGATGGATGGATGGATGGATGGATGGATGGATGGATGGATGGATTGATTGATGTGGCTGTACCCTTTATATCGGGTGGCGGATAACGCCACCTAGCCGTAATACTTAGTGAACCAACAACTAGATTTATCTTTTCTTTTCCTTTAAATAGTGAAGTATAGGACTGGTATTTTTCAGCGAATGGTTTAATTTCCACTCCTGCATTGACTTTAGCCACAAATTAGATGAACTCCTTCCAGTCAATTCTACCCACTTAAATACTATTTTGCCCTCCCTCTCTCTAAACCCCAGTGCTTTGAAAAACTCTGCGCCATCATCCTTAACTATAGGGTGAAGCCCTTTACACAACATTATCAAGTGTTCGGCAGTTTTTTCCTCCTCTCCGCATGTACTGCATACCGTGTCTACCCCTTCGTATTTGGCCCGATATGTCTTGGTTCGCAATACTCCTGTACTAGCCTCAAACAGTAGAGAACTACCCCGAGTATTATCATAGATCCTTTCCTTAGCAATTTCCTGCTTAAAAGTTTGATAGATCTCTAGTGCGGACTTCTTAATCATGCCGATTCTCCACATGTCTCCGTTTCCTTCACCTTCTTCTTAACCGATAGCTCTTTTTTGTTTGGCCCCCTGCTATTTCTAAGTGTTTACCCGTCAATATTCTGGTTCAATTCCTCCATTTTGTATCGACATTCTTCATGTACAAGTAGCTGAAAATCTTCCTAGCCCAATGCTCCACTCCCGCTTCTCTCAATCGCTTCTCAAATTTTATCTTGCTGCTAGCTTCCCTGCCCTCAAATGATGTGCATCCCATATCACCTTGTACTCCCTGATTCGGTGTACTCCGGTGAGCTCCTAAAGCAAGCCTACCTATTCCACGTTGCTTAATTTCTAATCTTGCTTGAACTTCTAATCTCATGCACAAGACCGAATTGCCGAACGTCAGACCGGGAACCATGACCCCTTTCCATATTCCTCTCACAACATCATACCTATTGTAATTCCAATGCCCTATTTGTCATCACTGCTGCATTCCTGGTACCTTTAGTCGTTACGTATATTTCGTGTTGTCTTAGGTACTCGGTCCCATTGCTTATCCATACGCCCAGATATTTGTATTTACCTGTTATCTCTAGCATGACCTCCTGTATCCTAAGCTCACTACCTTCATTATCATTAAAAATCATCACTGCCAATTTTCCCTTAATGAATATGAAATCTAACCTATCTCCCTCATTACCGCAGATGTCCACCAATCTCTGCAAATCTTCCTTGTTGTCGGCCATTAGCACTAGAGGGGCAGTGTGAGAACACAGCTCCCTCTGACGAGTGTGCGGTGCCTATGCAGTGGGTTGTCAATCTGCAGAAACGCTCAATTTTCAAGGAAGGATACAATTTTCGATTCAACTTTTGTAAACTTGTATGCAGTGGGTCAATTGACCGACTCGTGGGATTTAATGTCCCAAGTATGCAGTGGTTTGCGAATTTGCAGCAACGCTCAATTTTCTAGAAAGGCTACATTTAGCACTTCAACTTTCTTAAACCTGTATACAAGCATCTTTTATAATCATGTGGAGGTTTATCGTGGAGGTTTAGGAATGTTATAACCCACATATCTATGAATCAATCAATCAACCATTTAACCAACCAACATTGTAATCAGAGGGCGGCGAACCTGCAGCAACTCTTAATTATCTGAAAACGCTACAAGTTTTAATCGACATAACATAAACTTCTGTGAAGTAGACAGCGAATCTGCAGCGAAACTCAATTTTCTAGGAAGGCTACAAAGTCTGTGAGTTTAGCCAACTGTTCTTCACTCGGCGTTGAATCTTCATGTCTGACCACTGAAAGGGAAAGAGAGGTAAAAAAATAGCAGTTAGAAATCATAATTATGAGTACTCTCCAGTTTGTAGATACACAGTCATACGTTAGGGCTACTAAATGGAAAACATGTGGCCTATACAAACACAATGCTAATGGTATCACCAGTCCAGCATGCCTTTACACTTGTACTTTCATTACTCGCAACTTGACCATTCATTATTAAAGTACTGTCATTTCGCTATGCACTTTCACTGCGGCTGCTATAATAAAGTCAATTGTAAGAATTTACATGAGAAAACCACAAAATGGACGTGAGGCATGCCTTTGATTTAACCATCTGAGGTCCTCTAATATGGCGGATGCTGCACTCAACATCATAAATGGCATGTAATGCTGTCCACAGCCACAGCCAAAATGTAGTCACTTATGTAAAATATTAGGTACATGCAACGAAAATCTGCATATGATGAGCTTTGAACTTTTACATTCATAAACCCGGATATTTGGTACATGGAAGGCACTGTTTAGACACATTATTTGCTGCACAGTGAAGTAACATCTCTTAACGCAAGCAGTAGAGCTCCGATTTCATGTTTCTCACTCAAATTTTTCTGCATATCATGCTTCTTGTATCTGGTGTCAAAAAACCATGAGCAAAGCATTAAAATACACATGTGCATCAGAATACTATTCTTACAATGTTTTTCCCTTATAAGTTGCAAACTGCTGATATGCTGGACATGCTGAGGTACAGGCAGAGGGGGGGGGGGGGCACAAGTTCCCAGGTCACTAATTCATGTATTTCTAATGCAAATTAATTGTCAATCTCAGTGATGTCCAGTCCTGCTAATGTGGATGTACACAATTAAGGTCATCCACATGCTCAAAAAGGGTCTGTTTCTGACAGAGATGAAAAAAGAAAAAAGCTGACTTCCATGAAAAACTTTCTAAAGCCTAGAATGATGAGAAAATACTTCTAAGGAAGCTCCGTGCATTTGTTTTTATAATATAGAAACACTTTGTAGTAAATTTTTATTGACTGTGATTCATCTTTTCCTACCTACAGTGTTTTATTTCTTCACGGTCAGTGAAAAACGTGTCAGTGGGGCTCTACATAATCCAATGTCACTCCCAATATTAAAAAAGGAGGCAGTGAGCATGCTCGTTAATAATTGATTGATAAGTGGGGTTTAACATCCGAAAACCACCACATGATTATGAGAGATGGCCTAGTGGAGGGCTCTCTAAATTTCCACCACCTGGGGTTCTTTAACGTGCACCCATATCAGAGTACACGGGCCTACAACATTTCCGCCTCCATCGAAAATGCAGCCACCGCAGCCGGGATTCGATCACGCGACCTGCGGGTCAGCAGCCAAGTACTTCAGCCACTAGACCGGGGCATGCTTGTTATGAAGTCCCTTCTATTTTTGTCCATGCATCTTTCACATTGTTAATTTGCCAGGATGGTCCTTCTTTTGATAAAGATTAAAGTTTGGCAAATGGCTCTTTTTTTTAAATTTCTCTTGAGTAGTGAAACTAGCAAGCTCAATTATGAAGAAAAACAACAACAAAAGAACAGAGATGGAGAGAGAAAAGGAAGCTCTAAGATATGCTTTTTCATGTACAGTAACATAAATGCTTACGAGTGCCATTTGTAGCATCAATGGACCATCCCAATGAACTCGCAACTGCGGAAAGAAGGCAAAAAAAATATATAAGTGCAACAATGAACTTTTATGAACGTACTAACCTTTCTTACCATCAGCTAATTCAAGCTTGGGAATGCCCAGAAAGCAAGAGGCATCATCAAGGGAAATAGAGGAATATGCCTTGGCTACCAGAATCAGGGCTCGCCGTCTTGTATGCTCTGCAATGTAATTTACAGACTGCGCATATCAACTACTAGCTAAAGAAAAAAAAGGCTGAAAATATTCAACACAGGTTTACTTTAAAGGAGTACTGACACGATTTTGAGGTGTGGCACGACGGACGTTTTTCGTTTCCTTGCAATGTAGTGTTAACGTTCTCCCCACACCGGAACCGGGAAACACGAATAAAACATTTTAATCTAATTTTGAAGTTTTCATTTCCCACTTCCTGCAAGGCAGCTCTATCGTCCGGCACAGAAAATTGTTAAGTCATGTAAATGCGTGCGCGTTGGGGTAACGCCAAAAATGAAATGGCAGAAAACGCAACCGGCGCACCTTCTCGACTGCCTGTCCAGCGGTGCGTCGCCGACCGGTGTCGTTCATAGTTGTGCTCTAACGCTGTCCATTTTGCTGCGACGCTTCGTGGTCACATCGACTTTGATAGAGCGCTGAGACACATTTGTTGTATGCGAAAGGATGCAAGAGTGATTTCACTCGCACTATTTTTACGATCAGTGTTTTTACAATCGCCGCATCCCTGTTTCACGATGCCACCCACTTCTTATGCCGTCAAAGGCTGTGATTCCAAGACCAGGGGCGACGTTAGTAAGCAGAGGTTCCCGAACAACCCAGCGGTGAAACAAGTGGGGGTAGATTTTGTGCGTCGGGATTGCAGCTGCGACTGGACGCCAGCCAAGCGATGCCGGATTAGTTGGCGGCATTTCAGCCCCGACTACTACCGAATCAGGACCATCGGTACCTTCTTGAGTTCAGCATCGCGCTGCCAACAAGTGATATTTGGAGCCAGAAGCTGTGCTCATGCTCTACGCTGCTTTTGCAAAACATCGCGATGCAACTCAAGCATCAGAGCCCCCCCCCCCCCCCCGCAAGAGTCTCTTTCCAGCAGACGATAGAGCTGCATTGGTATGTCATGATTTTCTGCGAATGTCTCAGTCCCGGCGCTACGAAGCCTGACTTGATACGTCGCTGTGAAGTCACTCCTTCGAAATTGAAACCGAAAGTGGGTTTAGAAAGAGTGACATTAAAAATATAGTCAATGCGTTTCCAGGCACCAGAATACTCTTTCCTGGGTCCTCGATACCGGTGCTTTTACTTAGAGCAGAAATCCGAAAATTTTCAAAGTTCGTGGCAGTACTCTTTCAAGAAACAAAGAATAGACATGAAATGCTTGTGCTGAAAAGCTCTTATGAGCCTGTATGTATAAAGTTGTACCTCTTTAAAGAAACATGCACTGGGCAGCAATTGTTGTTGCTTAAATGAGGTGTCTCTTATAAGCAGGGTACACCATATACATATTTTTTATGAACCCTTATTTCAGTGCAGGCACGTTGGTGTTTTTTGTACCGACTTATCTTTTATAAGAGGGTTTAACTGTGCAGGCTGCTTTTTTTTACAATACAAATGCTTTAAATAAGGATACCAAGAGAGTCGGGGTCTTGTTATCGTCACTGACAAACTCGAGAAGGAAATTCTTTGCCACTCCTAAAGTTACATCCAGATGCCTATTGAACTAACGGTTTATTAAATATTTTATAAATATAACTACTTGAAGGTGGCTGCTTAGTGAAAAAGCTGTAGGGTGTCTTGATATATAGGACACTCATATTTTAGAAAAAGAAATTCCACACAATTCGATATACTGATTAATCAAATTTCAATGCTGATATTGAGATCAAATGCACTGAATGTAACTCAGAGTCATTCAATCATATGAGTTGTGAAACTCCCCCCAGGCACCATGTATACGAATCCGGACTCATCATTGCCACCCCCCCCCCCCCCCCCTTCGGTCTGGAGTGAGAAGATTGTCGCGCCACCTGCTGACCGTTCGTCCACTATTAAACACGTTATTTTTCTGCTCCCAGGTGACATCAACGTACACTAACTCCTGAAAAATTGAGCCAACTGCGCGTCTAGATTTCAAAATGCAGTTTCGCAACTCGTATAACTGACTGACTCAAGGTGTTACTTAAGTTGGCTTTCAGGATATAAAATATGAGTGACATAGAGGCTATACTTATAGACAAGAGAGACCATTGTCAAGTGAAACAAGCATTAAAACTGTAATAATTTTTACTTTTATGATTTCTTTCACTTCAAGTAATGTAATGACCATACTGCAGTGCACCGGAGGCGCTTCAAGCTCACATTCTCAATACCAGTCATGCATGAAGATTTCTGGTGATGTAATGTGCTAATATTTCACATCTACAAGCCGAATCCCTTGTCATATTTTCAGTCACGAATGACTGGCAGACGAAATTTCCGATGTTAGCCTGACTTTGAATATTAATGACTCATTATTATTAATAATAATAATAAATATTTAATATTAATTTCTGGGCTCTTACGTGCCAAAACCACAATATGATATATGAGGCATGCCATTGAGAAGGGTTCTGGAAATCTTTACATTCAGCAGGTCTGAAGAAGATTAATAATAATTGAGTCAGTTCCACTGCCAATTATTAAAAGAGGGAGTGAAACTGCTGTAGGCACATGTGCCCTTACCAGAATTAACTTTGCAGGATTCTTCACAATTTAGGGATTCTAACGAATGGGCATGATGCAGAAACCATGGGGTGGTGACTGTGCTTACAAAGTTGAATATGGCTTAGTAGAGTTTAAATGGTAAAAGTTTTAAACATAACAAGACGAGCTTTTCGTGCGAAGGTGGCTGTATATCTACTGGCTTCAAGAGGCCCACACTAAAGCCTCATGTCCTATGCACTGATTGTAACGTCACTGATTATGACATGAAGCTTCTTTCAATTATCAAAAATAAGCCCTGAGGCAGTGCTCGTCACGTAAATGCTATTCTTTGGCTACAGTACATGCAGAAACATAGAGAAAGAATGCTGCTTGCAGGAGCTTGCCAATGCTCACTGGCAGTGAGGCTCATCTCCTAATGGCATTGTTACTGGGCAGTTCATTCGATAATGAACCACTCTGAAGAGCTCTTTTGCTTCAATGCCTTACAGGATTTAATGCATAACCAAAGTATACAATCAGGCCTCAGGGTAAGATAGGCAGCCCAAAACTTCATGAGACCTTATAATTTTGAAAATTTGAAAAGATATCATAATTACTTAGAAAACTTACTTAGAAAAGGGCCCCGCGACAAAGAAGCGAAAGCTGCCAGATAGGAGTAGGGTATTTTCCAGAATGTCATCGGCGAAAAAGAATAAACTATCTCCGAGCCCTGAGCTCTAAGACAGTGAAATAAGTCCCGACATGCCGTCAACTAGTGGCGACATTTTGCTTCAAGACATAGAAGACGTTTGTTTGCCTGCTGCGTGCTGGTGGAAAGTTGTTGGGAATGGCGAGGCAAGCCTTCTTGTGGTGTTTCTAGTGCTAAAAAAAGCGCCATTTGTGCAGAAATGTGTTGTCGTCACAGAACACATGACAGTCACCATTAGCAGCCGTCACCATCACTTGGCCAAGTCGCCGGGCAATGCAGATACCATTACCCAATTGGCCGAACTTCTGGGGGACATAGAAAAGCTGAAAGTGTGTTCATGTTGTTCCAGTGCGTCAGCAGGCAGAATCGTGAGTAATGACTATGAAGGGCTCACCGATACCCCAAAGTGCGGTCTCTGCTCGAAGCTTTGGCTGAAGCTGTGTTATAAGTTTCATTAGAGGAACGCAAGAAGAAGCAGAGGAAGGACACGCTCAAGATAATGGCCGCACGCGTAGCTTTTCGACTGTCTGAATTGCTAAAGGATGTGAGTGACATGAAAAAAAAAAGCTGTTTACATAACCAGACAAAACCCACGAGATTGTGCCATATAGTTGTAATTTATTTTCCAGCACGAAAAACACAGCCACAAGAGACGATGCAAGACATTGTAATTGGGTTTTTCGCGTGTAAAAATCTATTGCGAACGTACACCAACTAGCAACTAGCCGAACGACTCGTGTATGTTATGCTATATATATCAAGCATTGTTTATTGTGGGCTGTTCAGAAAGCCATAATTATACTATTTATGCCATACACAGCTTAATAATATGCAGTATTAAGTTTCTGTGGCAGCACAAAAAATCTCGAAAATATACTGTTGGCAAAGCTCTTTCAGAACGGCCGCCACGGCGTCTTGCCACGACGACTACGCGTTTTCGTCTGCTAGCAGAAGCTTGTTGCGCCACCAGTGACACCAAACCGGAAGCTGTCCCGGCGCCGTGTGCCGAGTGGTCTGACGAGGGGAGTTTTGCAACTTACCTAGTCTAGAAACGTTGCGCAGGGAGGCGCTTTCGAAAAAATGAATATGCAACAAAAATAACGTAGTAATGTTTTAAAAAGACGTCAACGTAATTTTAATTTACCGTACGTAAGTGACGCCGTTATAGATGGCAGGCGTTTTGCGCTCAATCAACGGGCAACCCCTTCAATAAAAGGCATAGCCTCCGAAATTAGTAAACGCCAAAATTGCCAATCTTAAAGGCCGAGTACAAAAACCCTTGCCCCCATAGAGTTTCCCACAATAGTTAATTTTGAGAAACTCTATGCTTACCCCTACGTAGGCAGCACCGTCATAGATGGCGTGCTTTTCGCGCTCATCCAGCAGGCAAAAAAAAATCCAAGGAGGATATAAAAACCTGCTGGAGTGGAAGCCGCCTATGCTTACCCATGGGAGGGGGTGAAGCCGCGCCGAGCCGCCGGCGGCCATCTTGGCAGAGGCAAGAAACAGCCGAATACAGCTGCGCTCGCGCTTATCTAAGCAGCAGGTGCAGTTTCTCGCGTCTTCAAAGCAATAAAAACAGTTGTGTCAGGTTGTAAGCATTTATTCTTTGCTTTTTGGCGGCGAAATGGCCTACGAAAACGCTTTGAGAAACTCGAAAATGGCAGAAAAAACACAATCACACAAACATTAAAAATATATGCGAACAGTATAGCCGAAACGAGCAGTGCGAGGAGACTCACTGATGTTTGAAAATGATCATTCTTGAAAGAACTGGCCTGACCCTGTCCTTGATGATCTCGCGGTTTCTTTCTTTTGTCATGTGGTGGATGCGGATTTTCACATACAGCTCCACAACTTTTTTGCACAAGCTGTAGATATGATTGTCGAGGGGATCAAGGTCAAGAATGTGCTGCTCTAGCTTCTGAAACCATTTTTCCTCTACAGACAGTCGTAGCACTTCCAAAACGAGGTGCTTTGACTGGGAGTTAACTGCTTGAAGTGTTCCACACTCAATCTGTAGCCGTCGCAGCCCCTTTTCAACGGCTTCACACAAGCCAATGACATCCTTGGACGGGGACACAAGCCCACCTCTGTTTTTCTGCTCAACTAGGGGAACTAGCTCATCTCAGTACAGGGCTGCAATGCACTCTTCGCATGTTGTTGTCTTGCACACTTGGCGTACAACAAAGCCTGCGATATAAGGCACCACCGCAACAACTACGGCAGAAAGGTTTTCAGGATGCGTTTAGTCGTGGTCATCGTGAGGCTCCAAGATCGAGGACCTGCGCATGTCTGTGAGCACGCTTGTTGCGTCTACCTGGGCGACAACAGTAGTGGCATTCAGGATGGAAACCATGTCTTTGGTGCAGTTTCTCGAGCTAGAAGACGTCACTTCTGTTTGCACCAGCAAGCGCTTGTATGCTGCCATGAACTGAGCAGCGGTTGGGTTGTTGTTGTTATACCCACCTCGGCCACGAACAGATCCGAAGAAGTTCTCAGCATGATCCTGGCTCAGTTTGTGCGTCAACAAGTACTTCAGCTTACCCTGGCCAACAAGCTCGTCGAACATTTTTTCAGTGCTCGCCATGCAGATCAAGAAGCCCACAAAACCAGTTTTTTTCAAGCCTTCTAAAACTGGCCGCCCAGCCGGATCTCTCAATCCCTTTATATACGCTTGGGTGTAGGCAAAGAATGGCTTCCAGCAGGCTTCATTCTGCTTCCGCAGAGGAGCCTTGTACGACCTTGCAAAAGGGTTCCTAGAATTAAAAAGGTCGAACAGGTGATCGAAGACCCTCACGAACTTCGATGTTGCACTGGCGCCCCGGAACTGGGGTAGCTTCAGCACATTTTCACAGAAGTCCAAGGCGTCAGCCACAGAGGAACTCAATGCTTGCGCAGCATATCGCACCTTCATCTTTTGTTTTTCCCATTGCACGTGGACTTTCGTGAGTTTGTTGCCCAGCCACAGCCCTTCAGAACGCTGCAATGCCTCCAATGCCACTATGTAGGCCCACTTTATGTGCTTTCCTTCAGCATCAACAATGTAGCTTAAGTTCGCCAAGGAATTGCGAATAAGCTTAATCATGTGGCAGGCGTCTAGGATAATGTAAACATTTTTAGCATCGTCAGCTGGGTTCACAAAGCTTGAAGAAATTTGCTCACAGTCAACACGAAGTTTAGCACCTAAACACCTGGCCATAGTGAAATTCGACGAGGCTCCGTCAAATGTGAGAGAGACTACTTCAGCCTTCACCGACGCAAGCTTCTCAATGCACTGTTTGGCCAGCTCGGCCCTCTCTGCTCCTGTGAGTGAATCTATTAAGAAGTATCAAACTGGCATCTTAAATCTGACGTTGATTCCAACGATCATGAAGACACACGCATTTGCAGCTTCAGGAAGACCGTCATCGTCAAGCCCAGTTCCGAAGTCAACATACCCTACTACCTTATCTCCAACTAGCTCTACGTGTTTCCTGATGGCCATGTCGTCTACAATGAGAGCGCAGTAGAAGGGTTCATCACGTGCTTCCGCAAACTTCTCAAGGAAAGCAAATGCTTCGGCTGTGAAGCCAGGAGCTCCTTGAATCGACTTGTACCAGCCCCTTAGTGTTCGCTGGGATGGGAGGGCTTCGTTGAATTTGGATCGTACATACTCGTACGCGGCTGGACTCTAAAAATGCAAAGTCAGTGCAAATGCTCGCAGCTCAGGTGGGTACTTGCCCTTCTGCTCATTGCCCACCCTGCAAAGTAGTTGCTGAATGTCATCCGAGAAAACAGATGAAAACACATGTGAGCCTTCTTCTGACAAGAGTTTTTGCTCTCTGATTTCTTTGATGATTTCTTGGGCGGTTTCATTTCTCTTGACCAGCCTTCGTTTAGTTTGTTGCAGTGTTTTGACCTTCTTCTTCAACTGGGTTATCTCTTCTTGTGAGGAAAGGACCTTGTCTTTGTAGAACAGTTTGGTTGGCGAGTCTTCAGGAAAATTTTCAGCTCCAGGCAGGTCGCACAACCCAGAACACTCAGGACCAGGCGGGGCCGGGAAATCTCGAGACTTGGGGTCGGGACGCTTCTGTTTGACCTGGGTTTGAAAGCATACGTTTTCTCAGACGAGCTAAAAAGGCAGCAAGTGCAAAAACTAAATGAAACCTCACACGTATAATGTGGGTACAACTAAGCTACACATTTTCTTTGAAGAAATAATAAATGTATTAAGTAACAAGCTTTTTCATAATCGTGCACGAGACATTGTATGCCAGCAAAAAGGACATGCACCCGCTCTGGCATAACTTTCCATTCGCCGGATGTGCCTTTAAGTATTGAATTGTAACCACTGTCAGTATGCTGTGGATGTCAATAATGTTTTTGTAGTAAACATTGCTGTATGCCCATTCCTGCTTAAGACCTGGTAAACAGGTCAGCAGTAATAAATAAATAAATATGTATCTTGATCACCAGTTAAGGCGAAGGTGAAGCAGTTACCATTACCGGTAACTTCACCTTCGCCGGCGGCGTCCGGTAATGCGGTAAACGGTAACGCAAACACGGTAACGATATGCTAAAACTACAGCTACTCCTCCACAGTACCACCAATTCTCGGCACGCAATCAATGCCACGTATACCCGCAACAACATGTCGTGGAACAAGTATTATGTAGCGGCCGTAACGCCACAAGCGTTATGCACGCTAAGCATTACGCTTCTAGTCCAACGATGGCAGTAATACTCACAGGTTTCTGCAGATGAGGCGGAAAAGCTGGAAACGACGTGGGCACACCTCCCACCCGCAGTCGCGTCGTTTGTCCAGTGCGGTCAAAGCACTCAGGACTGAAATGTACAGAGCACAGGCGGCCTCCATCCTTAGCGCGCCACCCTTCACGGCGAACTGCCCGCTCCCAAAGACTCCGAACTTCTGCATTCTTTGGAAACCTGTCAAGAAATATACGACAATCAACTGCGGCACACGTACACACAATGCCATTTTGCTGCTCTTTCATGAGCGGGCCTGCAAGCAACTACAATGCGGCTGAAATGACCGCGAGTAGAACACGCTAAATTTCATGTACTTACAGGTGAAATGTGAGGCCAGAACCTTTCTTCAGCCTGTTTGTGCATCCGTAGGCAACGCAGGAGGTAACCATTATCCAAGAGCAAGACTTGCACTCATTGAAAACTTTGAAGAGAACAGCGTGCACCAGCAACGAAGCGTGGAGGCGACACACCGGCAGCGCGCTTTCTGCCTCCGGCAAGATGGCTGCCGCTGGCGTCACCTGACGGGTGTCGCTTCCACTACAGCAAGTTTTTATATCCTCCTTGAAAAAATCTAGGAAGCTATGTCTAAGGTCTCGGTTTCTCCACACACGTGACCACGACGTTATTTTCTGTCCACACCGGAACTAGCTCTTTTTTGGCTGACCTTTGTGCCTTTGGCCAATGCCTCCTCTAGAAGATGCCTGCAGCATGAAAAGAAAAACGGCTGCCACACCCTTTCCCTTCTTTATTTTATAATGTTCTCGGTCGCTAGCGTCACTTGTGGCGGACGGTGCAACAACGCAACACTTTGCATAGCCTCCGAATTAGCAGCGTTCCGTTTCAGGTCTCGACCAACTCTCGACTGACGCGCCCCTATGGGCCGCAGATGAAAAACGCATAGCTTGTACCGCCCGCTACCGTGATTATAGTATGACGATAGTTATAGCGCGAGAACAAAACGACGACACAGAAAAGAGAAGGAAGAGACGTCGTTTTGTTCTCGCGCTATAACTATCGTCAAGCCATACCAACTAGCCCAAGCTGCCACATTTCTAAGTGATTATGGATGGATGGATGGATGGATGGATGGATGTGGCTGTACCCTTTAGATCGGGCGGCGGCTAACGCCACCTAGCCGTAATACTTAGTGAACTAACCATTACATTTATCTTTTTTTTTTCCTTTAAATAATGAAGTTGAGGATTCGTACTTCGCAGTGAAGGATTTAATTTTCACTCGTGCCTTGACTTTAGCCACCAATCAGATAACCTCCTTCTAGTTAAGTCTACCCGCTTGAAGTCTATTTTGCCCTCGCTGTCCCTAAATCCCAGTGCTTTGAAAAACTCTGCGCCATCATCCTGAACTATAGGGTGAAGCCCTTTACAGAACATTATCAAGTGTTCGGCAGTTTCTTCTTCCTCTCCACACGCACTGCATACTGTGTCTACCCCTTCGTATTTGGCCCGATATGTCTTGGTTCGCAGTACTCCCGTCCTGGCCTCAAACAGTAGAGAACTACCCCGAGTATTATCGTAGATCCTTTCCTTGGCAATTTCCTGCTTAAAAGTTCGATAGATCTCTAGTGCGGACTTCTCAATCATTCCCATTCTCCACATGTCAGTCTCCGTTTCCTTCACTTTCTTCTTAACCGATAGTTCTTTTTGGTTTGGCCACCTGCTGTTTTCTAAGTATTTACCAGTCAACTTCCTGGTTCGCTTCCTCCATTTTGTATCGACATTCTTCATGTACAAGTAGCTGAAAACCTTCCTAGCCCAACGCTCTTCCCCCATTTCTCTCAATCGCTTCTCAAATTTTATCTTGCTGCTAGCTTCCCTGCCCTCAAATAATGTCCATCCCATATCACCTTGTACTCCCTGATTTGGTGTATTCCCGTGAGCTCCTAAAGCAAGCCTACCTATTCCACGTTGCTTAATTTCTAATCTTGCTTGAACTTGTGATCTCATGCACAAGACCGCATTGCCGAACGTCAGCCCAGGAACCATGACCCCTTTCCATATTCCTCTCACAACATCATACCTATTGTAATTCCACAGTGCCCTATTTTTCATGACTGCTGCATTCCTGTTACCTTTAGTCGTCACGTATATTTCGTGTTCCCTCAGATACTCGGTCTCATTGCTTATCCATACGCCCAGATATTTGTATTTATCTGTTATCTCTAGCGTGACCTCCTGTATTCTAAGCTCACTACTTTCGTTGTCATTGAGAATCATGACTGCTGATTTTTCCTTACTGAATCTAAAATCTAACCTATCTCCCTCATTACCGCAGATGTCCATCAATCTCTGCAAATCTTCCTTGTTGTTGGCCTTTAGCACTATATCATCTGTGTACATTAATGCTGGTAGTGCCTGATCAATAAGTTTTCCTTGTTTGACTAAAGAGAGGTTGAAGCCCAGTCCACTTCCCTCTAATTTTGCCTCTAATCCTTGTAGGTACATCATGAATAATAAGGGTGACAGGGGGCACCCCTGCCTAAGCCCCGTTTTACCTCTGCAGGCTTGGATACCTGTTTTTCCCACTTTATAACTACCTTGTTACCTTTATAGATACCCTTTAAAAGATTAGTGACTACATGTTCCACGCCTAGTGTGTCCAGTATTCCCCACAATTACTCTTGAACCACGCTATCGTACGCTCCCTTGATAACCAAAAATGCTAGCCACAGGGGCCTGTGTTCCTTTTCTGCTATTTCGATGCACTGCGTCAGTGAGAACAGATTGTCTTCCAACCTCCTGTGTTTCCGAAACCCATTCTGCAGTTCCCCCAGCACCCCCTCATCCTCTATCCACGCCTGCAGTCTTTCCTTTATAATCTGCATCGCCAGCCTGTAGACCACTGATGTCACTGTTATAGGACGGTAGTTGTTTATGTCAGCTTTGTCCCCCTTTCCTTTATAGATCATGCTCATCCTGCTAAGTTTCCATTCATCGGGAACTTCACCATCGATTATTATTGTGCTCACTGCCTCTCTCAAAGCCTGCTTAGACTTCGGACCTGATGTCTTTATCAGCCTCATTGGAATGCCATCTGGGCCTGTTGATGTACTACTAGGAACCCTTTTCTCAGCCCTTTCCCACTCTTGTTGTGAAAATGGAGCCATTGCACCACTTGATTCGACTTTGTCTATTGTGGTGCATAAAGTACTTCTTTGTTGAAATTTTTCTGTCACCCTTGTTCTTATATATTCAATAGCTTCGTCCCCTTCTAGCCTAGCACCTTGGGCTGTAGTTATAAAACTCTGCTCTAGGCTCGTCTCATTTCTTAGGGAGTTTAGATGGTTCCGAAATTTCGCAGCTGCCTTTCTATCTTTTTTATGTATTTCTGCCAGCCACTGAGCTCCCTTCCTTCTAATCTTTTCATTGATCAGAAGGGATGCATCCCTTCTACAGCTTAGAAAGGTTGCCCATTTTCTTTCAGCATCATCTGTCGGTTCACCCCGCTGCTTAGCATGTCTGTGTTCCCTAGAGGCTTCCTGACGTTTTGCTATGGCTCTCTTAACTTCCTCATCCCACCAACTTTTGGGTTTGTGTCTTCTTTTCCGGGGTGACTTGCCACGCGTCTTAGCAAGCTCTAGCTCAAAGAGTCTAATTAGATTCGTGTATGTCCACGCTGTCTTATTATCCTCCGTGATTACTTTCTCAATTTGTTTAGTGGCTATTTCAATTTGCCTTTCTGGATAAAAATTTTCCTGTAGTTGCTCATCTTGTCTCCTTCCCACTTTCACTGCTCTTCCAAAACTTAGCTTGATACGTTGTGATCGCTACCCAGACTTCTGGAGCCACCTTCATCTATGTGCATTCCCCTGAGCTTATCATACATCCTATGTGACATCAGTGCATAATCTATCGTCGACTGAAGTCTTCCTACCTCCCATGTTATTTGCCCTTCACACTTCTCGGTACTGTTGCAATTGATCAAATTAAGCCTTTCACACATATCCATGATCATTTTGCCTGTCGGATCGGTATACCCATCTATATCTTCTATGTGCGCATTCATGTCTCCTAGTTTAATTATCTCGCACTCTCTTCCTAACTTATTATAGTGTAACTTATTATAGTGTCGGTCGCGAGCGCCACCGCGCGGTGCTTGCTCAAAACTGAAGGCAGGCCAACTCCGCTGGGAGCGCGAGCCATTCCCCAGGCATTGTTTCGAGGAGGCGTTGATACAGCCAATATGTGACGCAGCTGAAGACTTTTTGGGCTCGTTGTTCGCTCTTGAGCAGCACGTACTTGTTTCACTGGTAGGTGTTCTGTGCTTGTTTCAACAAGTCAGCGATGGACTCTCCGATCTCCGAGCGGACGCCTCCGTCGAAGAAAGTGAGATTTGCCTCTACACCAAGGACTCCAAGACTACCTAGAACCGGGGGCAAGGTTCCATTTGGCGTTGCATAAGTCTGTTGCCAGACTTTGGGGTGGTTGTTGCCAGACTGCCGCTAAATTTGGCAAAAAATTTTTTTTGTAGTTGTGGCTTTTTCGTAAGAGTTTGGTGCTATCCGCGGAAGCGTAGCATCCCCCGTCGTAGCACGCGGTCGACGCGACACGATCAGCTGAGAGAGAAAAAAAAGAAAAGTAAAGGGGAAGGGGGGCAGCGCATCCCCTCCTGCGACTCTAATCAGTTTTCCCCGTATTCCCTAATACTGAGACGCGATATCTTAATCGCACAGCTGCGCACACAGAAAGAGAACGCGCCTCGACTTCTGTAATGGGAGGTTTATTCCGTTAATTAAAACGGCCTCTTAATTGCGCAGCAGCGCCGCGCTCGACTTCTGCTAGGCTCGGTTCCTTCCGTTGAATAAAACGGAATTGAAACGGCCTCTTAATTGCACGGCAGCACCGCGCTCGACTTCTGCTAGGCTCGGTTCCTTCCGTTAATTAAAACGGAATCGAAACGGCCTCTTAATTGCACAGCAGCACCCCGCCGACTTCTGCTAGGCTCCGCCCCGAAGAAGTGCACCGCGGATAGCACCAAACTCTTGCGGAGAAGCCACAACTACAAAAAAAATTTTCTGCCATATTTAGCGGCAGTCTGGCAACAACCACCCTTCCAGTCTGGCAACCACTTATGCAACGCCAAATAGAACCTTGCCGAACCGGGCCGGTAAGAAGTCCTGAAACAAAATTTTTGCGTCCCTCGGAAAATTCACAGCTCAGTCGTACTTGACGCAGGACGTTCCAGACTCTGTGTATCGAGAGCTGTTGGCGAGGCCGCCAAACAACCCTGATGGGCCGATGCGCGACATCTGCGCCTTCATCGAAGTGCGCGTGGGCACCGAGAATGTTTCGTCGACATTTGAAAGCGTGATGACGCGGCTGGGTGCCACGGTGCGCCGCCATCTGGGCCCCAGCGTCACTCACGTCGTATTCCGCGAGGGCCGCGTCTCCACACTCAAGCGGGCACTACAGCTAGCCATCCCCCTGGTGGGGCCGCTCTGGGTGCAAGAGTGAGTCCAACACAACGGTGCTTTCTAGGCGAGTTGGAACAAGCCGGTCATAATGGCGTTTAGCGCGAACACTAACGAAAGGACGGAACGCATTCCTTTAAAATTTGTTGGAAAGCATCACACACGTTGCCCACACACGTATTCGCCTTTTCATAAACGCCTCCCTGGGCACTGCCATAGCCCTCCTTGGTCTGTGCAAATTGACGCGTCCCCTCGAAAATGCACCGACGACGCTGCGCCCTTAGCCTTTGTACTCCCACGCACAGCCCATCATGGCGGTGTTTTTTTCCTTCCTGTGAAAAGGTGTATATATATAGACAAAAAAAAATCGCAGCATGTCCATGAAGTGAATGATAAGTGGAACGAAGCACTGGAGGGTTTTATCGCTAAACTGTGAACCATCCGCAAATATCGCCCACTACATCATCAAGACGTGACAAACACTATATATATTTATACAAGAAATTTTATTATTGGTAGGTGGTAGCTGTACGTCGCTTCTGTTCCCCTTTTATTATAATGGCTTTATGATCGGTAAAATAATGGATCAGTGATGGGGCGTAGCGAAATGTTTGCGAGGATGAACTATAGGCGGTCGCGTAGAAACAAGGGATCGACACAGTGAGAAAATCTATGGTTCTTTAATACAAGCACATGCCCATGTTGCATTTCATATTGGCTGCTTCTCAACAGTATTGGCTTTATGGTCGTTGAAGTGGTGGATTGGTGATGGGGTGTAGTGGGATGTTTGCAAGGTGGCTAGATACACCAACGGAGGAAGGACAGACCCACACCCCAAGGAGCTCAGCCCATAAAAAAAAATGGGAGTGAACAGAAAAAAGTAGATAAAAGCAAAATGTGCACGCCTAGAAAAGAATGGGACGTCAGCGTCGTGCCATGGTACCGCACTCGTGCCATCGCTGCGCCTTTCCGACCAAACACTTAAGTTTCTGACGTGACGAAGGCATGGGGGCGGTACCGCGGCATGACGTCGCATTCTTTTCTAGGCGTGCACATTTTGCTTTTATCTACTTTTTTCTGTTCACTCCCGTTTTTTTGTCTGTATATATGCATGTTTGTGATGCTTTCGAATAAATTTTAGTTTAGAGAATGTGCTGTGTCTTCTCGTTTGTCTAGTGTTTGCACTAAACACCTTCCCAGTGTCTCTTGCGTACTCACTGAAATGACTGGCAGGCAGAAGTGATCTTCTTCTCAGTCAATGTCCTGCTATGCCACCCTCGGAGAGCTTTCTGCACCACACATGGTTTTGCGCAGCCACTTTTCTCCAAGTGACAAAGTCATGTGATGTCACAAGTTTCGCTGATCTGTGACGGCGTTATCACGTGATGATTTTTTGCATCACTGGTCATCACTGACGAGAAACGCCGAAGCGGGACACCAGTAAATTTTCCCATTTGATGAGGCATGTTAGGCCTTGAAAACATTTTGGAAGAACTCTTGTCTCACAAAGGTCATGAAGTAGGCTTAGCATTCAGGTCCACCCATGGAACAGCCTTTCTGATTTCCACTACAGAAGAACATGTTACTGCAGAAGTTTCTGGCAAACAGATATTTTGTTGCGCTGGAGCATAACCATGGAAGAAGTCCTGCCATCCTGTTTCTTCTTTTTGTGATTGTGCTTCAGTACTACAGTATGTCTGTTATCATATCCGCTTGTTGACCTCTGCACTTAAGGGTCCTTGTGGAGCTCTCACATTAATAGCCGAAGAATTTCGGTTCAAAGCTAGCACGTTGAACTGATGTCTGAAGTCGTTGTACAAATGAAATTCAAATTTTGTGTAGCCAGCTCAGACAGCTTTTATTTCAGTATTTGTGGTGCTCTTACCAAACTACGATTTCAATCGCTGCTTTCTATTTTCGGCATTTTTAGAAAGGGAGATTGTGAAAATGGTCAGTGTTTCTTTGTAAGCCTCACGCAGACTGCTATATGGTTTCTCGTTTCGCCTTTTTAGCCCGTTCTGCCCATTGAAGTGTGAGGGCTGCTCTGATAAGTTAATGGTGTGCAGGTAAGCAGTGCGACATTGTAATGAAATGTGTGTCTTGCAGATGCCTTGCCAACAACAGGTTAGCATCCCCAGAGAGGTTCCCGCCTTATGTGTCTGCTGCCCATGACTGTCCCATTCTCAGCCGCAAGATTAGGGTAAGCGGCCAACACATCCATCGAAATACTTTTGTAATGGCACAGTTTCTAGCAGGGGACTCTTTATTTAAAAATGTGTTGTTATATCACCTTTGTCTTCCTGTAAATTTCAGCTGTGTAAAAGCAGAATGAATGGCAGTTGCAAAAAATGGGTTACCACATATGGCAGTGTGCACTTCACGGCATCAGTTGGGTGAAGCTATTGATATCAAGCAAAAGTAATGTACAACCACCTCAAAAAAGAGCAGCGCTTTGAGATAGGTAATAATCCACTTCAAGTTGTAAAAGACTGTCTGCTTAGGGCAGGTAATAACCGCAAAACCGAACCACGAGATTGAAGTAACTGCAAGAATAAGAATGGGGTGGAGCACATTTGGCAAGCACTCTCAAATCATGACAGGTAGATTGCCACTATCCCTCAAGAGGAAGATATATAAAAGCTGTATCTTGCCGGTACTTAGCTACGGAGCAGAGACCTGGAAACTTACAAAGAGGGTTCAGCTTAAATTGAGAACGACGCAGCGAGCAATGAAAAAATAAATGGTAGGTGTAACCTTAAGTGACAAGAAGAGAGCAGAGTGGATTAGGGAACAAACGAAGGTTAAGGATATCGTAGTTGAAATCAAGAAGAGGAAATTGACATGGGCCAGGCATGTAGCGCGTATACAGGATAACCACTGGTCATTAAGGGTAACTAACTGGATTCCTAGAGAAGGCAAGCGGGTTAGGGGGAGACAGAAGGTTAGGCGGGCAGATGAGATTAAAAAGTTTGCGGGTATAAATTGGCAGCAGCAAGCACAGGACCGAGTTAACTGGCGGAACATGGGAGAGGAACATGTCTTGCAGTGGGCGTAGTCAGGCTGATGATGATGATGATTCATATCCCTTGAACACACTGTTGAACACCAATAGTTGAACCCTGCCTGTAATGCTCAATGAGGATGCTTGCCCAGACACAAAGATGACTGGTCATCAACAGATCCTGCTGTCTGCGGGCAGGGCATAACTTTTAAAAAGGGTCTTGAAACACTGTTTCAGTAATAGCCCCATGACCTTTGTTATGGAACTCATTGCCTCATTACCTAAAAAATTGTTGACTATCTCAAGTACACAGTTACAGGGATATGCCACACATTTCAAGTTATTTTTTTCATCTTTCATTCTGGTGAGTGTGCTGAAATCTATTTGTCGAGGGATGACATGGTCGTGAAAATACGTCGGCGCAAAACATAAAAATGCATTTGCTCACTTCTGGTGTCGTGCAAGTGTATGCTACTGTCCAATTTTTGCACTCTATAATGAAGCGTAGTGCTGGCATGAGTCAAGGAGCGCATGAATCCAAATGCCACTCATCATTTGTGTTGGCCATCAGACGATACACTGGAACCTTGTTATAATAACTACACATCTGTCACGAAAATACTTTATTACATCTGAAAATTTGTTATAATTGTTTGCTCGTATTACTGTATCTATGGTAAAGCTAGTGGTCACTTATTTCTTTATAACTGATAATTCGTTATATCAAGGTTTGAGTTTAGTACCAGTCTTCTAAATGACAAAATAGAGAGGGCGCTAAGAACAGTGGCAACTTTGCACTTCAGTTGTATGTGCTGCTCATGACTACAAAATTTGGCTTGGCAGTTCATGGCTGCATTTTCTGGCAAGCTAGAGAGTGGTTCGGGACCCCTTTGATTATATGGATGTGGATACATACGTAATGCTAGTGGTTACAAGTGATGTGTACATGGTTTCCTCTGTAGAAGCCTCGATCTTGGCGAACCAAGCCTGACTCTCCGTCGCCAGTTAGGCGGAGGAAAAGGCCCTGGTTGCTGGACCTGAGGTCTGAAGTGCTGCTCACCGAAGAAGTGCTATCGCCAAATGAACATTTACAGGACATTGTCACAAAAGGTATGGATCAGTGAACTTTATTCAATTCCTCTCAATGGACATGTGTGCAAACGAGCGTTGGTTAGCCATTTTCCCTCTAGCTGTAAATGTTGCAGCTGGTAACTTGAGATATGCTGACTAGCTAATGTCCGTTAAAGTTGCATACTCGGCAAGGCTTTATTGCCAAGCAAGTGCAGCTGACATAGCTACTTGCACAGATTTGCATAGGTAGACACAAGTGCATTGAGAATGGCTGAGTGACCACGACATAACAATGCAAAGAAGAACGAGTTAAGTGGCTGCAATGAAACTGAAGACAAGTTGTGACATGAAGAGAGTACAATGCAATGTTTTATTACTAGCATGTAGCCAGGGTCTTTAAACCCCGAGTGCTAATTAAAGGACCACCAAATGAATAGTGTGTATCACATTTATAAGTTGCGCTTTTGCAGCAAGTGTGGATCAAATGTTTTCGCCAGGTGGGCAGTCTAAAATGGCGATTGTGATCACTGTGCCATGTTCTTCTGGTTGCCTGCTCCACTGGTTGTGAATCCCCTCTAGATCTGCATGTTTTGATATAATAACTGGGAGTTTTAATGTCACAAAACCATATGATTGTCTGAGGCTCCACGAGGAGGGCTCTGAAAATTTTGGCTGCCAGGCGTTGTTTATAGGGCACCTAAATCTGAGCATGTGGGCCTCGAGTGCTTTCATTCATATCGGAAATGTGGCAGCCCACGTCGTACAGTTAGCGGGATCGATCCTGCAACTTGTGGGTCAATAGTTGAGCATCATAATCACTACCGAGGTGGGTTAATCTGCATGTTTTACAGTTTTGAGGAGCTAGTTTATTTAGCAGTAAGATGATAATATAGGCCTGTGTGCTCAGATTTGGGTGCACGTTAAATAACCCCAGGTGGTCAAAATTTCCGGTGCATTCCACAACGGAATATCTCATAATCATATGGTGGTTTTGGGACGTTACACCCCACATATCATAAAAATTTTAATACGAGTTCAGGACTGAGTGACATGTATTTTGATAGCACTTGCATAAAGTGTGCATTATTGACAGGATTTATAAAGAAAGTAGCGTCCGAACCTAGAAAGTGCTTGGACAGATGGGTTCACTCAGAAGACACTTTTTGATCATGCGAGTATTGAGGCTTCCTTGTGAAGAAGGGGTCGATCCCAGTTGTGACAGTCACACTTCCATGGAGGCGAAAGGCCAGAGGCTCGTGTACAGTGCAATGTCACTGCACGTTGAAGAATGCTAGATGGTCAGAATTTGCAGAGTCCTGCACTACGGTGTCTCCTCTCATAATCAAATCTAGGTTATGGGACGTAAAACTCCAAATTTCATTACTAGTTTCCTTCTGCAATTCAACTTTTGGTAATATGTAACGGGGAGTAATTAATAAGTGAACGCCGGGTGGGCTAACACTGCACACAGTATGCAAGGATGCAGGACAAGAGGGCAGTTCAGACACAGCCCCACAACATCATCGTCATCTTCATTCCGTCTGCGTCGTTTCTGCACCCGTGACTGGGGTACCTTTCTATACCCGTGACAATATGGTCCTCGTTTCCTCCAGTGACAACAAATAATTTTCTTTATTATAAGTGCAATACATGGTACAGGCATCTTGCAAGATCAGTGTCCCTAAAAGGGGCTAGGCTTAGACGGGTGTAGTTGGTGACTTCTTGAGGGGCAGTTTATTTTAGCATTGATTTTTTTCTAACTTTTGAGAGAGTGTTACACCTCGCTGTGCAGTTTTCAATAAAGGCGCTCAGTTTATGCGTAGCTGAGCTTGCTACGAGCGGCAAAGGGCTTACCTACTGACCCCCCTCCCCCCATTTTTTTTACTTGACTACTGCTGCTTCACTTGTTAATCACCTTCTTTCTAAATTTGAAATTTGCTAAGTGTCAGAGGTATTGAAGCTTTGTAGTAGGCAAGTTGCAAGACATTGTTTATATCCTAGTATGCTATACTAGTACTAGGTGCATCTTCTGTGGCATATTCTGATCTTGTAAGGAAAACTTTGCAACTGTCCTCTTGCAGTGGAGAAGCACGTTTTGGACCTCCCACGGAAGTGCTTGTTGTCAGGAGCGTCTTCCGGCTTGCCACTGGCTAATCCTGGTGGCCTGATAGACACACAGGAGCTGCCCACCTCACTGACGGAGTTGGCTCAAGTGGAGCAGCAGAGCCCGCTGCCAGAGCTCCCTTCGAAAAAAGACTGTCGTATTAGCCGGCGGAGTTTGGAGGACTTCAGTACAAATGTGGTGAGTTCACTTGTGCTGACACGCTCGTACCACTGCAGACACTATGACTGATGGGCATTGCTTGAAAAGTTATTCATTGAATATTTTGTGCCAATAAAGCTTACAAACAATGAAGTCACCAAAGGCATAGTGAACATAATTTGTAGTCGACGACCGATAATTCAGACTCCACAAGAAACGTACATAAGTTCGAATCATCGAATATCTAAAAAAACGAATGCGCCGGAAAAGATACGTTTATCGACGCTTCAGTGACCCTGTGGCCGGAAAAAGCTGTCAATGCCTTGCTGCACACACTTCCGCTTGCAAGCGACCAAGTCCCTCTGTATTTCTGTCAGTGTAGTATGCTCGCTGTAGGACCACAGGTAGGACGATGAAATGATTGCGAGGACTAGAGACAGTTTTGCATGCAACGGCTCCGAAGCACACGGTGCGTCGTCATCAGCATTCAGAATCGCTGTTTGGCAATTGCAAAACCTGCTCAGTTATGTCGTCGTCGTTCAATTCGACACACGACGACACAGCATGGTCAACACTTGAGAAGTCTTCAAACATAATTGCGTCAGGAATCTGCACACCGCAGTCTTGCAGGCCGTCTATGACGTCCGCACTTGAGCCTGTTACGCTGCGCAGCAGGTCGGGCTCTTCAATTTTGCAGGGGTTCTTAAACTCTCGAAATGTTGAACTCTCAGGCAACTTCGACTTGCGGGCAACCGCTGAGCACTTGTAGAATGATGGCAGTTTTCCTTGCCATGGTTAGCGTTGTGTACGTCTGTCCAGCACCTATATTTTCAATGCCCGGGCGAATGCTCTCTTCAGGCCGTCGAGAGCATGCTCCACCTTCGCTCGCCACTGCCGCACAGTGATGCTGCGCAAGTACACTATGGGATTCTGGCGCTGGATGGCCATGCATTTTAGGAAATTTGCGAATTCGTGTTTTTATGCGATTTAATTTGCATTAGTGCTTCTTGGCGGCTTTAATGGATACAGGAGGGGATCAAAAGTAGAACGAACATAACGACGCACTGTTTTTACCAGACTCTGTCAGGCGGTGCTACCGGTTCGATATATGTGTTTGACTTTTATAGCATTCGCATTTTTGCGCATATATGTGTTTGACTTTTATAGCATTCGCATTTAGCTCTTTGAAGCTATTGCAACCTCATCATTTGCATGCCTCAGAATATAATACTACTGTGTACCACTTTGCATATCTGACGGAAATCAATCAGATTATCCTTTTCTATTTGTCATTAGTGTCAAAGAAAGAAAAACGAACTCGCAGTTTTCTTTACGGTTTCACCTGAGACGACTGAAAGGCAAGAACTACAGTGTAGCCCATTTATAACGAGCCCACTTACAGCAAAATAGCAGTTATAACCAAGTCATCTTGATTTTTCGTTCCAATTTCCACATGTCACTGCCTTTTTTTTTCTCCACTTAAAGGCGCCCAATCCTCCTCGAAAGCCTCACGCAGCAGTTGCAACGAAGTCAAAGCCGCGGGGACGTAAGAAGAAACAAGAGATGGTGCCTGCAGTTCGCACAGAGGTACGACGGAGAAGCGCTGGAGCTGAAGCTACACCGCGCTTCAATAAGACGGCGGTACGGCAAGTAAAGAACGGTGAAACACCGACCCCGTCCCGCAAGGTACCGACTCAAGTACAATCGACATACGACCTTCACCGGCGCTCGTTGAAAAACGTGAGAAATCTGGAAGTGGCAGTGACTGGCTCAGTTGCTGAAGCAGCCATTGTGCAAGTAGCTGGGAAACGAAGTAAGTCTAACGATGACCCCCCGGTAGACGGAGTAAAGCAAGCCAAGTTAACACTGCAACCCCCGTACAACACTGCAGTGCAACATTGCAGCCCCGGCAGCCCCCGGCTGCCATTATGACCGCCATTATGAAACGCCATTATGACCGGCTTGTTCCAACTCGCCTAGAAAGCACCGTTTTGTTGGACTCACTCTTCGACCCAGAGCCGCACCACCAGGGGGATAAACATCTGTAGTGCCCGCTTGCGTGTGGAGACACGGCCCTCGCGGAATACGACGCGAGTGACGCTGGGGCCCAGATGGCGGCGCACCGTGGCACCCAGCCGCGTCATCACGCTTTCAAATGTCGACGAAACATCCTCGGTGCCCACGCGCACTTCGATTGAAGGCGCAGATGTTGCGCATCGGCCCATCAGGGTTGTTTGGCGGCCTCGCCAACAGCTCTCGATACATGGAGTCTAAACGTCCTGCGTCAAGTACAACGACTGAGCTATGAATTTTCCGAGGGACGCGAAAATTTTGTTTCAGGACGTCTTACCGGCCCGGTTCTCGGTAGTCTTGGAGTCCTTGGTGTAGAGGCAAATCTCACTTTCTTCGACGGAGGCGTCCGCTCGGAGATCGGAGAGTCCATCGCTGACTTGTTGAAATAAGCACAGAACACCTACCAGTGAAACAAGTACGTGCTGCTCGCAAGCGAACAACGAGCCCAAAAAGTCTTCAGCTGCGTCACTTATTAACTGTATCAACGCCTCCTCTAAACAATGCCTGGGGAATGGCTCGCGCTCCCAGCGGAGTTGACCTGCCTTCAGTTTTGAGCAAGCGCCGCGCGGTGGCGCTCGCGACCGACACTATAATCACTTAGAAGTGTGGCAGCTTGGGCTAGTTGGTATGGCATGACGATAGTTATAGCGCGAGAACAAAACGACGTCTCTTCCTTCTTGTCACTGTGTCGTCGTTTTGTTCTCGCGCTATAACTATAGTCATACTATAATCACGGTAGCGGGCGGTACAAGCTGTGCGTTTTTCATCTGCGGCCCACAGGGGCGCGTCAGTCGAGAGTTGGTCGAGACCTGAAACTGTACGCTGCTAATTCGGAGGCTATGCAAAGTGTTGCGTTGTTGCACCGTCCGCCACAAGTGACGCTAGCGACCGAGAACATTATAAAATAAAGAAGGGAAAGGGTGTGGCAGCCGTTTTTCTTTTCATGCGGCAGGCATCTTCTAGAGGAGGCGTTGGCCAAAGGCACAAAGGTCAGCCAAAAAAGCGCTAGTTCCGGTGTGGACAGAAAATAACGTCGTGGTCACGTGTGTGGAGAAACCGAGACCTTAGACATAGCTTCCTAGATTTTTTTTTGCCTGCTGGATGAGCGCGAAAAGCACGTCATCTATGGTGGTGCTGCCTACGTAGGGGTAAGCATAGAGTTTCTCAAAATTAACTATTGTGGGAAACGCTAAGGGGGCAAGGGTCTTTGTACTCGGCCTTTAAGATTGGCAATTTTGGCGTTTATTAATTTCGGAGGCTATGCCTTTTATTGAAGGGGTTGCCCGTTGATTGAGCGCAAAACGCTTGTAATCTATAACGGCGTCACTTACGTACGGTAAATTAAAATTACGTTTACGTCTTTTTAAAACATTACTACGTTATTTTTGTTGCAAATTCACTTTTTCGAAAGCACCTCCCTGGGCAACGTTTCTAGACTAGGTAAGTTGCAAAACTCCCCGCGTCAGACCACTCGGCACACGGCGCCGGGACAGCTTCCGGTTTGGTGGCACTGGTGGCGCAACAAGCTTCCGCTAGCAGACGAAAACGCGTAGTCGTCATGGCAAGACGCCGTGGTGGCCGTTCTGAAAGAGCTTTGCCAACAGTATATTATCGAGATTTGTTGTGCTGCCACAGAAACTTATACTGCGTAATATTTAGCTGTGCATGGCAAAAATAGTATAATTATGGCTTTCTGAACAGCCCACAATAAACAATGCTTGATATATATAGCATAACATACAAGAGTCTTTCGGCTAGTTGCTAGTTGGTGTACGTTCGCAATAGATTTTTACTCGCGAAAAACCTAATTACAATGTCTTGCATCGTCTCTTGTGGCTGTGTTTTTCGTGCTTGAAAATAAATTACAACTATATGGCACAATCTCATGGCTTTTGTCTGGTTATGTAAACAGCTTTTTTTTTTTTTCATGTCACTCACATCCTTTAGCAATTTAGACAGTCGAAAAGCTACGCGTGCGGCCATTATCTTGAGCATGTCTTTCCTCTGCTTCTTCTTGCGTTCCTCTAATGAAACCTGTTAACACAGCTTCAGCCAAAGCTTCGAGCAGAGACAGCACTTTGGGGTATTGGTGAGCCCTTCGTAGTCATTATTCACTAGTCTGCCTGCTGACGCACTGGGACAACATGAACACACTTTCAGCTTTTGTATGTCCCCCAGAAGTTCGGCCAATTGGGTGATGGTATCTGCATTGCCCGGCGACTTGGCCAAGTGATGGTGACGGCTGCTAATGGTGACTGTCATGTGTTCTGTGACGACAACACATTTCTCCACAAATGGCGCTTTTTTTAGCACTACAAACACCACAAGACGGCTTGCCTCGCCATTACCAACAACTCTTCACCAGCATGCAGCAGGCAAACAAACGTTTTCTATGTCTTGAAGCAAAATGACGCCACTAGTTGACGGCATGTGGGGCTTATTTCACTGTCTTAGAACTCAGTGCTCGGAGATAGTTTATTCTTTTTTACCGATGATATTCTGGAAAATACCCCACTCCTATCGGGCAGCTTTCGCTTCTTTGCCGCGGGCCCCGCAACAAAGGTAAGCGGGCAAATTCGTAAATATCCCTGGAACGCATCCTTCGACGAGGTCCCACTTTCCTTCGGCGATTTGTACCTTCTTACCATTGATGGCGTGAGTGAAAGTCTTCAGGATGTTCTTCTCATGAAAGTGCATATCACACACACGTGAGGTGCTAGGCAGTTTCTTATTAACACGAGGAATAGCGTGGTCCCATACCTCTCGCTGCTCAGGTACACGTGGGTACAAAAGAAGTGTTGTGTCTCTCATTTCCTGTAGCTACTCTACAGCCAGGAACGCAACATCTGGGCATGATGAAAACACGCAACACATACAAAGCAGAAGAGGGCACGCTTAAGCACAAAACTGTTCTCGCAGGAAGAAGCCTCCACAGATATCGACGCACTGCAACATGCACAGGCGATGGAGGTTACGGGAATGACACGAGCGAGCATGCAGTGAGTGAATCCGGATGCGACAGCAGCGCCACAATTGTTGCTGGCAGCGGCGGCACCGCGCAACACCACTCAGTTTTGAAACTTACCTAGTTCTAGAAACGTTGTCCCTGGGCGCTGCCATATTCCTCCTCACGCTGCGCAAATAGGCGTGACCCCTCAAAAATGCTCTGACAAGGCTGCGCCCTTAGCCTTTATACTTTAGAGTTACTGTATATGCTACCTTCTTAAATATAGAAAGAAAAAAAAGCAACGCTATAAGCGCGAGCACTGCTCCTACATGGGTGATGAGTGGCTTTCCCGCAAGACTTTTGAACCAAAGATGGCGTACCTTGCGCAACTATGCTACCTAAAGGTAGCATATGCAGTAACTCTACTGTACTTCGGCGCGCAGCCTATCATGGCGGTGTTTTTTTTTTCCTTCCTGTCAAAAGATGTACAAGCTCCAAAAACGTAAAAACCTATTTGAGCCATCCCTACCTAAGTAGCGCTGTCACCATAGTTCCGACGACGGCCACTTCCCAAATGACCATCGATAATTCGGCAGGCAAGAAAAATCTAGGAGGCTATGCCTTGGAGGCAGGAAAAATCAACGCCTCCTAGACAAACTATGCCTGGAACGTCGCTCTCTTTTCAATTGGGCGCCTCCTGCCAGCACGCAATCTCCGAGGCCATGCCTCCTTCCTTGTGTTGCGACCGGCCGCCTCGCGAGACCGTTCGCCTCTGTACCGCTCAGTCACGTGACACCACGGCTCCCCGGAAGCAACTGTGAGAGCATTGCTGTGTCACACGGCCGCTGGATGAAAAAGCGCACGCTCTCTCATCCAGCGGCCGTGGCTATGCTAGACTTCTTCTAGTACACTCTACCGCGGCTGTGTTCGTGGGGCGGCCCTGGAGACGCTCGCCTGCGTTCCGAAAGAGGAGGGTAAAATCAGAAGGTAGGGAAGCGCGTTTGCGGCTCTCGTTCAAGGCATAATTTTTTGGGGGAGGCGTTTGACATATAAAGGAGAGGCCATGACGTCATATCCGTGAAGCCGCCGCATCGCAAACACCTGCACTACCTTCCTAGCGGAAAAGCAGATACACAATTCGCGATTTTCGGCGAGCAGCCACCGCGACGGCCTTGGAAGCAGCGCTGGCGGTACAGTGTTCTAGAAACTGTACCGGCGGAGTGGAAGCTGGTAGATATTTGCCGGCAGCGAGTCTATTCACGAGTACAGCCTTTTTGGCGTTTTTTTTTTAGGAAAGCTGCGCAATGCCCAGCTGTATGGTATACTCAGTGCGAATCGCGTGCACCACCGGATGGACCTGGTGGCATTTTTCACGTATGTTCGCTTCACTATTGATAAATATTGCATGGTATTTGCATCTGGATCTCTCAGCTGTACGCTTCGTTGGTTCTTGCTCATTGTGTCAACTGAGAACACACGCGAACTTTCGTTTTTAGTATTGTAGGCATCGTGTCACGTTTTTTGAAGTTGTGTCGTTCATACGGAAGGACAATAAACTTTTCTAGTTGTCGGACTAAATGTGTAAGTATTGTACGGTGTGCGCTCGCTGCATGTTAGTTGTGTGCGCACTGGAATTACACACTTTACATGCACGATCGCGTATACAATACAATGGTGCCTTCTTACCGACGTGAAGTACCTCAAGCACTAGGATGGCATTCCACGGAGTAGCTACGAAGCAAGTTCTCAAAATTGTGCTTTGCCACACTGACACTACATACGAGCAAAGAACTGCTAATCGGCCCGTACATTGGCAAATCTGGCAAAAATAAAAAGGCTTTACAGCGAGCAGAACACGTAAGTCACTGCAATACGATGATGTAGGGGCTGAATGATTTTGGTTACGACACGTACCGGTGCTATCTGCTGTTGCACAAAAACACTCCACGAAGTACTTCAGCACGCCGCGCTCGTGCCTGCCACACACAAACAGTCTCGGAAATGTGTGCTCGCAACATTTTACTCCACGCAAACCATACAATCTGCGTTGTCCCGCCGCGGTGATCTAGTGGCTAAGGTACTCGGCTGCTGACCCGCAGGTCGCGGGTTCGAATCCCCGCTGCGGCAGCTGCATTTCCGATGTAGGCGAAAATGTTGTAGGCCCGTGTGCTCAGATTTGGGTGCACGTTAAAGAACCCCAGGTGGTAGAAATTTCCGAAGCCCTCCACTACGGCGTCTCTAATAATCATATGGTAGTTTTGGGACGTCAAACCCCACATATCAATCAAATCAATACAATACGCGTTAAGTTTACGCCGGGGCTATAAGTCCGCGCTGAAGCGAACCAGCTCTGAGAGCACGCCGCGGAGCGTCTGCTGTTTTGTTTGCACCATACTGGTTTGTTTTCCACATACATTTGACGTCACTTCCGCCACACTTTTCGCAATGCACTGGGATAGGATAGTGCCTCTCCTCAGTTTTTCCTTCCTCCATGCCCGCGACCATGGAGGAATGCCCGAGACCATGGAGGAAGGGAAAATAGAGGAGAGGCCATGACGTCATATTCGTGCAGCCGTCGCATGAGGATGATGATGATTTGAAGCTGATTCCTCTGTATCGGGCAGGCCAGATTAATCGGCCCTAGCCAGAGGAAAAAAAACTTAAAATTGGCCCCTAATATGCACGTTACACTGTAAATGTCGGTGAAAGACGATAGCCTTGCGTTTGGAGAGAGTTAACAAAATGTTTATTTGATGTTCTGCGCAAGAAAAATGGTGAATGGTATTTTGGAGGTGCTGCGTTAGCGCCTCAAGCGTGTAGTGGAGGTGAACGAGCGCATCGTGGATGGATGGATGGATTGATGTGGCTGTACCCTTTATATCGGGTGGCGGATAACGCCACCTAGCCGTAATACTTAGTGAACCAACAACTAGATTTATCTTTTTTTTTTCCCTTTAAATAGTGAAGTATAGGACTGGTATTTTTCAGCGAATGGTTTAATTTCCACTCCTGCATTGACTTTAGCCACCAATCAGATAACCTCCTTCCAGTTAATTCTACCCGCCTAAATACTATTTTGCCCTCCCTCTCTCTAAACCTCAGTGCTTTGAAAAACTCAGCGCCATCATCCTGAACTATAGGGTGAAGCCCTTTACACAACATTATCAAGTGTTCGGCAGTTTCTTCTTCCTCTCCACACGCACTGCATACTGTGTCTACCCCTTCGTATTTGGCCCGATATGTCTTGGTTCGCAGTACTCCCGTCCTGGCCTCAAACAGTAGAGAACTAGTAAGACTAAGTTGGGCCAGTTGGTTAGGATCCATCGTGAACTTACAGCGCAACACCAGAAAAAATACAGGACAGGGAAGGAGTAGAACAGAAAGAAAAGACGGCGCTGTCGCCACCATTCAGACTTGAGAATTTTGCAGATCCTTCGCGAATGTCCATCCGAAGGCTTCAGCCAACCACACAACACCTGCATCTCGGCCAGGCAAATTCCTTGTCTGAAGTGCCATGAAGCAACTCTGGCTTTGCATACGCACACGGCAATCATAGCTGCCAGGCAAGCCGGGTCATCAAGGTTCGAGTTAACACATAGAAAACAGCCCTGTATTTTATCTGGTGTTGCGCTGTAAGTAAGTTCACGCAGTAGAGAACTACCCTGAGTATTATCATGGATCCTTTCCTTAGCAATTTCCTGCTTAAAAGTTCGATAGACCTCTAGTGCGGACTTCTTAATCATGCCGATTCTCCACATGTCTCCGTTTCCTTCACCTTCTTCTTAACCGATAGCTCTTTTTTGTTTGGCCCCCTGCTATTTCTAAGTGTTTACCCGTCAATATTCTGGTTCAATTCCTCCATTTTGTATCGACATTCTTCATGTACAAGTAGCTGAAAACCTTCCTAGCCCAATGCTCCTCTCCCGCTTCTCTCAATCGCTTCTCAAATTTTATTTTGCTGCTAGCTTCCCTGCCCTCAAATGATGTGCATCCCATATCACCTTGTACTCCCTGATTCGGTGTATTCCCGTGAGCTCCTAAAGCAAGCCTACCTTTTCGCGTTGCTTAATTTCTAATCTTGCTTAAACTTCTAATCTCATGCACAAGACCGCATTGACGAACGTCACACCAGGAACCATGACCCCTTTCCATATTCCTCTCACAACATCATACCTATTGTAATTCCAATGCCCTATTTGTCATCACTGCTGCATTCCTGTTACCTTTAGTCGTTACGTATATTTCGTGTTGTCTTAGGTACTGTCTTAGGTATTTCGTGTTGTCTTAGGTAGGTGTTGTCTTAGGTGTTGTCTTAGGTCGATTGACCGACACGTGGGATTTAACGTCTCAAGTATGCAGTGGGTTGCGAATTTGCAGCAACGCTTAATTTTCTAGGAAGGCTACAGTTAGCACTTCAACTTTTTTAAACCTGTATACAAGCATCTCTTATAATCATGTGGAGGTTTAGCGTGGAGGTTTAGAAATGTTATAACCCACATATCTATGAATCAATCAATCAACCATTTAACCAACCAATATTGTAATCACAGGGCGGCGAACCTGCAGCAACTCTTAATTATCTGAAAACGCTACAAGTTTTAATCGACATAACATAAACTTCTGTGAAGTAGACAGCGAATCTGCAGCAAAACTCAATTTTCTAGGAAGGCTACAAAGTCTGTGAGTTTAGCCAACTGTTCTTCACTCGGCGTTGAATCGTCATGTCTGACCACTGAAAGGGAAAGAGAGGTAAAAAAATAGCAGTTAGAAATCATAATTATGAGTACACTCCAGTTTGTAGATACACAGTCATACGTTAGAGCTACTAAAGAGAAAACAAGTGGCCTATACAAACACAATACTAATGGTATCACCAGTCCAGCATGTATTTTCAGTTGTACTTGCATTACATGCAGCTTGACCATTCATTATTAAAGTACTGTCATTTCGCTATGCACTTTCATTGCGGCTGCTATAATAAAGTCAATTATAAGAATTTACATGAGAAAACCACAAAATGGACATGAGGCATGCCTTTGATTTAACCATCTGAGGTCCTCTAATATGGCGGATGCTGTACTCAACATCATAAATGGCATGTAATGCCGTCCACAGCCACAGCCACAGCCAAAATGTAGTCACTTATGTAAAATATTAGGTACATGCAATGCAAATCTGCATATGATGAGCTTTGAACTTTTCCATTCAAAAACCCGGATATTTGGTACATGGAAGGCACTGTTTAGACACATTATTTGCTGCACAGTGAAGCAACATCTCTTTACGGAAGCAGTAGAGCCCCGATTTCATGTTTCTCACTCAAATTTTTCTGCATATCATGCTTCTTGTATCTGCTGTCAAAAAACCTTGAGCAAAGCATTAAAAGACACCTGCGCATCAGAATACTATTCTAACAATGTTTTTGCCTTATAAGTTGCAAACTGCTGATATGTTGGACATGCTGAGGTACAGGCAGTAGGGGGGTCATAAGTTCCCAGGTCACTAAGTCATGTATTTCTAATGCAAACTAATTGCCAATCTCAGTGATGTCCAGTCCTGGTAATGTGGATTGACACAAGGCCATCCACATGCCAAAAGGGGTCTGTTTCTGACAGAGATGAAAAAAAAAAAAGCTGACTTCCATGAAAAACTTTCTAAAGCCTAGAATGATGAGAAAATACTTCTAAGGAAGCTCCGTGCATTTGTTTTATATTTAGAAACACTTTTTAGTAAATTGTTATTGACTGTGAGTCATCTTTTCCTACCTATAGTGTTTTATTTCTTCAAGGTCAGTGAAAAACGTGTCAGTGGGGCTCTACATAATCCAATGTCACTCCCAATATTAAAAAAGGGGGCAGTGAGCATGCTCATTATTAATTGATTGATAAATGGGGTTTAACGTCCCAAAACCACCACATGATTATGAGAGATGGCCTAGTGGAGGGCTCTCTAAATTTCCACCACCTGGGGTTCTTTAACGTGCACCCAAATTTGAGTAAACGGGCCTACATTATTTCCGCCTCCATCGAAAATGCAGCCACCGCAGCCGGGATTCGATCCCGCAACCTGCGGGTCAGCAGCCAAGTTCTTTAGCCACTAGACTGGGGCATGCTTGTTATGAAGTCCCTTCTATTCTTGTCCATGCATCTTTCACATTGTTAATTTGCCAGGATGGTCATTCTTTTGATAAAGATTAAAGTTTGGCAAATGGCTCTTTTTTTTAAATTTCTCTTGAGTAGTGAAACTAGCAAGCTCAAATATGAAGAAAAACAACAACAAAAGAACAGAGATGGAGAGAAAAAAGGAAGCTCTAAGATATGCTTTTTCATGTACAGTCCACCATAAATGCTTACCAGTGTATGTTGGCAAAACCATGCCATTTGTAGCATCAATGGACCATCCCAATGAACTCACAACTGCAGAAAGAAGGCAAAAAAAATATATAAGTGCAACAATGAACTTTGATGAACGTACTGACCCTTCTTACCATCAGCTAATTCAAGCTTGGGAATGCCCAGAAAGCAGGAGGCATCATCAAGGGAAATAGAGGAATATGCCTTGGCTACCAGAATCAGGGCTCGCCGTCTTGTACGCTCTGCAATGTAATTTACAGACTGTTCATATCAACAACTAGCTAAAGAAAAAAAAGCTGACAATATTCAACACAGGTTTACTTTAAAGGAGTACTGACACGATTTTGAGGTGCGGTAAAACGGACGTTTTTCGTTTCCTTGCAATGTAGTGTTAACGTTCTCCCCACACCGGAACCGGGAAACACGAATAAAACATTTTAAATCTAATTTTGAAGTTTTCATCTCCAGCTTCCTGCAAGGCAGCTCTACCGTCAGGCACAGAAAATTGTTAAGTCATGTAAATTCATGCGCGTTGGGGTAACGCCAAAAATGAAATGGCAGAAAACGCAACCGGCGCACCTTCTCGACTGCCTGTCCAGCGGTGCGTCGCCGACCGGCGTCAGTCATAGTTGTGCTCTACGCTGTCCCTTTTTCTGCGACGCTTCATGGTCACATCGACAGTGATAGAGCGCTGAGACACATTTGTTGTATGCGAAAGGATGCAAGAGTGATTTCACTCGCACTGTTTTTACGATCGCCGCATCCCTGTTTCACGATGCCACCCACTCCTCGTGCCGTCAAAGGCTGCGATTCCAAGACCAGGGGCGACAATAGTAAGCAAAGTTTCCCGAACAACCCAGCGGTGAGACAAGTGTGGGTAGATTTTGTGCGTCGTGATCGCAGCTGCGACTGGACGCCAGCCAAGCGAAACCGGATTTGTTGGCTGCATTTCAGCCCCGACTACTACTGAATCAAGAACCATCGGTACCTTCTTGAGTCCAGCATCGCGCTGCCAACAAGTGATATTTGGAGCCAGAAGCTGTGCTCATGCTTTACGCTGCTTTAGCACAACATCGCGATGCAAATCAAGCATCAGAGCCCCCCCCCCCCCCCGCAAGAGTCTCTTTCCAGCAGACGATAGAGCTGCATTGGTATGTCATGATTTTCTGCGAATGTCTCAGTCCCCCCTATCGGAAAAATTGCCATGGTGGATACTGGAAAACATGGTGGAATTAGTGGAAATAATAGTGGGCATGATGGGAATTATGATGGCTATGGTGGGACGTAGTGGAAAATATGGTGGTTATGCTGGGACATACTGGGTGGTATGGTGTACAGATGATGGGAATAGGCATGAAATGCTTGTGCTGAAAAGCTCTTATGAGCCTGTATGTATAAAGTTGTACCTCTTTAAAGAAACATGCACTGGGCAGCAATTGTTGTTGCTTAAATGAGGAGTCTCTTATAAGCAGGGTACCCCATTTACATTTTTTATGAACCCTTGTTTCAGTGCAGGCACGCTGGGGTCTTTTGTATCGATTTGTCTTTTACTACTACTTGAACGTGGCTGCTTAGTGGGAAAGTTGTAGGGTGTCTTGATATATGGGACGCTCATATTTTAGAAAAAAAAATCCTACACAATTTGATATACTGATTAATCAAATTTCAATGCTGATATTGTGACGTGACGGTGCGAGACCTAGGTTTATCGTATAGCGTCCACAGAGAATCGGCAGCCGAACAAGATGGCTGAGTTGCCTCTCGCGCAAGCGTCTAATGCACAGGTGTCTTCGTCCTCTTCGCAAAGTACTATGCAAGCTCTTATCGATGGCGTACCGTAACATCACTCCCCCGCGGTGGAAGCGCCGTCACGGCGCTTGGTACGGCGGCGACGAACTACCAGGGTTATACGGTTTGAGTCTGGAAACGTGGACAACATCCGTCTGGAGAGAGGGGGACGAAGAGGCATTGTTTGGGGTGTGATCTCGTAGTTCACGTCACTGAGTTGTCGTAACACTTTGTAGGGGCCATGGTAGTGTGGTAGTAGCTTCTCTGATAAGCCTACTTGGCGGTTTCGTGTCCTGAGAAGTACCAGAGACACCAGCGGTAAGTGCACACTTTGGTGGCGACTGTCACAATGGTCTTTTTGGTGCTCTTGCGACAAGTGTAGTCGATCATGGGCAAGCTGACGGGCTGCATGGGCTCTAGAAACGACAATGCTGGCGTACTCAGTAGACAAGGGGGCAGCCGAAGGAAGGAGTGGTCAAATGGTAGTGCAGGATGTCGGCCAAATAGTAAATAAAACGACGAATAACTAGCTGTGTCGTGCCGTGAACAGTTGTACTCAAAGGGGAGTGCTTTGTCCCAGTCACTGTGATCTGGTGAAACGCACATTGACAGCATCTGCGTCAGCGTTCGGTTCAGACGCTCGGTCAATCCGTTTGTCTGTGGATGATAAGCGGTGGTTCTACTGAAAATGAGAAAACCGCAAGTGGACATAGAGGAGCCCTAATGGCGAAAATAAGAACGAAATAGACTTTATAATGAGCGCACACCCAGGCATCGTGCAGGATGTGGAAGTGGTTGGCAAGGCACGATGCAGTGACCATAGAATGATCCAGTCTCAAATTCGCCTAGACTTGAAGAAGGAACGACAGAAACTGATACGCAAGAAGCCAATCAATGAGCTAGCACTGAGAGGTAAGTACAGGAATTCAGTCTCGCTTCAGAACACGTACTCGGCTCTTAGTGAGGAAACCAACCTTAGCGTAGATACAATGAATGATAATCTGACGAGTATCATTATGGAGTGTGCAGTGGTAGTTGGAGGCAGGGTAGTTAGACAGGACACTGGCAAGCTTTCCCAGGAAACGAAGAATCTCATTCAGAAGCATCAAATCATGCAAGCCTCAAGTACAACAGACAAAATAGAACTGACAGAGCTTTTGAAGTTGATTGAGAGGCGTAAGGTATGCAATGTAAGACGGTATAAGATGGCGAGAATCGAACACGCTATGAAAAACGGAGGAAGCGTCAAAGCAGTGAAGAGGAAACTTGGAATAGGCAAAAATCGTATGTATGCACTAAGGGACAAACAAGGCAAAATAACTACCAATATGGATAGGATAGTTAAAATAGCGGAGGAGTTTTACAAAGATCTGTACAGTAGCTGGGCCAACCACGATCTTAATACTACAAGAACTAGCAGTAACCCAGCTGACACCCCACCAGTAATGATAGAAGTCAGAAAAGCTTTGGAGAGCTTGCAAAGAGGCAAAGGTGCTGGTGAGGATCAGGTAACATCAGATCTGCTGAAAGATGGAGGACAGATTGTGTTAAAAAAACTAGCCACCTTGTTTACGAGGTGTCTCCTGACGGGAAGAGTACCAGAGTCTTGGAAGAACGCTAACATCATCTTAATACATAAGAAAGGAGATGACAAGGACTTGAAGAATTACAGGCCGATCAGCTTGCTCTCGTAGTATACAAGCTATTTACAAAGGTAATTGCTAACAGAGTAAAGAAAACATTAGAATTCAATCAACCAAAGCAACAAGCAGGATTTTGAACAGGCTACTCAACAATTGACCACATTCATACTATCAATGAGGTAATAGAGAAATGCTCAGAATGTAACCAAATACTATACACACCCTTCATAAATTACGAGAAGGCGTTTGATTCAGTAGAACTATCAGCTGTCACGCAGATACTGTGGAATCAGGGCGTCGATGAAGTATATATGAACATCCTGCAAGGAATCTACAGGGGATCAACTGCTACCATATTGCTTCATAAAGAAAGCAACAGAATACCAATCAAGAAGGGTGTAAGGCAGGGGAATACAATCTCCTCAATGCTATTTACCGCGTACAGGGGATCAACTGCTACCATATTGCTTCATAAAGAAAGCAACAGAATACCAATCAAGAAGGGTGTAAGGCAGGGGAATACAATCTCCCCAATGCTATTTACCGCGTGCTTACAGGAGGTTTCCAGAGGTCAAGAATGGGAAGAGTTAGGGATAAGAGTTAATGGAGAGTACCTTAGTAACCTGCACGTCGTCGACGACATTGCATTGCTAAGTAACTCAGGGGACGAATTGCAACTCATGATTATGGAATTAGACAAGGAGAGCAGAAAGGTGGGTCTTAAAATTAATCTGCAGAAAACGAAAGTAATGTACAACAACCTCTGAAAAGAGCAGTGCTTCGAGATAGGTAATAGTGCACTTCAAGTTGTAAAAGACTATGTCTATTTAGGGCAGGTAACAACCGCGGAACCGAACCACGAGAATGAAGTAACTAGAAGAATAAGAATGGGGTGGAGCACATTTGGCAAGCACTCTCAAATTGTGACAGGTAGTTTGCCACTATCCATCAAGAGGAAGGTATATAACATTTGTATCTTGCCGGTACTCAGCTACGGAACAGAAACCTGAAAGCAGGATTTTGAACAGGCTACTCAACAATCGACCACATTCATACTATCAATGAGGTAATAGAGAAATGCTCAGAGTATAACCAAATACTATACATACCCTTCATAAATTACAAGAAGGCATTTGATTCAGTAGAACTATCAGATGTCACGCAGACACTCCGGAATCAGGGCGTCTATGAAGTATATATGAACATCCTGCAAGGAATCTACAGGGGATCAACTGCTATCATATTGCTTCATAAAAAAAGCAACAGAATACCAATCAAGAAGGGTGTAAGGCAGGGGAATACAATCTCCCCAATGCTATTTACCGCGTGCTTACAGGAGGTTTTCAGAGGCCAAGAATGGGAAGAGTTAGGGATAAGAGTTAATGGAGAGTACCTTAGTAACCTGCACGTCGCCGACGACATTGCATTGCTGAGTAACTCAAGGGACGAATTGCAACTCATGATTACGGAATTAGACAAAAAGAGCAGAAAGGTGGGTCTTAAAATTAATCTGCAGAAAACGAAAGTAATGTACAACAACCTCTGAAAAGAGCAGTGCTTCGAGATAGGTAATAGTGCACTTCATGTTGTAAAAGACTGTCTATTTAGGGCAGGTAACAACCGCGCAGCCGAACCACGAGAATGAAGTAACTAGAAAAATAAGAATGGGGTGGAGAACATTTGGCAAGCACTCTCAAATTGTGACAGGTAGTTTGCCACTATCCATCAAGAGGAAGGTATATAACATTTGTATCTTGCCGGTACTCAGCTACGGAACAGAAACCTGGAGACTTACAAAGAGGGTTCAGCTTAAATTGAGGACGACGTAGCGAGCAATGTAAAGAAAAATGGTAGGTGTAACCTGAAGAGACAAGAAGAGAGCAGAGTGGATTAGGGAACAAACGGGGGTTAAGGATATCATAGTTGAAATCAAGAAGAGGCAATGGACATGGGCCGGGCATATAGCGCATACACAGGATAACCGCTGGTCACTAGCGGTAACTAACTGGCTTTCCAGAGAAGGCAAGCGGGTTAGGGGAAGACAGAAGGTTAGGTGGGCAGATGAGATTAAGAAGTTTGCGGGTATAAATTGGCAGCAGCAAGCACAGGATCTGGTTAATTGGGGGAACATGGGAGAGGCCTTTGTCCTGCAGTGGACGTAGTCAGGCTGATGATAATGATGATGATGATAAGCAGTGGTAAGCTTGTGCTCAGTGGAGCAGCCGCAGAGAATGTCATCCACAACACGTGAAAAAAAGCACCTCCCTCGATCAGTAAGCAGCTGTCGCGGAGTGCCGTGATGAAGAATGACTTCATACAAAAGAAAGTCAGCGACGTCATTGGAACAGCTTATCGGCAGTGCTTGAGTGATGGCAAAGCGTGTGGCGTAATCTGTTGGGACTGCTACCCATTTATTCATTCCCGGAGATGGACGTAGGAAACGGGCCCAACAAGTCAAGGCAAACCCGGAAGAATGGTTCCCTCGGTATGTCGATGGGCTGTAGGAGGCCGCATGGTAGCACAGAGGGGCGCTTGCGACGTTGACAGCGGTCGCAAGCAGTGACGTAGCGAACCATAGAACGATACAGTCTGGGCCAGAAAAAGTGACGCACACGATTGTAGGTACGAGAGACTCCTAGGTGACTGGCGGTAGGTACGTTGTGGAGTTGCTCAAGAACGCTGGAACACAGGTGATGGGAAAGCACGAGTAGTAATTCCGGGCCATCAATTGATTTGTGGGGTTTAACGTCCCAAAACCACCATTTGATTATGAGAGACGCCGTAGTGGAGGGCTCCGGAAATTTTGACCAGCTGGGGTTCTTTAACGTGCACCCAAATCTGAGTACACGGGCCTACAACATTTCCGCCTCCATCGGAAATGCAGCCGCCGCAGCCGGGAATCGAACCCGCGACCTGCGGGTCAGCAGCCGAGTACCTTAGCCACTAGACCACCGCGACGGGGCGAATTCCGGGCCATCGGCGTTGAAGCTGCGACAGTACAGAATGTTATCGTGCAGTTCGAACAGGCGAATGGAAGAATCTGTTGGAGCAGAGGTCAGGCGCTCGATGATGGAGAGCAACGATGGGTCACGTCGTTGTTCGGTAGAGATATCACCGAAAGCGTGGATAGAGAGCACACGGGGGTCTGATTCAAAGTCTGTCACGTCTGGCGTTTCAACCGGATGACGTAACAAACAGTCTGCGTCTGTGTGCAGGCTTCCCGACTTGTAGTGGACCATGAACGAGTATTCTTGCAGACGCAGTGCCCAGCGACAGATATGTCCAGTTGTGTCCTCTAGCGATGAGAGCCAACAGAGAGTGTGATGGTCAGTAACAACAGAAAAAGTTCGGCCATACAGGTAAGGCCTCAATTTTGTCATGGCCCACACTAAATCTAGGCATTCACGTGAATGCTCAGTGATGGAGAACTTCCGTTCGGCAGGTGAAAAAGATGACTGGCGTAAGAAACCACACGGTCCTTCCCGTGCTGTCGTTGGCCGAGGATCTCTACAATTCCACGGCCACAAGCATCAGTTCGAAGCTCTGTAGGTGATGCAGGGTCGAAATGGACCAGTATTGGTGGCGTGGTCAGCAGATGGATAAGAGCCGAAAAAGCGTCCGCGTGCTCTACGCCCCATGCGAAGAGAACGTAATTCTTTAAGAGATCAGTAAACGGTAGAGCGATGTCAGCGAAGTTGTGGACAAATCGACGAAAATAGAAACATATCCCTACAAAACTTTGGTCGTCCTTGGTTGAACGTGGTTATGGAAATTCTTGTACTGCACGCACTTTGTCGGGATCCGGCTGAACACCAGCGGCACTGACAAGGTGGCCAAGAATGGTGATTTGGCAACGTTCGAAATGACATTTTGCAGAATTGATCCGGAAAGCAGCTCTTTGAAAAACATCCAGAACAGCCGACAGACGTGTGATATGGCTGTAAAAGGTAGGTGAAAAGACGATGACATTGTCTAAGTAACATAAGCTGATGGACCACTTATATCTTCGGAGAAGGGAGTCCATCATGTGCTCGAACGTTGCCGGCGCATTACATAGTCCGAACGACATAACCTTGAACTAGTAGAGGCCGTCGGGCGTAACTAAAGCGTTTTTTTCACGATCCATGGGGTCGACGGAAATTTGCCAATAGCCCGACCGAAGGTCGATAGACGAGAAGTGATGGCGTCATCAATCCGAGGCAAAGGGTAGACATCTTTATGAGTGACTCTGTTCAAATGGCGATAGTCTACGCAAAAGCGCTAGCTGCCATCCTTCTCAACGAGCACGACTGGGGAGGCCCAGGGGCTGGATGATGGTTCTACGACGTCTTTAGTAATCACTTTGTCCACTTCATTCTGATTTACTCGGCGTTCCTTGTGAGATACGCAATATGGACGCCGCTATATAGGACTGGCATCACCAGTGTTGATCCCGTGAGTCATGGCAGTTGTTTGGCCGAGAGGGCAATGGTCGAAGTCGAAAATGTCTCTATATGATGTTAGCAGAAGACGGAGGCCAGCAGCTTGTGCTGGGGTGAGATCGGGGGAAATCATCTTGTTAATGTCATCGGCAGGCAGAGTGTAATTGCGGCCAAGACAGGCAGATGAAGCATCGGTGTCCAAACCAGTAACGTTGCAGCTGTGAACCGGAGATAGGGTGGCCAAAGATATGTCTTGCGAAATAACTTGAGTCAGTCAAGAGACTGACGTTGAGTAGGGGTATAACCACTGTATTATCAGCAACGGAGACAACAGTGTGAGCAAGGGCAACGTCTCGGGCCATCAGTACGTCAACTATAGGAGTGACGAGGTAGTCACCATTGGGCACACCACGTGAGCACGACAAAGTGATGTATGTAGTAGCTTGCGGAGGCAAGCAAACGTGTGACGAGAGCATAAGTGTAGAGAATGGTCAGCTGGAAAAACGGCAAGCTGAGGCAGCTCAAGCTGAAGAGCACCAGTGGCACAATCAATGAGCGCAGAATGACGTGACAGGAAGTCCAAGCCAAGTATTAGGTCATAAGGACACATTTCAATGACGGCAAACTGAACTAATGTAGGATGACCGACAATGGACACATGGGCTGTGCACATCTCTTGAACGGCAAGGGTCCTCCCATCAGCGACTCGGAGTGTGCGGGAAGCGGCAGGCGTGAGCGTCGGCGAAGGTTCGCGCTTATTACAGAAATGAGTGCTCCATTATCGATAAGGGCAGAAATAGTCACAACATCAACGTCAACGTCTAACAAACTCTGTCTCCTCGGAAGAGTCAAGAGAGGATTTGTGGAGGAAGTCGATAAAGCAGTGTCACCTCTGGCCGCTGCACTGTCTAGTTTTCTGGCTAAGTAGGAGCGGGATTGAATAGGGACGACGGCCTGCGAGTCTGCGGTGAGCGAGACGACTGGCGACGTCCTGGAGGCGAACGCGACTGACGACCATGCGGTGATGGAGATCGGCTGTTCAACCTTCTGTAGTTCTTGGCGAAAAAGGCTGCGCCGCAGATGCAAAGCGGGTGCTGTCCTGCCGGTAGTAAGGTTCAGACAACGTCCGAGCTGGCGAGGACCAGTGGTAATTGCAGTACCGAACGACATTGATCGATACAGGGGCAATGAAAGCAAATTGGTCGATTGTCGGCGGTTCTCCACACAGCAGTGTCACGAGATTGAGCCGTAAACTGCCGCTCGTGATAGGACGAGGGTGGACGCTATGGAGCTCGCTGCGGGCTGGGCAAAGCGCACACCGAGGGGATACCTATGCTGGCGAGTTCTTGGCAGACGATGGCTTGAAACATGTTAGCAGCGAGTGGGGTCGTGTCACTTGCAGCAGTGTGAGCCGGAACAGGGGTAATGGCTTCAAGTTTGCACCGTACAATTCGGGTCACCTGATCCGATGAAACTGGAGGTGGTGGCTGTGTTCTTGCACGGTCTTCGCAAGACGAAGTGGCAGCCGTATTCGGAAGGCGGGCAAACACGCTGTAAATCCGCCGGCTCTTCGCTAGCTCAAAGCGCTAGCATTCCTTTATAATGGCGTTCACTGTAGAATAATTTTTGCGGATGAAGAGATTGAATGCGTCATTCGCAATCCTGTTAAGAATATGTCCAATCTTGTCAGCCTCCAGCATCTTGGCATTGGTTTTGCGACACAATGCTAACACATCTTCTATATACGAGACATACGACTCCGTCAAGGTCCGTGCCCGAGACGCGAGCATTTTGTTCGCAGCCATTTTTCTTCCAATAGGCTTCCCAAACTGGTCACACCTTTTCTCCCTGCACATTGCCCAACTCCCGAGTTCTCCTTCATGGTTCTCATACCACGATTTGGCGGTTCCCTTAAGATAGAACAACAGGTTCACCAGCATAAGAGTCGGGCCACATCAGTATCGAGTACTCACACGTTCGTACTCTGCCAGCCTATCTTCAACGTCCACTTCATCTGGATCGCCGAAACCGCAAAACGTGCCAGGATCCCGCGGGAGTTCGAGCACGATGGTTGTGTTCGCAGGAGGAGATGTAGTCGCCGCATCATCTCCAGCCGCAGGAACACAGAATCTGCAATCATGAAGGGTCATTCTACAATCATTGCAGAATGACCCTTCAAACGACGGCCGCTGCGAAGTTTCGTTGTGAGGCGTTTACCCAGCACCTCCACCAAATATGACAAGGCAAGACCTAGGTTTATCGTATCGCGCCCACAGAGAATTGGCAGCCGAACAAGATGGCTGAGTTGCCTCTCGCGCAAGCGTTCAACGCACAGGCATCTTCGTCCTCTTCGCAAAGTGCTACGCTTGATCCTGTCGATGGTGCACCATAACAATATTGAAACCAAATGCACTGAATGTAACTCAGAGTTATTCAATCATATAAGTTGTGAAACTCCTCCCAGGCGCTATGTATACAAATCTGGACACGTCATTGCCCTCCCCCCTCCGTCGGGAGTGAGCAGATTGTCGCGCCACCTGCTGACCGTTCGTCCACTATTAGACACGTTATTTGTTGCTGCTCCCAGGTGACACAAACGTCAACTAACTTCTGAAAAATTTGGCCAACTGTGCGTCTAGGTTTTAAAATGCAGTTTCACAACTCATATAATTGAATAACTCAGGGTCTAACTTGAGATGGCTTTCAGGAGACAAAATATGTGCGACCTAAAGGCTATACTTAGACAAGAGAGGCCAATGTCCAGTAAAACAAGCAATAAAACTGCATTTCTTTTACTATTATTTCAAGTAATGTATTGACCGTACTGCGGTGCACCGGAGGCGCTTCAGGCTCACATTCTCATTACTAGTCATGCATGAAGATTTCTGGTGATTTAATGTGCTAATATTTCACATCTACAAGCCAAATCCCTTGTGAATTTTTCAGTCATGAATGACTGGCAGACGAAGTTTCCGGTAATAGCCTGAGTTTGGGTAATAATGTCTCATTAACAATAATAATAATAAATAATAACAATATATTATTATTATTATTATTATTATTAATTTCTGGGTTTTTACGTGTCAAAACCACATTATGACATATTGCCGCATTGAATATGCAGCACAAAGAAAACAACAAAGTACACGCGCAGCAGGAGAAAGAAGAAGAGGTTCTCTTCCGATCAGTTTGCCAGTGTTCTGGTACAATTAAAGTGAGTTTACTGTATTTAACTGCTGCTGTTTCTGCATTGTGACGCTGCTGAAGGCGCTGGGTACATGTTCGGGACGCTTGACAACAGCCCCGCATCTAGTCCAGAAAGACTTCCGCGCATCGACAGCCCCGTTCACCGCAGCAGCCGCCGCCTGTTAGGCCTCAGTCCGGAGTTCGGTCCATTGCCGGAAAGCGTGACCATGCCAGAAAGCATGACAGCACCTGGAAGCACTGGCCCCAACATGTCCAGCCCAAGCACGACACAGGTAACTGTTTTGAACCCTCGACTTCCGGTTGACTTCCACGGAAACGCATATGAGGACGCACATGACTGGCTCGAGGAATTCGAGCACACAGCGAATGTTAACGGGTGGAACACCACACAGAAATTGGGCTACGTTTCTTTTCCGCTCCAAGACAGAGCCCGAACATGGTTCACGAATCGCGTGTGGTCGTCTTGGGGCGAGTTCCGGCAGAAGTTCCTCGACACGTTCGCGAGCACCGGAAGACTAGAAATCGCACAGCGTCTCCTCGAGTCACAGATTCAGAAACCAAATGAATCCGTTATGATGTTTGTTGAGGACATGACGCGGCTATTTCGTCGAGCAGATCCTAATATGCTGGAAGCCAAAAAGGTTAGCCACCTCATGCGAGGCGTTAAGGAGCAGCTCTTCGCTGGTCTCGTACGAAACCCGCCTACAAGTGTAGATGAATTCTCCAAGGAGGCGACATCCATCGAACGCGCACTGCATTTACGTTATCGCCAGTATGACCGCCCAACCCACAGTGCACCGATCAGTGTGGCAGCCACGACCACAGCAACAACACCCGACGAAACTTCTTTGCGCCAACTAATACGAGAAATCGTACAAGAAGAGGTCAAGAAGCTCGTCGCCAAACCGAACGACTGCACGATCGCCTCAGTAACGGAAATTGTACGCCAGGAGATCAGGCAAGCGCTCTCGCTTCCTGAGCCGAACACGATCACTCCCAGGGCAAGCTATGCAGACATAGTTTGCCGACAGCCAGCGAACGTGCTGACACCGCATCAGTACCACCAGCAACATCCGCCGACAGCGCCTTGGTACTACAGAGAAACTTCGACGCCGAGGCGGCCACCACTTCCCAAAACTGACATCTGGCGTACCCCTGACCATAGGCCATTGTGGGGAAGCAGGCCACATCGTTCGGTATTGCCCGTCGCGTCGCAGGGTACCAAGGGTTTCCTTCCACTGTTCCTCGGCGCCATTTCAACGAAACACCTGACGTCGACACGAGTATCATGACCCCGCGGGATGTTCCTCCTGGGTTTCGGTCGCGCTCACCCTCTCCTGGGCACTATTCTCCATCCTCTGGACGGAGCACCACTGACATGCCAAGAGGGAGATTTCCTAGTCCACGCCGGGGAAACTAAAAGCAGCGACCTCAGGGGGGGAAGGTTGCGAATCGTCGAAGTGCGGAAAATCCCCCAACACTGCCGAGCGAAGAGAGACACATTTTCAATGAATTGACGAAAGATGGGGTTGTTACTGCCGAAGTTGCAATTACAATTGACGGACATGACGTCATGGCATTGGTCGACACTGGCGCGGACTTCTCAATAATGAGTGAGAGTCTGGCAGACACGCTCAGGAAAGTTAGAATGGAATGGACAGGACCGCAAATTAGGGGAGCTGGAGGGCAGCTACTCACACCTACCGGAAAGTGCACCGCAGGAATGAAGATGGGGGATGCATCCTTCGTCGCAACTTTCGTTATTCTTTCTGAGTGTTGCAAACAGGCAAGCTTGGGCATGGATTTCTTGCGTGAATATGGTGCCATCATCAATATACCGGACGGTGTACTGACCTTTTCAGCAGATCAAAGTGCAGCGCTACACCGAAAATCCCTGCCAGTCATTGACGATGTGACCGTACCTCCGTTATCGTGCCGCCTTGTTTCAGTCACGTGTAGCGAGATGAATACTGGAGAAGGAATCGCTGAACAAGTATTGACGCTTCTACTCTCTCGCGGTGTTGCAATTGCCAGAAGTATCGTCAACGTTGTGTGTGGTGAAGCGGAGGTTTTGTTGACGAACTTTACCAATGAGCGATGACACATCACACAAGGCACTACAGTTGCCTACTTCGACGAGATCACCGAAATCCGCGAGTGCTGTGTAGTACAACAGGACGAGCCACAAGCCACGCCAGCCCCACCACCTATTGACGTAAGCACGGATTTGTCACCAATGCAGAGACAGCGTCTAGTAGATCTTCTTCATCAATTCAAAGACTGTTTTTCATCGACCTCGAGGGTCAGTCAAACGCCACTGACAAAGCACCGGATAATAACGGAGGAGACGGCAAGGCCAATACGACAGAACCAATACCGCATAGCACCGAAAGAGCGCGAAGCGATCCAGGAACAAGTGAAAAAAATGCTCGATGACGACGTCATCCAGCTGTCAAGAAGTCCTTGGGCATCGCCGGTAGTGCTGGTTAAAAAGAAAGATGGAAGCTTGCGATTTTGTGTCGACTACCGCAAGCTGAACCGTGTGACAAAAAAAGACGTATACCCATTACCGCGCATCGATGATTCACTCGACAGGCTGAGGTATGCACGCTACTTTTCGTCAATGGACCTCAAAAGTGGGTATTGGCAAATTGAGGTCGACGAGCGAGATAGAGAAAAAACGGCTTTTGTAACGCCTGACGGGCTTTACGAATTTAAAGTTTTGCCATTCGGATTGTGCTCAGCCCCCCCGCAACATTTCAGAGACTGATGGATACCGTTCTGTCAGGCCTTAAGTGGCAGTCATGTCTGGTCTATCTGGACGACGTCATTGTTTTTTCAAAAACATTTGAGGAACACCTGAGCAGGCTGCTATCGGTATTCAGGGCAATAAGGTCTGCTGGCCCGACACTGAAACCCGAGAAGTGTCATTTTGGTTTCAAGGAGCTCCAATTTTTAGGCCATGTGGTGAGCCATGAAGGTGTTCGACCTGATCCCGATAAGACTGCGGCCGTCAGAAAATTTCCGGTGCCAAAACACAAGAAAGCAGTCAGGCGTTTCCTTGGCCTATGTGCATACTACCGAAGGTTTATTGCCAATTTATCCCACATAGCCTCACCGTTAACACGACTCACAAGAGAAGACGTTTCGTTCTCATGGGGCGACGATCAACAAGTGGCATTTGACGATCTCCGACAACGCCTGCAGACTCCGCCTGTGCTTGCTCACTTTGATGAGGATGCTCCTACCATGGTCCACACAGATGCCAGCAACGTGGGTTTAGGCGCTGTACTCGTCCAGTGGCAAGACTCAGCCGAGCGTGTGATCGCATATGCTAGTAGGACGCTTTCCCGCGCCGAGTCCAACTACTCCACAACGAAAAAAGAGTGTCTTGCTGTCGTATGGGGGGTTATGAAGTTTCGTCTGTACCTCTATGGCCGTTCCTTCCACGTAGTAAACGACAATCATTCTCTCTGCTGGCTGATACACTTGAAAGACCCGTATGGTCGGCTCGCACGGTGGAGCTTACGCCTTCAAGAGTTTGATATGACGGTCGTGTATAAGTCTGGACGGCAACACGCCGACGCCAACTGCTTATCAAGGTCACCGATAAAGCGCGACGATGACACAGAAGATCACAGCATGGCGTTTGTAGGAGTCGTCGACACTACTACGATTTCGTGCAAGCAGAAAGAAGACAGTGAGTTGCTTCCCCTTATTGAATTTTTGAATGGCCGGACAACAACCGTCGCTAGAAGATTTGCAAGGAGCCTGCCGTCATTCTGCTTACGTAGTGGTGTTCTCTATAAGAAGAACTTTTCTCCCAGAGGAAGCACACACCTACTTGTCGTTCGGACGTCACTCCGTGAGGAGATACTTTGTACTTGCCACGATGAGCCAACGTCTGGTCATCTCGGATACACACGCACATTGGCCAGAATCCATCAGAAATACTACTGGCCAAGACTTCCAGCTATTGTGAAGCATTACGTGCGCACGTGCCTCGATTGCCAACGACGAAAATCGCCACCATTAAAACCAGCTGGACTATTACAACCAATTCAAGTGTCCACGATACCTTTTGCCCAAATTGGAATGGATCTCCCCGGACCATATCAGACTTCCCATGCTGGCAACAAGTGGGTAATAGTCGCCACTGATTATCTTACGCGCTACGCGGAAACAAAGGCTTTGTCAAGTGGCACCGCCGTTGAAACCGCAGGATTCTTCGTAGAACATATCGTCCTGAGGCACGGTGCTCCGACAATCATAACGGATCGAGGTGCCGCTTTCACGGCCGCGCTCCTTACGACAGTGCTTGAGCTCAGTGGAACAGCCCATCGGAAAACCACTTCCTATTATCCACAAACCGACGGCTTATCAGAACGGCTCAACAAGACTATTGCCAACATGTTGAGTATGTACGTTGATGCGGATCACAAGAACTGGGACTACATTCTACCGTACATCACGTTCGCCTATAATACAGCGCAGCAAGAAACTACACAAAGAACGCCGTTCAGTCTCCTTCATGGCCGTGAAGTGACGACGATGCTTGACGCCATGTTACTGCACGACTGCAATGACATCGATCTGGACGCTGCATCTTTTACTCAACGAGCACAAGCGAGGCAGCTTGCACGCGTCCGAATCACCCAGCAGCAAAATTACGACGCCCAACGTTATAATCTATGACACCGACATGTCGTCTATCGGCCCGGCGACAAAGTCTGGGTATGGAGTCCTATCCGCCGCCAGGGACTGTCTGAAAAATTGCTAAAGAAGCATTTTGGCCCCTACACAGTTTTACAACGCCTGAGCGACGTTAATTACGTGGTCGTTCCTGACAGCCCCTCGACAACTCGCCAGCAAAAAACAGAATTCGTGCACGTTGTGCGAATGAAGCCCTATTTTTCGGACTGATTTACATCATACATCTACTACACCGTCTTTTGTAGAACAGCATCGGGACGCTGCTCTCTGGAGGGGGGAAAATGCCGCATTGAATATGCAGCACCAAGAGAACAACGAAGTACACACGCAGCGGGAGAAAGAGGTTCTCTTCCGATCAGTTTTCCAGTGTTCTGGTACAATTAAAGTGAGTTTACTGTATTTAACTGCTGCTGTTTCTGCATTGTGACAATATGAGGCATGCCATTGAGAAGGGCTTCGGAAATCTTTACATTCAGCAGGTCTGAAGAAGACCATTATTGATTGAGCCAGTTCCACTGCCAATTCTGAAAAGACAGAGTGCAACTGCTGTAGGCACATGTGCCCTTACCAGAATTAAATTGGCAGGATTCTTCACGAGGTTTAGGGATTCTAACGAATGAGCATGGTGCAGAAACCATGGGGTGGTGACTGTGCTTACAAAGTTGAATATGGCTTAGTAGAGTATAAATGGTTGAAGTTTCAAACATAACACAGTGAAGAAAGCGACACTTTGCTTTTTGGAGCAGATTCTGGAGCAAAAAGATGGTGCTTTGGAGCAGCTTTCACTGTCTTCGGTTCCGAAAAGAATGCTATAGCTAAGGGTTGCTATTCGTGTGTTAAGAGGAAATGCGTGTTCATAACGACTTCTAAAGTCTTACATCACTTGAGCATCTTATAAATATTTATATTTATTATTATACATGCTGTATGCTAGTATGCAGCTAGTACAGATATGTTAGAAAATATATATACATACAGTGCAGTCCACTTATAACGATACCACATATAACGATATATCGGTTATAACGATGGGTCGACTTAACAGTCTCATTTTATGCATTGGGGCTATGGGGAAAAAAACCATATATAACGATATGTTATCCACCGCATATCGGATACAACGATGAAAAGTTTGCCGTGGACGGCATGTTTCATTCAGAATAATCGTAACATTTAGATTGATAAGTTCCTCTGAAACGAACTATGCCGAGACAAGACGAAAAGTTAGCGTAGGCGAGTACGTATCTGCCGCCACTGCAGCACAGCGCCGGCAGCGCGTCCCGGCCGTTCAAAAAGCCGAGGAGAGCATCGCGAGTTGGCGCAACGCGCTACAGATGGCGCCAGCTGTGTCACGTTTTGCGCCTCACCGCGCGTCGACCGCGGAAAGGCTGAGAGAATTTTAAAAAAAAATGCAAAAAGCAAAGTGACGCGCTCCGCGGCTCCCCGCCTTCTACAACGGCAAGCTACTCGTAGATTGCCGAATGAACGCGGGAAAGAGAGAGAAAATAAAAAAAGCGAAAAGCAAAGCGGCGCGGCGGCATCGGGGCGGGGCCTCGTTGGCATTCCGGCTGTGTACCTCTGGCTGTGCTTTCTTCCTCCCACTGCTCCCACCCCGCCGTCGGTCAGTCTCTCTTCCTCAGCGAACCCGTGATGCGTTCTTCGGAGTAATAAATAAAGTCTTGTTTTTGACATCCTACTATCTACAATATTTATTAATTGGTGAAAATAGCGAAATGAAGCCTGGAGCTACAAAAGGTACGTCCGGCGACGATTTTTTGGCGGCAGTCCAGATATAACGATCACCGGTTATAACGATCATATTTTTAGGTTTTCTCGATATCGTTATAAGTGGACTGCACTGTATATATCCAAACATACATAGGCAAATATGGAATATAATAGAAAATGCAGTTCAACTTGTGAACATGTAAGCAAAATACATACTAGAAAAGTGAGGTACAGTATGTGAAGGTGAAATACAAAAAAAATATGACAGTAACTACAACCTAGCACTAGTGCAAAAACATTGGCAACAGTCCTATAACACTGATGATTACGAAGATGCGATAGAGCAGTTTTTGGTGCATAAGTATTTTTTAAGAATATGATAGACCTTTGTGTGATCTTGTTCTGATGCAAGATCATCTGGCAAATCATTCCACAAACGAATAGCTCGTGGAAGAGCCGACTGGTTGAAAGCTTTAGTATGTTAGTATTACCGTACATACGTGATAAGCTAAAGGTGTTATGTAGTCTGCTCGAAGTTCGATGTGCTAGATTAAGGTGAACAGATGGCATCATGCTGGTGTGAATGAGTTTGTGAAATAGTGATAAAAGTGAGATGTCGCGGAGAATTTTCAGTGGCTCGAGTGCAAGGCTATGTTTAATCTGTGTTACGCTGGACGGGTAGCTGTGATTGCTGTGATTACGCGCTATGAATCGCCTAGCTCTGTTCTGTATACATTCTAACTTATCTATGAGTTATTGTTGATATGGTGACCAAGTGGAGGATGCGAACTCCAGTTGAGGACGGATTAGGGCAAGATAAGCCAGTTTGCGCACATCGGAGGGAGCACTGTAGATTTCGGCGCAGAAAACCTAATGATCTTGATGTGTTGGCACAGATAGAAGTGATATGTGTGGACCACGAAAGTGTAGAATTTAAGTTTATGCCTAGGTGTTTGTAATTATCAGTGCGCTCTACAACGCTATTATCAATTATGTATTGGCTATTAAAGTTATGTTTGCGACTAAAGGTGATTAGTTTGCATTTAGAAACATTAAGTTTCTAAATGCAAACTAAAAGTTAATATGGAAACTGTCTATATTATTATTCATATCAATGTTGTAAATTCATATTAATGGCAAAATATGTCCGATTTTACATACCCAGCTCTTTACGAACGAAATTATAACAATAAAGAAAAAAAGACAAAATGTTTCAGGACAGTGCACAAAAAGGCAGGGTAAAAAATGTGCTTGTAAAGTACTGAAATTACCTCCAAGTTCCTGCATGATAGGTTTGACATGGTCAGGCCATTCTTGGGATAAAACATTGTAGACTGCAGGAAAATCTTTGAACCATAAACCTTGGCCAACTTTCCAGATGTTTCCCAGCTCTGTGTGAGACTTAAACAGAAAATAAAAGTCAACAGGAGAAAGCATTCACTACTTTTAGCGTGAAACACTATAAACAGTCTCTAAGGTAACAATACTATATTAAAAACCTTATAAAGGGCTAATCTATTTGAAAAATACCTCTTGATTAAGGCACTTATCTCTGAACCAAGCATCGGACATTCCCAGTTGGGAGGTAATTTCCGATTGGAGGGCTAAGAAAATTAGGCTTCTCAGTTTAGGACTGCCAATCTTCTACAATTAGGGCTTTGCATGGACAGTGTGTCATACAATCAGTGAAATTATTCTCAAAGAGAACTAATCTAGAAGACGGCCCTAGTTTACATTGGTAATGTTTGCTAATCCAATAATGGAAGCCAATCTTGAAGGTGATGCCATTACGCGCAGCAAGTGCCAGAAGTGGCTGCAAGAGCTGTAATACACCACAGATGTCATGCTTTGTTTTGGCAAGTGTGTCTTGGCAGTCAGGCTTGGGTAGTTTATGAGGTTTTCTCTGGTTGTGTAAGCAATCATACAAGTGAAAGAATTGCAGGCACAATTCAAAGGTGGCAGCCTTTCTGTGCCATTGAATGCCACAGTTTACAAAGAAAGACATCCAATGTGGTTTAAGACTGAAAGTTCAGGCCCACGAGTCTGCTCAAAACCAGGCAGCAATGGCAAAAATGACAGGTGGTGACAAAGTAACCACTTCCAATTGAAATGTTCACAGATACACTGAGAGCTCAGTCTTGTGTGTACAACCATAATGGCTCATTTACTATATGGTTGTATTGATTGACTTAGAACAGTGGGATCCCAACGTCATGGCCAGCTTAATGAATGTGACTAGCACCTAGCAAATGTTTTCGAAAATATGATGCATTGCCACACCTCAGCTCTTGGTTTGGGCATTTCAAAAGAGTGACCGCTCATTGCCAGCTTACTTTAACATTTTTCTTTAAGGTGCCCCGAAACAAAGCCTTCAGAAGTGGCTCAGACCTAATCTGCTTTATAACTTACCTATCAGTTAATTCAAAGTGGTAATGACAGGCCATAAAATAGCACTGTTGCGAAAGATGACATATTGGCCCTTCCAATCACCTGCTTTGCTTTCTTAGAAGTGTGAAAGTCGCCCTCTTTATCTGTTCCATGCTCTGAAAGAACTGTGCTTTTCATAGACAGCCATAGTGTGTGTAAATCTCAGTGACACACCTGTCAGGAGACTTATAACAGGTTTATGGTTATCATTATTCCCTTTTTGAAAGCACTAAATGAACAAAAACAATGCGGACGCTGCATCATTCTTTGCAGTCCTAGTTAGTTTAGTGCACTAAAAAGTGAACATGAATTAACAAAATGCCGAAGCGTATGTGCTTTCAAGGTGTATATTACATGTTTTTTTTTCTGATGTCTGAAGCCTTGTTGTACTAGACATTTATTTTGAGATTTTAAATACAACATCAAAGCATGTTAAATAGGAGATCTTTTTTTTTTTGGCACCTTTCGTTTTAAAACTTTTTTGCTTTGACAGAGAAGCTTTAAATAATCGATGGTGATGACATTTGGTTTTTCATGGCACAAGGGCCAGGCTTAGTCAAAAAGCACTATAACAGATGATGGAAAGTTAACAATAATCAATAATTTATGATAGACAATGAATGTGAACTATGACTATGTTATGTGGCTATATACGGGCCTAAAATACTGTGCACTAAAGGTGCATAAAACATAAGTATAAAAAATCATGAAGGTGACATGAAATGTGCGAACGACAATGATTGGCAACACTCGTGGTAATTGATATATCTTGAAAATATGGCATTAGCACGATTACCTCATCAATGCCTTTCAACACAACGGCTGAGAGGCAGGTGCTTTCTTAAAGCAGCAGTGACAGAAGATTTCGAAGGCAAAATGATAAGCGAGATAGTTTTATGTGGAGATATAAATAACATCTACAAAATATCAAGAATAAAGATCGCCTAGAACGTATTCAAAATTAATTTTAAAGTGAATTTGAGCGAGACGCGCAGCTCTTTGCAACACTGACATCACCGTGGTGGCAATGTAAACAAAGCCACACCACGAGTTTCTACTGGCTGGCTGCTTGCGGTACCTGCGATTTATACCTCCATGCCTGTGACTCCTCGTGTGCTGAATGTACTGGCTGTCAGGGCGGCGTCCGCTCTCCAGCACAGTGCCCATGTCACAGTTTTGCATCTTCACGTGGCTAGCTGTGTCTACCTTTCCATCGAAACTGCTCCTGCCTAGCACGGTGCTTTTTGAAACTGAACAGCAACTGGGCACCCTAAAAATGTTCCTAAATAAGTAAATCATGCACTCATGCAAACGAGGTTTCCAGCCATGATAAGTGGGTAATAAGATACCTATTGCATCAAAAAACGGGGTGGGGCAAAATTTTTGTGTCAGTGCTCCTTTAACATAGCCACCGCAAGCAGGAGTTTAGAGATTGTGCAATAGATCACTTTGTAATATGGAGTGAATACTATGCACACCTCTTAAAAACGTAAATAATGACTCATGTTTAAAATGTGCATCTACACAGATTAACATAAAAAAATGCAGTAAAAATTGCTTTTGACAGGATAATGAAAAGTGTCTTTTGATGATGACATATAATTCATCGCATTGAATGAAGATAAGAAGCACGGCAGGTGCTTCACATCTCTCACACCTGGATCATCACCAGACAAAACGTTATCATGCATGTGTCGTACTTGTAGTCTCGTAAATGTTTTTGTGTACAACAAGGGTGGCCAATTTTCAAGACTGCTTGATAACATCTAGTTTATTTTGTTTTTGCCTATCCTATAAGTACTGCCAATAACCCCTGAGCTTTCAATTTAAGAAGGGTGTCAGGTCAAGTGCAAGGACAGTTATGAATGTATTGGCAGCAGCTTTGTTGTGGGTGAGTGCAGCTAGTTGGTCTGCCGACATGCTTCTGCTGATCTCACAGTGCTCTGGCACTCAGCACACTAAAACATATTTGAGTAAGTCGTGCATAACAGTGAGTAAAGCAAGACAAGGGCAAGATTTTTGTGTTTTCTCAAAGTTTTCAAAGCTTTTAAGGTGCTCAGAGAATCGATAAAATAGTCCAGCCAGCCTTGGCAAAAAAAGAGTGTCACGTGGTTTGAGGCACAAAAAGCCAGGAGATCTTTCACTGTGCCAACTTGTTCGCTCGGTTAAAGCTATAGACAATATTCAACACAGTACTAACAGGTGCCCAAAAGATGCACTCTACAACTGTCATTGCGTTGTTCACACTCGATGTGTGCAATCACAATATGTCACTCACACTAGAAATCTGTAATGCTGTCACCTCTATGTTGATCTAATGGCAGAAAACATGAAAAAACAACAAAGAGCTAAAGGAATAATACAAAGACTTCAAATCTGTTACATATTATAGCGATGCTGACGCCGACAGGTTAAAAAAACAAGCGTCTTTATTAGGGCGAACTTGTGCCCACGATTCTAATAACTATGGTCGTCAAGTTCGAGTAGCCGAGTGGCACAGATCTGACTAACTTCCTCTTCCTCGTTGTTGAACGTCCGAACGCGTGGCGCATGCCAGCCGAGCCGGGTCTTGCTGGTGCTGGTGACGATGATTGTGGCGGGCTACTTGAATGTGGCGAACCTGTCGCAGCATTGCCCCCCTCCTCAGACGCATCGTCCCGATGCTTAAGACAGTGAAAAGATACACGCGCACTCTCACTTGTTTTTCGACGATCTGTCATGATAGGGCTTCATGCGGACTACGTGGACCACTTCCGTGGGATTGCGGCGTCTTGAACTCACGTGTCCAGCGGACCTAACTTCATAAGTGACGTTGCTGATACGGTTGAGTACTTCATAAGGGCCGAAGTATCGGCAAAGAAGCTTTTCAGAGAGTCCGCGGCGGTGCACTGGTATCCATATCCACACTTTGTCACCGGGATGATAAAGTGTGTCACTGCGTCGCTTGTTGTAGCGACTAGAATCGACGTGCTGTTGGTGGCGTATTCGGTATCTTGCCATTTGCCGTGCTTCTTCGGCTCTTTGCAAGAAGTCATCTAAGTCAGGTGGATAGCTGCTTTCGTCCTGTAGTGGTAACATGGCATCCAGCGGGGTGGTCACTCTTCGGCCAAATACTAGTTCGAAAGGGGCAACGTGGGTTGTTTCTTGAACGGCTGTATTATATGCGAATGTTACGTAGGGTAATATTTCGTCCCACTGTTTATGTTCAACATCAACATACATTGATAGCATGTCGGTCAGAGTTCTGTTGAGGCGTTCGGTTAAGCCATTTGACTGAGGGTGATACGCCGTTGTTCTTCTGTGATCGGTATTTGTCATGCGCATCAGGCATTGCATTAGGTCTGCAGTAAATGCGGTGCCCCGATCCGTAATAACGACGATTGGCGCACCATGTCTGAGCACTATGTTGTTCACAAAGAACTTGGCGACTTCGGCAGCTGTCGCACTGTATAGAGAGTCAGTTTCAGCATAACGGGTGAGATAGTCTGTGGCTACGACTATCCATTTCTTGCCTGCACGCGATGTCGGCAAAGGTCCTAGGAAGTCCATGCCGACTTGTTGGAATGGGGCATCTGGAGGGTCTATTGGCTGGAGAAGGCCGGCTGGTTTTACGGGTGGAGTTTTGCGCCGTTGACATTGACGACAAGTTTTCACGTAGCGCTGCACTGATGCGAGCAACTTAGGCCAATAGTATTTCAGGCGAATCCTGGCGAATGTTCGGCTCACACCCATGTGTCCAGATGTTGGCTCGTCGTGGCATGCGTGCAGAATTTCCTCTCGCATGGCTGTGGGCACGACTAGTAAAAACGTTTCACCATTAGGTTCGAAGTTCCTCCTGTAAAGGACACTTCCTCGAAGGCAGAACGCGGAGAGCCCTCTGGAGAATATGCGAGGGACTTGAACGTCGAGACCCTGCAGGTGTTGTATAAGTGCCAGCAAATCCGGGTCATCTCGTTGTAGTTGAGCGATTTTGGATGTGTCGACAACGCCTAGAAACGGGAAGTCGTCCTCTTCAGGTACACTTGGATCGACGGGAGAGCGTGACAGGCAGTCGGCATCGCTGCGTTTCCTTCCCGATTTGTACACGACCGTAATATCATACTCCTGCAGCCTAAGGCTCCATCTTGCTAGTCGACCTGACGGGTCCTTGAGATTTGCCAGCCAGCATAGAGCATGGTGGTCACTGACAGCTCTGAACGGTCTACCATAAAGGTAGGGTCGAAACTTGTTTATGGCCCAGATGACTGCGAGGCACTCTTTTTCAGTTGCAGAGTAGTTTGCCTCAGCTTTTGATAGTTTGCGGCTGGCATAGGCTAACACTTTCTCTTGACCATTTTGCCACTGGACAAGGATGGCGCCGAGGCCGACATTGCTGGCATCGGTATGGACTTCTGTGTCGGCTGTCTCATCAAAATGGGCAAGTATTGGTGAACCCTGTAGTCGTTTCCTTAATTCGTCAAAAGCTTTCTGTTGTTCGCTTTCCCACGTGAAGGGCACGTCGTCTTTTGTCAGTTTTGTAAGAGGTTCCGCAATCTTTGAGAAGTTTTCCACAAATCGTCTATAATAGGCACATAAACCCAAAAATCGACGCACTGACTTTTTGTCTCTGGGTGTAGGGAACCTCTGAACAGCGGCTGTCTTTTCGGGATCGGGACGAACACCCTCGGAACTAATGACATGTCCAAGGAATCGCAGCTCTTCGAAGCCGAAGTGGCATTTTTCGGGTTTGATCGTCAATTTCGCTGACCGGATGGCTTCCAATACTGTGCGTAGTCGCTCTAGATGTTTGTCGAACGTTGCAGAGAATACCACCACGTCATCCAAATACACTAGGCATGACTGCCATTTCAATCCGGCGAGGACAGTGTCCATCATTCGCTGGAACGTCGCTGGTGCGGAACAGAGGCCGAATGGAAGCGCTTTGAATTCGTAGAGGCCATCTGGTGTTACGAATGCCGTTTTTTCACGGTCCCGCTCGTCGACCTCTATTTGCCAATATCCGCTTTTCAGATCTAAGGAGGAGAAAAACTTTGCGGATCGCAACCGATCTAGTGTATCGTCGATACGTGGCAAGGGGTAGACATCTCGTTTAGTTACACTGTTCAGTTTTCTGTAGTCGACGCAGAATCTAAGTGTGTTGTCTTTCTTCTTAACGAGCACTATGGGAGACGCCCATGGACTATTCGAAGGCTGGATGACATCATCAGAAAGCATCTCCTCCACTTGCATCTTGATAATTTCCCGTTCTTTCTGTGACACCCGATATGGATGCTGGCATATAGGCCTCGTGTCGTCTTGCGTTATAATTCTGTGTTTCGTGATGGACGTGCACTGGACCTTCGAGGTACTTGAAAAGCAATCAGAGAATTCTTTTACCAAGGCGTAAATCTGTTTCTTCTGACTGTCCGGAAGGCTCTGATTGACGGTCACGGATGAGTCGATGTTGCAGGCCACTGGTCGAGTGGTTGATGTCGTTAAGCTGCATAGTTCGGTCGCCATACAGAAGTCGTGTAAATAGGCGATAGCCGTGCCTTGAGCGATGTGTTGAAGCTCATTGGAGAAATTTGTGAGTAGGACATCTGCACGGCCATTCGTCAAGTGAACAAGACCCCTAGCTACGCAGACACCTTTGTTCAAAAACAGTCCCACATTTGTATCCGCTATGCCTTCGCGGTTGTATAATGCATCATTTTCTACGAGCACCATTATACTGCAGCGTGGCGGCACAGTTACGTCATCATGAACAACGCGTAGAGCAGTTAGGCGTCGTTCCTCAGATTCCTCCACAGGTATAGCTCGTTCAGTCGAAAACGACACGCTGGACCTACGCAGGTTAATTACGGCGCCATTAGCTCGCAAAAAATCCATTCCTATAATGAGTTCTCTTGAACATTCTGGCAGCACAATGAAATCGGCCACGTAAATAAAGCCCCGTATTTCAAGTCTTGCAGTGCATCTGCCAAGGGGCGTAATAATGTGACCGCCTGCCGTGCGTATCTGCGATCCACTCCACTGTGTCACAACTTTGTTTAGCTTTTTCACCATCTTGTGACTTATCACTGAATAATCAGCACCGGTGTCGACTAAGGCATTCAGCTCCCATCCTTCCATTCTCAACCGCAAATCTGAAGTAACGTTTTCGTTGCTGCACCCATCTACCGGAAATACACCGTCATCACCCTCAAACCAAATTGGAGGATCTTTGTAACTGACGTTATCAGCGGCCTCACCTCCACAGGTCGCTTGCTTCAGTTTTCCGGGTGTGGACTTGGAGAGCGATGACCAGGCAGCCTTGAAGGTGTACGTGGGCTGGATGACCGGTAGCGCATAGGCGATGGTGACCGTGACCGGTGTTGGCGTAGAGTTGGCGAGTTCTGGCGCGTCGACAAGTACTCCTCAATCTCCGCTGGTCGTTCGCCGTTTCGGGGGCACGGTGCATATGACGGGAAGCCTCTTAATCCAGCCTGTCGGTAAGGACAGAATCTGTACAGATGACCCGCTTCCCCACAATGAAAACACAGAGGCCTGCGCTCGTGATCACGCCAGACGTCACTTTTCCTTGGCCTACGCTCCACATAGTGATGTGTGCTACGTGCTCCTGGGGGCAGATAGGTAGCTGTCGGTTCCCGTGGACGAGGTGCGCTGCGTGCCGCAGGTGGGAGAGGAGTCGTTGCCATCGCAACTGCTGCATTGCTGTGTACCGTGGGTTGTCTGACAACCTCAGAGTATGTTCGGATAGGTCGAACCGACTGCAGCTCACGCTCTGGCTCTCGTATCACCTGCCTCAGTTCGTCACGAACAACGTCCGTAACAGATAGTGCAGTTGAAGTCTGGGGCATATGCAGTCTGCTCAGTTCTTCTCTGATAACTGATCTAATTAGCTCTCGCAGGGCTTCAACGTCGTTTCGCACGCCTCCGGGAAATACCTGTGCAGATGCGCAGTTAAGATTCCGGTTGTACTGCCGAGCCCGCTGTTCCAGTGTTCTTTCGATGGCCGTCGCTTCCGAGTAAAACTCAGCAACCGTGCTCGGAGGGTTGCGGACGAGAACGGCGAACAGCTCTTGCTTCACTCCGCGCATTAGATGGCGCACCTTCTTATCCTCAGCCATGTTGTAATCCGCACGCTTGAACAGGCGGACCATGTCCTCAATGTACATAGCAGCACTCTCGTTTGTTAGCTGGTTTCTCGATTGAAGAGCTGCCTCCGCCTTTTCTTTCCTGTCTATGTTCGCGAACGTAGCCACCGCTTGTCGTCGAAATACCTCCCAGGTAGACAACGAGGTTTCATGGTTCTCAAACCATGTCTTCGCGAAGTCTTCCAGGGCGAAGTATACGCGACGGAGCTTCTCTCTTTCGTCCCATCCATTCAAGCTCGCTACTCTCTCGAACAGGTCCAACCAATCTTCAACATCCTCGTACGAGTCGCCGTGGAAAACTGGCGGCTGGTGCGGTTGGCTAATGAACACTTGTGCCGGTGTTACCTGGCCAGTCATAGTGGTGGCATCCATCGTTTGAATTCCCCTTGGTATGAAGTGAAGAGGACCGAACTCAGGTGAGTCACCTCGAAGACGGCGACTTGCCCTCTGGTGTACAGGAGTCACTTCCACGGGGTTGATACGCTGGTCGTCGGGGCTACGCTGTCTTGAGCTCGTGGGGCTTCGATTCATAACCCAGCACTTCCACCAGAAATGTAGCGATGCTGACGCCGACAGGTTAAAAAAACAAGCGTCTTTATTAGGGCGAACTTGTGCCCACGATTCTAAAAACTATGGTCGTCAAGTTCGAGTAGCCGAGTGGCACAGATCTGACTAACTTCCTCTTCCTCGTTGTTGAACGTCCGAACGCGTGGCGCATGCCAGCCGAGCCGGGTCTTGCTGGTGCTGGTGACGATGATTGTGGCGGGCTACTTGAATGTGGCGAACCTGTCGCAGCAATATAATGGGAGAGCTCTCTTACAAAAATCCTTGTGACCAATGACTACTGTTAACAAGGTCTTTCACTTCTCAAGGTGTGTAATCTGTCTGGTAGTAAATAGTATCACCTCAGAATACTTGAACAAAATTCTTTGATTTGCCTTGACAAAGTATACTAGGCAGCCAACTGCTGCGCCTGCCATGCCTTGATGACCTTCTTCTACTTTTTAACATTACTTTTTCACTTACATATTTCTGCCTTCATTATGATGCAGAGATTTAGTGCTGATATTGCAAGAATGTCTACTGTATGACCAGAAGCACATACTACCATCAAAATGATAGTTTATAATGTTGCATCACCGTAATGTTGATTGAATTGTGGTATTTAAGGTCCCAAAACCACCGTATGGTTATGAGAGACGCTGTAGTGCAGGGCTCCAGAAATTTCGACCACCTGGGGTTTTTTTAACGTGCACCCAATCTGAACACACGGGCCTACAACATTTCCTGCCTTCATCAGAAATTCAGCCGCCGCAGCCAGAATTAGACTCCGCGACCTGCGGGTCCACAGCTGAGAACCTCAGCCACTAGACCACCGCGGCGGGGCTATCACCATAATGTTGCCTGCCCAATAATAATGAAAAACTCAACAAGAACTCTTGATCCCACCTTTACGAACAAAATGAGTCTCCTATCTTTGTTTTTTAACTTAAGTATGCCATGAGATATCAATTTTCTTACCTCTTGTATTGGCTGTTTAATTTGTGTCCCCAATTTCCTTTTTGTTTCCCTCACTTTTTTTTCTTGCTGCAGTATAGTACCACTGATCATGCATTTTCTGTTTTTTTCCCCCCTCTTTGTGTAGCAAATGTGCACTATTACAACAGCCTAGCTGTTCACAGCCAGTTAAGAAAAAAGTGAGCCAATTATGACAGCTCTGCTTAGCACAAAAACAATGATGGGCTAGTTGGGTAGAGCCTCACGTACACTATAGTGCGAAGGGCTCATACATGCCTGTCTGCCCTGTTTGAATTGCACGTGTTTAACTACACAGAGTACATGAATCTACGAAGCAGTACTGGTATGCTTTACTTTGGACGATAAACAGGTAGCTGCAACATGTGCACACGGGACCTTCCCTGGCTGAATCTCCAAAATTAAATACATAAAATTTTTTTTAGAGAACATACATTTTTGATAAAAATTCTGTGACACTGAAGCCTCTCATATTCACAAACCAACTCTACAATGAAGAGGGAACACTTTGCCACACTTAAAAGTACAATAAAAATACTAACAATTTTTAAAAATTAACAGCTCGAGGACCAATGTTTATATGGAAGAGTTGCAAGAAGTGAGAATTTACGGTATGTCCATTTTTTTATATATATAGAAAGAAAATGCATGTCATTTGCAAAAACAATCGTCAAAATCGAAGGCCTGGGTCTAGGCTAAACTGAAAGAGTGCACTGGGTGCACAGGAAATCCGTTAGCCCTATTACATCAGTCGAGAAGCTTGTGTAGCAGTTTCTGAAAAAAAAAAGAAATAAAAAAGAGGAAAAAATTTTTAAAAAGCCACGTCACAGCAGAAAATTGCAAGAAAAAAATGCATTATCTCAAATACCCAAATGGACCACTTATTTTTTGCGTTTTGTGTGTACTAATGCTTACCCCCGCTTCTTTAGCACTATACTAGAAAAACTGCGTCAGCTTTTTCTTTCATGGTACAGCTTAAAATTAGGCAGGAGCCACTGAAGCGCTACTTCACGCAGACAAGCGAACAAGTTTGTTGCACTTATTCAAGTTTACCAAAGAAACAGATAAGCACTACACACCAAATACAAGGAATAAGCGCTCCATTTGAGTATTTGAGACAACTTGGCATTTTTTTTTTAGACCATAATCTGCTATTAAGAGCCCTTTTTCAAAAATTACCCCCTGAGCTTCTGCAAACAGTGTGCTCAGTTTCTGTATCTGCTCAATCAGGGGCCGTGAATTACAGTGATCACATACCCAAATTACATGCAATTTCTTGCAATTTTCAAACAACGGGCATGCTGTGAATTATTGCACCCTACAACTATTCTGCATAAACAATGGCCCTAAAGTGAATCAAAAAGTCGAGTACATTTTGGGAATTGCTCACATGAATTCAAGTTCAGGTGCAGCAAAGTTTTTTCACCTTCATGTGGAGTTCGATAGCGAAAACAACAGGTGTCCAACTGTCACAGCATTTATATTAAAAACCTGTATTGTCTAGAAAAAAAAAAACCACCCTGTATGCGGTGACGATATGCAAATGCTTTATACACACTGTGACAAAGGCATCTTGTTGATCACAGTAATTCGAAGGTATTCGTGCCTGCACGTTTTTTAACCAGTGAGTGCTTAAGGTAGACCTACCAATACTTCATTAAACAATACAATCATATTCAGTTACTTCAGTGTATTCGTGCCTGCATGTTTTTTAACCAGTGAGTGCTTAAGGTAGACCTACCAATACTTCATTAAACAATACAATCATATTCAGTTACTTCAGTGCCATCCCACTGTCGTGCACACTTATCGCTTGTTGGAAGCTTTCTATGATGAGCCATAAAAATTTCAATTTTTTAGGCTCCATTTAAGAAGCACAACAATGAGCACAATATATAAATAATTCTATATAATGACAGAAGCTAGCATTTCAGGTGAAGAAGAGCACGATGTTCTTGTATAGTGTTCCTTGTAGTGTGTTATTATGTATAATACATCACCAGAATGAAAAGCATTCTGGTGGCGTATTTGCACTTTGTATCATAATATTACAATTTGTATCGCATTCATGAGTATTGTTCATGAATGAATACACAATTTTTTAGTTTGCTGTAAGCGTGTTTGTGCCATTGCTCCATTTGCATAATACTCTTTTAATTTTTTTCTTCATTTCTCCGGCTATAAATACACTATTCGCAGTGCCCATGGCCTATAGGTGGCGCACCGTGCAATCCAAGATGGCTACAAAGAGATGATCAACCCTTGAACTCGCATAAAAAAAGATAGGACGCACAGACGTACTCCCCGGGCCGCTTTCACCGGATGAACTATTGATCGTCAAATGAATGTATATAGAACCAAAGTACTTTCCCAACCAATAGGAACTGCTGAATGTTTGCTACCTCATTTCTTGCCGTAGTGCAAAGGGTGGTGGTGTCAGCTGATCGACCGTGTATCAACGATGTTTTACGAAATCCTGTGCATGGTACAGAAAACTGCGCGAACTAAATTCACGCAAGAACTGAATGGCGCTCCGAGATTATTAGTGCTGAGCCTGTCTGGCAGATTTGCTGCACTAGTACACCACTAGAGAGTAGCGCGCCGTTGCGGCTCCACAAGACTGAATGTTTTAATGTAGCGATGGTTTGTGAACATTTTACGCTGTTGTCATTACTTGCGCTGTAAGAATCATGCAGCTGCCTCTTCAACGAAATACAACCATTTAACTTTCCTTTAAGTAGCACTTTTGTTACAGGCATGATCAAACTAACAGTGCGCAATTCCCAGAACTCGGATGTTGCAGGTTCCATCAGTGCGATCTAAACAAAGATATCGACATAAATATGCTTTTTGCAACGTCAAAATTGCGAAAATTTGTCGAACCACAACGTCGTTCGGGCGACACCTGTGAAGTGCAGGAGACGTTAGCGTGGACTGTAGTTGTAGCTGCATGTTTCATTGCTCTAAACATTTCGCTTCACTGGTCGACCTCGAGCGTGTTGGTGGCATGCGGCGCTTTGTAATATCTACTGCAATTGGGATACATTGAATGCACAAGAAAAAGTATGCTTTTATTTTGAGCTCGCTGAAGGATATAAATACAACCATAGTCAAGATGGACGGGAAGTGCAACTCGCTGCTCGTGAGCTAGCAGCTGATTGTTCGTCGCTGTCATTCTCAGCGCGTTGACAACAATCTACGTCCAGTGAAAAATCCTCGACGTCAAGACAGTTTCTTTGGACATCACTGCTGAATATATTCTGAGGAATTCTTTCCGCCGACCGACTTCGATAGCACCAACAACATGTCATTGCACAATCCCAACACGGCGTCACTCACCACGTTAATCAGAGGGGGGGAGGGAACATTTCGCTTCGATACAAAGCATGAAAGAAATTGCTGGCAGTGTGCTGCCATCTATCAACGAAACTACAAAACACGCGGTGCAGCATAGGCTAAGGTTTGGAAGCGCAAATTGTGAGCCTGTGCTACTTTCTACTTGCAATGAATATCATGGGATTCATACACTACAAAAGCACTAACGAATGCTATATGCACATAAAACAAGAGTTTCAATTGCAAAGGTTAGACAAAAACATTTCACTATCCAACGTGGCTGCAGGAAATCTCCAGAGGCTGTTATGCGTACTCTGCGGGCTATAAGCGAAAGCGCGAGTTGAGACGTATTTTCACGATAACATTTCCTCTCGCAAGGACGAATCAGATTTGTTGTGACACGAACACGCAACATACGAAGTTGTTTGTGTTCGTTTCTTGCTAACGCATTAACACCAAGACTAGCACAGCCGAACAAGGGAGCGTCTGCCTACTGATCATCCTTGAGAGGACGCTCCAAATTTCCGCTAGACGGCGCGACAGTCTATGAACATTGCGAATATTTATTGAAAGCTTGTATTCCCAAACTGCAGTCATGTATGCATGTGGGCCCTCAGGCATTCTCCATTGGTTTTAACCGCCTTTTTCCTGACGGACCCCAACTTGTTGAAAAAAAAAAAACATGTTGAAAATAAATAAAAAATTAAATAAAATAAATGGATTCACAGTTTATTCAAAGCTCTATAGACTATGTGAGCTGGCCATCTCACTTAATGGAACACCAACTTAAAGGGGCCCTGCAACACTTTTTGAGCATGGTTAGAAAACACTGTCGATCGGTAGTAGAGTCTCGCGACAACACGCAAGCCAAATAATAAGGCGCAGCCATCGCCATGGGAGGCTGCGACTTGTCCACGCATGCACGCGCGATCACACTGAAAAAGTCGCGCATTCAAAGAAAAAAATAAAAAGTGCTCAATGTCACGAGGCACCCGTGAAATTTTTCTTTGCCCCTGCCATACTTCCCTGCTTAGCTTCCAGAGCTAAGCAGGGAAGTATGCAGGGAACACGAGCAGCTGAACCATGAAGAGATGCACATTACTAAAGGCGCGGCGGGGAACACTGGTTCAGCGAACGCGTGACGAATGCGCAGTTTTCCGGCGTACCCAAACCATTTGCCACTTGATGACACTGCCCCACCTGCTGATATGGTGCGAGTATAACTCAACCCTCCTCCTTTTACGATCGGTATTTGTTACGAGCGGCGACTAGACTTACCTTGTAAGGAAAACAATGAAACCTGGAGATATATAACATACCCGTTTTACCCGTTTCATTATGCTTAATTGCGCCACATTCGGCAAACATTTGAACTCATATGAAACAACTTGATTTTTCATTTAATAGATGGAGCTACCACCAAAAAACGCCTGTGAGGTTTGTCATTCATTGAAATATTTAGTTTAAAGCACTGAGTGGTCAAGTAAGTGAGCACAAATAGATACAAGACACAATATGCATCTACTAATGTGCAATGCTCGTTGATAGTTAGCGTCTTAAAAAGAAAAAAAAAAGGGAGTTTCTACAGAACTGGCCAGCAGAAAAATTAGCTATATTCAATGCTGTCTTGTAAGTTCTCTAATAAAGATAAAAGAATTTTCTCTTCATAGAATCACAGAAAGGGGCCTGCTGATTTATTATATAGAAGTTCAGAGTATCAGCTTGTATAGTTTTGTCGCTTTATCAGTAATGCAAAGTACAGCCATAAACTGCCCCATTGACACAATAATAATTCATCAAGTTTTCGTCAGAGCACTAAGCACCTTTGTATGGAAAATAAGTCTAATGTAATCTATATAGTCCCTAAATATTATGGTTCTGCTATCTAAAGAAAAAAAGATAGTCCTACACAACACTTCATTATTTTGTCCATTTTCATTGGATCGTAAATTAATTATTAATTAGTTTATATCCAATATCTCTTCATATAAACCTTGAATGGCAGTTCTTCTAAAGGCACAGTGAATTCTGCTTTGTTATATTGAATACTTTTGCTGTATTTGCAGTACAACGGAGGCTTGAAATGTGAAAATGCTTTTGTTGCTCATACTATTTTCATTGCTACTAGGTAACGCTTCCAACCAGGCATTAAAATCAGACGTCATTGAAAAGGGGGAATAGTAAGCTTTCTAAAGTAGCCCACAGTGAGCACATTGCATCCGCAAACAATGCGTGAGAGGTGGAGTGCTTGCGGCCGACGTGGGACCATCACCTTAAAGGACTACACTATGTGTGCAGTAGCAGAATAACTGCATAAATACCAAAAGCTTTTGGTAAATGGCTAACTTTGCAGCGATTTCTTGACTAACTGTGGAAGAGGTGTTGTAGTTCCAATACACAGTAAGCCCTAGCTGCAAAAGAAACGGGCCAGTATTATCGGCCCATACATGTCCCTCTATAACATCAAGGTGAAATGAGACCATGAGACCTGTGCAAATGTTTAGCAACACGAAAGTACTCATCAATCCTACTACTCACGAAAAATAGTACTGTGTTGATTACTGCCAAGTCCAGAGTCTGAACTTGGCAGTGCTATCAAGGAATTGTGCCATACAGCAGTGTGAATGGCCCGTGCACTTTACACAGCATCTGATGGCACTGTACTACCTAAGCCAAGACCCATCGCAGGAGTGCCATGGTAGTGTTTCTGTGTGCACCAGTGCTCACAAAATGCAAGTTGTGCCATTGTTGAAGCAACAAATTGAGTAAAAAATGTTTTACAACGCATCTAAACACATACCTGCTTGATTTCTTGAGGAATCCTCTTCCAGAGGAACTTGGCATTCGGCCTAAGTAGCATAAAGCAGGTGTAATAGCGCTAAGTACACAGCACTTATAAATGTGGAGATTGTACCTACAGATCATTTTGTAGGAGGTAGATGGCTAGCAGCTGACCGTAAGCCTGTGGACTGGCAATGCCATTGGTCGCCTGGGAGACAAAATCATCAAGAGAAAGGGATGTTACATTCACTCGAACCAATTCACTTATTCAATGGAACCTGCCCTCGCTTTAGCGCATAAAAATGAAGTCGACCGAAAAATCGCGACTGCGCCATACGCCGGTAACACAACTAACTAGCCCGCATAACCACCTTAAATACGACTGCGACTGCTTGCCTCATAAAAACGGACACAAGAGATGGGTTGACATCATCGCCACACAGTAAACTTTATAGATGAAGGAAACATGACTTTTGACATTCCTCGCTGCTTCACAATGCTAATACATTGCATGCTAGATGCTTTAGGAAGACACGCAAGGGCAAAATACGGCGTAAAGAAGCGCCGTAAAAATAACGCGAATTCCCCGCAGAATTAATTTCCAGTTGAGTTACTTTGGCACGTTAATCTCGGTATCATTGTCTGTTCTCGTCAGTATTGTGTCTAACAAAGGAAACGGGTAAGGTACTCTTTGGCGCACGAGGGCACAGAACACCTACCGACAGTTTAGAGTTGCATAAGATAGTTGCCAGATTTAGGGATCAGTCTGGGGCTCTTCAATTTTTCAGGCCTCTAAGCTAGGACGATAGTTATAGCGTAAAAACAGGACGACAAAGAGACAAGTCGCCGTTCTGTTCTTGCGCTATAACTCTCCTTGTTGTCGTTCTGTTCTCGCGCTATAACTATCGTCATGTCATACCACCTAGCCCTAACTGCCACACTTCTCTGAGCTAGCCAAAGGTGAGTCGGCTAGTTCCGGTCCGGACAGGAAATAACGACTTGGTCACTTGCGTGGGGAACCCGAGACGAAGAAAAAATACAGAGGCCATAACGTCAAATTCGTGAGGCCATGGCGTCACAAACACCTGCACTACCTCCTAGCGGGAAAGCAAATGAGCACTTCACGATTTTCGGCGAGCAGCTGCCGCAGCAGCCTTGGAAGCGGCGCCGACGGAGTGGTACACAGAGGAAGAAAAGTTCCTTCCTTCATGGAGTGGTAGGTGTTCTCTGCCGGCAGCGAATCAATGGACCTTTCCAGAAATCACAGCGTCGCGCGATCCACAGTGTCCGCTGGTGGATCGGCGCTGGGGCATTATGGGAGAGCGGAGCGCCGATGGTCAGAGCAGACGACGCTTTCCCGCTGTTGCCTGCTTCCATCGCGCGCTGTGAGTGGTTTTGGCTGGTGTAAGGAGCTGCCATTGTGAAGAAACGCTTGTTCTGATCGCTCTTTCATTCACGCATACTAGACTACGTTGTTCGTCGCAAATAACCATATTCATCACTGAACAACCCGATATAAATAAGGAAAGCGGCGGGCACACTTGCTCGGTTCTGGAATGTGATAATACGTGGAAGTCACTGGGCGTTTCATTCATTGCTTACCCGCCAAGGTGGTCTAGTGGATAAGAAACTCGGCTGCTAGCCCGCAGGTCACGGGGTTGCATCCCGGCCGGAGCGGCAGCATTTTCGATGGCGGCCAAAATGTTTTAGGCCCGTGTGCTTAAATTTCTGGAGCCTTTCACTACGGCGTCTCTCATAATCGCATGGCGGTTTTGGGACGTTAAACCCCAACATTTATGTTATTCATTCACTGCTTGGTGCTATTTCATGGCTTCGATGTTTGTGCTGCTACAGCCAAGTTGTACCTTTCTTATCTGTGCCGTCTTTGTGATTACGGGACTGAGATTTTACACTTGCCGCTTAACCTGTAATTAAATACGCAAATTTATTAAGGCGAGAGGCTTAAATACCTAATTATTAATTCACAGGGTCCCCTAATTATGCACCTAAGACGATTTGATGGAGAAGACCATCTTCTGTTTTTTTTTTTCTCAGTTGATGTACTGATCCTACCCCGTCAGTCTATGGCTGTCAGCAGGGTTTTGCCTTGAGTGCGAAAGCGTGTTGCGTCGCGGCTGGGGGAGAGCACTGGTGCAGCTTGGGCATGGGCCGGTGTGGCTTGAAGGGGGCCAGTGCCCCTTTTGGACCCCTCCCCCCGGCCGACGCCCCAGCCTGCCACCATTCACACCACCCTTTCAAAACTTGCTGTACCTATCGAGGTTTGCACTGCCTCCAAAATCGGAGGCACTGCAAAACTGATTTTGCATGGCCACCATGATCAGACCACTTTGCACCAAGCTCGGATGTCGTGCAATGACGTGACCACGTGAAGTCACGTGATGTTTTGATGAGGTCAAAATTTTGGCGATGTCTGAAGTCATATATAGATTGTCATCACGCGTTTTTTTTTTCGGTCACTCGACGCCGTCGACGCGGGACGCAAATGGTCGAGTATCACGTTTGATGAGGCATCTAAGGTTTTCCCCTAAAAAGAAAAATTGACCGTCAGTGGCTTTGGCCTCCCGCGGAGTCGACGTCAACAGGAGTGGTGCAAAAATCACCGCGTGATGGCGTCAGCACATGATGTCATCGTGACATAACGGATCACTAGAATGTGTAAGGACATCATGACTGTCCCATGATCGCGTCATGAGACGTCATTGTCGCTTTGCACTTCTTTGTTATGTGATCGGCCCACCAATCCCGGAGGAGACTGAGCAGAACCAGGTGAGGTGCTGAAAGTTTGGAATGCCTCCAGTCATAAATCAGTGCAAAGCCACTTCAGGTGCAGAAAACATTTGTGGGGGAGGACAAATAAATTGACTGAACAAAGAGAAACAGACGGCTGTCACCTTCAGGTTGCCTTGGCTGAATGCATAACCATGCGTGTTTTTTTTTTTTGCATGGTTAGTGTTTATTTTGCTGTTTAATGCATGGTTATGTTTACTCGCATCTGATTTTTATTAACCATAAACCTACAGGCCTCACCTATTTTTGCTTCACGCATCTCTCTCTCTCTCTCTTTTTCCGTGCCAAGGCAAAGAGCGCTAGCTGTTTCATGATTATCGATACAAAAGCTACACTCGCTGCAGTTCCTTTCACATTGTCCATTTATGTAGGCGGTGCTATGGCCGTCTGTGATGGTTAACGGACGTTCGTCACTATGTTTGTTGATAGCGGACGAGAAATCATTAACATGAACTTTTTATTTCATGGCATGAGTGGAACGGCTGACGACACACGGATACGCTACCGTGTGCAGCGCCGTTTAGTCAGACGTCGCGGCCAGCAGTCAGGGTCGCAACTGCTGAGGTTCAGGGTCAGGCCCCGGCTCACGAGGACCACACCCGGTAGGCCTCGTCCACGAACCTGCTCCCGGCCACTGCACCCAGACAGGAGCCGTTCGGCAGGTCTCGGCCTTGGACCTTGAACAGAAACACCGGCGGACTCGACCCCGAACGAACACACCGGAGCTCGACCTAGCCGACACGTACGGGTCCCACGTCCGGCTCAGGAACGCTCCCAGGAACTCGTCCTCTCGAGCGGCGCACTGCTTCGTCTGCCTTCGTGGCCTCCACCCTCGAGCTCTCTTTTCCGCACGTTCCTTCTTGGCCAGGGCACCGCCAAGTACCCTCGGGTGCACCCTGCAGCTCATGAGCTCGTGGCCCACGTCTGAGTCTGGCGCGTCGCTCGGCACCGCTAGGCGATCCTAGATACAGCCAGCAACTTCCATGGCACCTGGATCCTCGGCCACCCTGGACCTCGCCCGGTTCCGTGCTCCTCTGTGCGCACTCCCACGTCTCACCCGGCAGAACATCTCGCTCGTCCCTTGCCGAAGTGCGGCGCTCTGGTGACACCGGCACTTGGTGGCATGGGTGCGACTACTGAGCAGTCAACCCGCATCGGAGACGCGATGCTCCATGCGGGGAATGGCCAGCCCGTCCAGCGAAGAGCGTGCGCCGAGGCGCGATGCTCGACGCAACCATGACCATTAGCCAGGCTACGTTCATCACTGTGTTGAACGGCTGACCGCGGAGACGCCTCGCCGAGATCCGCGATGCCCTTGGCAAGGAAGAGAACAGCAGGCCAGGCCGCGCTCCGAGATGTAGTACTCGTGCCGGCAATGCCGCCCCAGCTGGTAGTTGGACGACAGTAGCGTGGACAGCCGCGTTCCCTGGCCGGAACCTGCATCGCCTGCGTCCGACGCTTCGGCCCGCTGTCTCCCGTCTCTCATCAAGCCAGGTCCTGAATGACTCGAGTTCTTCCTTTTCGTCGTCTTCATCATCCATTGGGTGTTCCTCTTCAGAATCTTCCTCATCGCTCAATCCAGGTTGGACAGCCACACTATCTTCACCTCTATGCACTTTGCTTTCCGATGTATGACGCTCTGGTGATACCGGCGCTTGATGGCATGGGTGCGACTACGGAGTGGTCAACCCGCATCGGAGACGCGATGCTCCATGCGGGGAATGGCCAGCCCATCCAGCGAAGAGCGTGCGCCGAGACGTGATGCTCGACGCAACCGTGACCATTAGCCAGGCCACGTTCATCGCTGTGTCGAACGGCTGACCGTGGAGACGCCTCGCCGAGATCCGCGATGCCCTTGGCAAGGAAGAGAACAGCAGGCCAGGCCGCGCCCCGAGATGCAGTACTCGTGCCGGCAATGCCGCCCCAGCTGGTGGTTGGACGGTAGCAGCGTGGACGGCCGCGTTCCCTGGCCGGGACCTCGATCGCCTGCGCCCGACGCTTCGGCCCGCTGTCTCCCGTCTGCCGCTGCTTCGGCTCGTCCCCAGCCACAAAGCCCACTGCCATGTGATGGTCGCCCGTGGCCCAATCGTGGCACGCCACCTCTATGGGCCACCACAGGTCATCAGCTGATTCGCTGACACTCACGCGCACATTACACGCGCCTTTTCCCGCACTTCCGTCGTTGTCGTTTTCTTCACTCATCACACCGTCTATACCTTTCCCACGCTGATTGAGGCTTTCACCATTGCTTTCAAAGTCATTCTGACCATCAACAGCCTTCCACAGCAACGTTTTCTTGCTTAAGCCATCTGTGCCCAGATAGTGAATGCTTATTAGCACCTTAAGAATGTTCATGCTGCGTAATTTTTCCTTCTGAATACGCCTGAGGCGAGTTCTTCAGATTTTTGTCCTTGGCCCTTTTGGCAAAGATGACAGGCAGCTTGGACAGGCAGATCTATACAAACGACAAATTACTAAATTAACCTAATCATAAACTATAATGAAAAGAGATCATAGGAGCTAAAACAGTAAAATAGAATAATGTGTGAATTATGCACACTGACACTCATTTCGTTGTATATTCCTTCCATTTGATAACTAGTCATGAATGACCTTATGCGCAGTCCCCCAGGTCCAAAATTCTCAAGTTAATTTTCAACTCACAGTCGTGGAAACAGAAACTATGCAGAGACAGCTGGTTTTACGCTGTTTGAAAGTAAATACTGCATGCGAAGCTTCCGCTCTATGGACAAGCTGTTAGCTGGTTTTTACTACTCTCAGCATCCCAAATGCAAACTTTCTCACATGCAGCATTTGAAACATGTAATTAGTCTTCAAATATACACCGCATAGTGGGGTTCGAACTCATTTAAAAGGGTGGAATTTCCACATTACGATTCCCAAAGTGCATGGTCTTGCATTGAGTATTGCGCGGAAGCATATCACGAGTGACAGTTCCCGACATAAAGTACTAATAATGAAGCTGTACGGTCATACTGACAATAAAACAAATGACGAAAGCTTCCGCTACGCGGAAATACGATGAATGAAGCACAGGGGACTCCCTGCGAAAGCAGAGAAAACTTTCCAATTCAATGGGCCTTTTCATGGGTAAGCGAGTTATTTCCCAAGTGATTAATAAGTCCAGGATACTAGTGTTTCCTGACTGCATGTTGCTATGGGTGGTGCCTATTCTGTGAGTGAAAATGGAAGCAGGAGGTTATGAGGTGCGACATTCCCGCAACGATGCGTTCGTACGCCCGCGCACCGTAGAAAACGGGTGATCCAACGCTTCCGCGAGCAGACGACACTCCGCCGCCGCTACGGATTCCCATAATGCTTTGCAGCCGTCGTAGAAGGACGCCCGTCAATTTGTGGAAAGAGTAGGTCGTGATCACATCCTCCTTAATTGTCAAATTTTCTCCCTTTTTCATTTTTCCCCTCAGCTGGGAGTTTTTATACTTTTTTTATTGCCAAGCCGCCACACACGCGGCGAGCCGTTATAAAGAGAACGGAACCACATCATCATAAAAGGTCCATTAATGAGTATTGCTTCTTTTGCGTGTTTTTTTTTATAGGAAAATTATGCGATGCCCAGCTGTAGTGTATACTAGGTGCGAATCGCGTGCACCGCCGGATGTACCCACTGATCTCAATAAGGAGAGCTGGATGGTGCATCGAGCGCGCGCAGTTGAAGCTACCGGAAGCTGCCGTCTGTGTCCCGGAAGCCACCGCTATGAACAATCACCTGATGCCGGAGCTAGGGCTTTTTTCTCTATTTTTTAAATGAAAGCACCGTCTCCAGAAAGCAGATTTTCCAGTGACCATTTTCAGAGTCATGCGTTGAGCGCCCGGTTTCAAAAACTAATCTTCAAAATGATGCCATCCCAACGCTGTTCCTTTCCAGGATCTCTTACAAATGACAAACCTTTGCTACCATTGCACTCGTTGCTCTTTTTTTTTTTTTTGTTAAAAAACCTATGACAATTTTTTTTCTGTTACCTGATTGATTGATATGTGGGGTTTAACGCCCAAAACCACCATATGATTATGAGAGCCGCCATAGTGGAGGGCTCCGGAAATTTCGACCACCTGGGGTTCTTTAACGTGCACCCAAATCTGAGTACACAGGCCTACAAAATTTCCGCCTCCATCGGAAATGCTGCTGCCGCAGCCGGGATTCGAACCCGCGACCTGCGGGTCAGCAGCCGAATACCTTAGCCACTAGACCACTGCGGCGGGGCTGTTTTCTGTTACCTCACTGATGAGTAATTGTAAGGTAGTACGATACAGTACTCCGTCGTATTCGGACAGCGTCGCTACAACTAGGTCGCTACGGTGTGTCATTTTTAGTGTAGCGTTAGCGTTCCAATTGATGCCTAATCGCATGGTTTATTGTATGCAATAGTTCTATACTACACCATTCCGTCATATTCGGACAGCGCCGCTACAGTGTGATTTTTCTTGTAGCGTTGGATGACCACATAATGTTATAATCAAACACAAAAAATGCCATCACAACAACAATTTCGAACAGATAATATTTTATTTATGCGCCTAAAACGGCCAGAAATCGCCAGCTTACGGGACAGCAAAGGGACCTTCCGGTGTCTTCACCTGCGCCTGCGTGGGAGAGAGGAAATGCGTCGTCCAACCTTTTTAAAGGAGGTCAGTGGTTGTACCTGGTGGCACTTTTTACGTATGTTCGCTTCACTGTTGATCAATAATGCATGGTATTTGCATGCGGAGCTCTCAGCTGTATGCTTCGTTGGTTCTTACTCATTGTGTCAACTGAGAATACACGCCATCTTTTGTTCAGTGTTGCAGGCCTCGTGTCGCGTTCTTTGAAGTTGATTGATACGTGGGGTTTAACGTCCCAAAACCACTATATGATTATGAGAGATGCCGTAGTGGAGGGCTCCGGAAATTTCGACCACCTGGGGTTCATTAAGGTGCACCCAAATCTGAGCACACGGGCCTACAACATTTTCGTCTCCACCGGAAATGCAGTCGCCGCAGCCGGGATTCGAACCCGCGACCTGCGGCGTTTTTAGAAATTGAGTCGTTCCTACTGAAGGACAATAAACTTTTATAGTTATCGGACTAAATGTGTATGTATTGTACGGCGTGCGCTCGCTGCGTGTTAGTTGAGTGTGCACTGGAACAGCATACTTTACGAGCACGATCGCGTATACAATACATTGGTGCCTTCTTACTGACGTGAAGTACGTCAAGTACTACTAGGCTGGCATTGCACGGAATAGCTACGAAGGAAGCTCTCAAAATCGTGCATTGCCACACCGACACTATAGACGAGAAAAGAACTGCTAATCGGCCCGTAGATCGAGAAATCTGACCAAAGAAAAAAAAAGGCCTTACAGCGAGCAGAACGCGTTAGTCACTGCCGGGTTAGTCCGAATACGATAATGCAGGGGCTGAATTATTATGATTACGACACGTACCGGTGCTTTCTGTGCTGTTGCACAAAAACACTCTACGAAGTACTTCAGCACGCCGTGCTCGAGCCTGCAACGCACGAACAGTCTCGGAAAGGTAAGCTCGCAACTTTACTGCATGCAAATCATACAATACGCGTCAAGTTTACGCCGGGGCTTTAAGTCTGCGCAGAAGCGAATCAGTGCTGAGAGCACGCCGCGGAGCGTCTGTTGTTTTGTTTGCCCCATAAATTTGACACCACTTCCGCCACACTTCTCGCAATGCATTGGGATAAGATAGGGCCCTCTCCTCAGGTTTTTGTTCCTCCACGCCCGAGACAACCCAAAGCTGCCCGAAGATCGCAAAATCGAACGCTGGGACAGCCAGCGTAAACGTAAACAAACTACCGTCGTGGCAGCAAACAAAACGATGCGCTGCGTGCACGTTGCTTTTTTTTCTGCATTGTCCGCTTGGAAATACGTAGCTAAGCTCGCTAAAAAAGCTGAAATAATGCCCTCGAGCGTATGCATTTGGGGTACGACTTCGTACGCTCGCACTATCACTCGCCGCGTCCGCGAAGGAAACAGACAGCTGGCGCGACGCTGACAGCTCAACAAGCTCACGTCTCTTTAGTACATGTATCAGTCACTGCACAACATGACGCGAAAGTGATCATGTCCCCAAAATAGCTCGAGGATATATACCTACTCAGTTATCGGGTCATATGCGTCGCAAACACGCGTTGACCAACTTACGTTAGACATGCGTACGTATCGGTACCACGAGTGCGCGTTGTATATAAAATGAAGTTAGACACGTTTTCAACTAGTTTTGGAACTTGCCTGGGCGTGTTTTCTAGTCCTAAGTGGTACTTTACAAATGTCATGTATATCAGCTTTGATTTGACCCAAGGTCATAGTACATACTGGATGGCATTATTACTACAACAGGTTAAACAAGACAAAGACAACGATGAAATGTGTAATGAATTCTGAATTCGAATTTCTGCATTCAGTCTTTTTTTTTTTCCCTCGCGTCGTATCGTATAATCTCATACAACATTTGCTGGCCTACAGATCGAAGTGGGTTAGCACGCCGTTCGCAACCAGCGAGCGTCACCAACAGTCGCGATCTAGGGCCTTCAATCACGATCGAAGATCAATGGCGTAGTCAGAACAGAGGTTCTGAGAGGTTCACGCAAGGAAACATACGACGGAGCGAGCTAGTTCGACCACAATCATCTTCGCTAAGAGCACAGAAAGCAGGTACGGTTCCGCAAAGAACTACCAAGATCTTCACTACTACGGAAAAAAAAAAAGCTCCAAAGTTGTCTCTATGCGTGCATACGAACGTGTAGTACATAACTTTTGAGGCATGTGCACGACGCAGTCAGCAGGCAATAGTTCACCGCGTTGTTCACAGGAGGAAGCTTCACGAGAAACAACAAAAACGATCAACAGTAGCTTCAAACACTCGCCGCCACTCGTAATCGCCTCATCTCGCAAGGCAGAACAGGCTTCTGAAGATAACACCATGCGTAATGACAAGTGAAGGCGCAGTCCTCAAGCGCCCACATTGCAATCCATCGAGCCCTCACAAAGACGGCACCGAGCGTGTATCGTACCTTTTCAGCGTCTGCTAGCCCGAAACCTGCCCAAAACCTTCCAGAGAGCTTCCACGACCCGAGAAAAACGAACGCCAACCAGAATGTAATTTAGAAGTGCGGCAGTTTAGACTAGTTGTTATGACATGAGAACAACAACAACAAAAAAATACAAGACTGAAGAGGGCCGCAAGTGGGGGGGGGGGATGGAGCAGCCTAAGGAAAACGATCGTGGGAAATCTAAGAGCCCCAGTGTTGCCAGACTGCCACCAAGTTTGGCAGAGAAATTCGCCCCTGTAGTTGTGTTTTTCTCCACAAGGGCTGTGTCGTCCACGGTGCATTTTGCGAGAGAGTGCGCGACGTTCGCCGTTTCAATTACCGGAATCAACGGCGCGTTGCAGAAGTTGTGGCGCGATGTCTTGATGTGCGTGCGCGCAGCTGTGCAATTAAGAGGTCGGTCTCGAACGTGCCTCTGAATCAGGGAATCAACGGCAGGTTCTGTTTGACGTTGCATAAGTTGTTGCCAAACATAGAAAGCTAGTGTAGCTAGACTGCCGCCAAATTTAGCAAAAAAATTTGCCCCTGTAGTTGTGGCTTCTTCGTGAGGGTTTGCTGTCGTCCGCGGTGCATTTTGCGAGTGCATGAACGACTCTGGCCGTTTTAATCAATGGAATAAACCGTGCCTTGCAGACGTTGGGACGCGTTCTCTTGCTGTGTGCGCTGCTGTGCAATTAAGAGATCGTGTCTTAGAATAAGGGAATCAACGACATGTCGTTCGCCGTGCATTTCGTGAATGCGATGAACTTGTCTGCGTGTGTGTGTGCGACGTAATTAACGTAATGAAGCGCGCCTTACAGAAGTCGAGGCGCATTCTCTTGTGTGCGTAGCTGTGCAATTAGATCGCGTCTCAGTATTGGGGACGACGGGGCGCGCTGCGCTCTCCCCCCCCCCCACCCTTTTTTTTTTCACAGCTGATCGTCTCTACTGAGACGCGACCTCTCAATTGCACAGCTGCGCACACAGAAAGAGAACGCGCTTCAACTTCTGTAACGCGCGGTTCATAGCGTTAATTACGTCGCGCACACACTCGCGCACTCACAAAATGCACCTCGGTCGACACCAAACCCTCACAGAGAAGCAACAACTACACGAGCGAATTTCTCCGCTAAATTTGATATCAGTGTGACAACAACCACCCCAAAAAGTCTGGCAACGGACTTATGCAACGCCAAACAGAACCAAGCCGAATCACCGACGCGTCGTCCGCCGCGAATTTCGCGAGTGCGTGTCTAACGTTGTTCACGAGTACGTGGGCGATGTTGGTAGTTTTAATTAACGGAATGAACGACGCGTTGCAGAAATTATAGAACATTATTTTGCTGTGTGCGCGACTGTGCAATTAAGAGGTCGGTCTCGATCGTGTCTCAGACTCGGGGAATCAAAGCGCGCAACGACGAGTATGAGTAAACGCCCATCGGGAACTGAATTCCAAGCCGAGAGACAATAACATTTATTAATTGAAGTTTCGGCCGTTTGCGCTTATTGTAGGTGGGGCCCCACAAAAAGCACGGCGGCTCGCCAGACAGGGTCCCATTTACATGTACGCGCCAGTCGCACTTAGTTCGCTTGAATTTACACTTCTCTTGGCACGTTAAGAAACTTAAGAGCGTCTTAAGTTACAGTTCGACAGCGACCTAACACACATTACTTCGTTTGCGTTCAGCTTGTAGCGGGGAGCGATTCAAAGTCAGGCCCACGACACGCAAGCCGCCGTCGTTCACACCCACACGAAGGCGCGGAGCGCAGGACGCTTAGTTTTCGGTTGATGTGCTTACCTCCAGCTCTTGCTGTTCTAGGTCGGCAGCCAGCTTGGAATATTCTTGCATTCTGGCATCACCGCTACCATCAACGACAACTGACATTACGAATTTTTAACAATATAAGGCTCCAAAGCGTCACGGACTGCATCCACGGCCACTGCTAACGTTTACAGCGCCCCTCAGCACGTTTCAGGAGAGAACCAGAGAACACCAAAGAACACTCTCAGCCTGTCGGCAGCTTTCGCTGGCGTGGCGTCACACCAGACAACGCCTCCTAGATTTCTTGTGCCTGCCGGGTAAGCGCGAAACACCGGTGATTTATGGCAGCGCTGCCTACGTAGGGGTAAGAATTTTTGTCTCGGCCTTTGAGATCGGCAATTTTGGAGTTTGCTACTAATTTTAGAGGATTTCTTGTATCATAAAAGTTGCTTGCTGAATGACGCCGTAACTTACGTAGGGTTAATTATAATTACGTTTACACCTTTTCAAAACTTTTTATCGTTAATTTGGTTGCATACAGGCCTCAAAAACGTAAAGACTTATTTGAAGACAACCCTACTTGAGTAACGCCATCACCGTAGTTCCAACGACCGCCGTTTCCCAAGTGACCGCCGGCAGTCCGGCAGGCACAGGTAATCTAGGAGGCGTTGCACCAGATAACCACACCACAGATGCACGGAACACCTATGTCACACTTTTAATGCTGCAAGCCGCTGTAAGTACAGTAGCAGCACTATCGCACATGGCTTTTCTAAAAATTACGTCATAGTTATTGAAGGCTGCCTGGCTCGTCCAGAATCTAAGCACATGTCTTGTTTTTGTGCTTGTTCTATTATCTATGGTTTTCAAACCTAATTACCAAATTTCAACCGAAACAAATAACTGCCATTGTGGCCATTGCACGGTTGTTAGCCGTTGCCCAACCGCTGCGACGGCTGTGAGCCATCTGTATCAGGTTGCTGTGGCGATAGTGCGTGCGCTAACTGTTTTTCGTGTATATAATGACATCGCATACCACTTCGTAGTTTCAACTAGCGTCTGATTGTGTCTCTGAAATGAATGCACTGGTCAATTACTCCAAAGCAATACAGATGACCATTCTGTCGTTCCATGGAGCCTGAATGAAACGGTGCCAATGGTTAGCGCACATCCTCCTTTGATTTTCTTTGTTTTAAGGTAAGACGTCTCATTGTTCTTGGTGCATACGAAGTTTTCACCTAATAAGTTATATGTGACTGTTTTGCTTGTGATCGTTTAACTTTGGCGCATGATTTTGAAACGCTTTGCTAGCGGCGTATGCTGAAATTTCCTTTTTCTAAAGCCGCGCCTATAGTACCGGCAACCGGCACATTATCCCGGGAAACAAGTTACCGGCAGTTTTCTTTTATTGGCTGCCCATAACCACGTGGTTTATCTGCCGGCACATTTCTGGTGAGCCTGTCTTGCCGGCTTGCTGTATTTTTAGCTTTAAGCCGCCATTTAGTTATTTTTGCTCTCCGACATTTCTCAATTGATCACTATTGTCAAGGATAGTCAAGGACCTGAGCTTAACCTAACGTAACGTAACCTAACACGCCCTACAGACATTGTCCTGGCAGTATGCAGCTAGCTCGCAGACGAGCATCTTTGAGGTGGACATCACGCATAGGTCGCAGTATTCCTCTAGCCTGGGCAGCTCCTCGCCGTTCGGCAGCACCAGATCAGCCTCGGCACACTCCCCAGAGTACGTCACTTAAAACCCTCCTATAGGAAAGCACTGCCGGCATTCGGTCGGTCTATATACTCTACCGGCTGCCGGCAATATAGACACTATCTTTTTTTAAACCTTGTGGTGTAGGAACGATCAGATTAGCGCACGCAGGTTATGTTAGGTTGCTAAACATTGCATAATAGAAATTAAGCCGCAAGCTATTAGTAAACGTCTATTGAAATTAACCAAAATGACGCCTATATGGGGGCAATAGTTTTTATGGGAAGATTTCAGCTTCAACCAACAATGGTACCGTGTAATGATCAGAGCGTTAAGATTTCACTCATTTCTAGGTCGGTGTTGACTTCAATTCCTTCATGAGCTGATATTTTTTTGGCTGCCTTTACTGACTTATTATATATGTGGAAACTGCCTTACATTTTCTCTGTGATTTCAAGGGAGCTAATAAAAGTGACTGTTTTTAGTTTTTGTGGTCGTATTGAGGATAATAAGTGACCCTGAAATGGTTTTTGAAATTACAAAGGCAGAGCACATGGAGTGGCTGAGATCTTCTCTGCTGAGTGCCAGCACACTGCCAGCTGTTCTTATTTTAGTCTCTTGCGTGGCGACCCTGCTGTTCTTATTCTCCTGCAGGGCAACTATTTACGAAAGCGTGTAGACAAACAAAAAGTGCTTGAGTGCGATCATCGTTAGGCGTAAACAAGGGCGATCGGGTTGTGTCTTGAGGGGTGAAGTTACAGCCTTGGATGTGTGGATTCTGGCATTGATTGGATAGCAAGAACCCAATGCTTACGGCAGCGTCGAGCTGAAGCGACACCGCTCGCCAGATGCCTTACAAACCTTACACCATCTCGCAGCTCTACAAGTTGCCAATCACTAAATTTGCTGCGTACAACTCTGCTAGGGTAATTCATGGTGTCTGAGAAAAGAAACTTAGAGATGAACACTGTCATGCAGCTTACATCAACACAGAGCATATAGCCGCACAGGCAGATGATGGTTGCTGCAGGTTGATGGTTCATTGACGTAGACTGGACCTTGTCAATTAGAACGGTCATTGGTGCCATGTAAGGAGGATACTGGAAGTTGAAAACTTGTTTGGCTGAGCTGCTGCGACCTGCAGCGATGCGGGTGCTTAAAGGCTTGGAATAAGTTTCACAGATGATGCACAGAGTTCAAATTGGTTCGCAAATGATCCTCGGGACTTTCTTTACTTGCTGAATGTGTGTGTACAAAATTGTTTCAGGCTTTCAAGTCGTTTCAGGCTTTGATCATTAACACTTTAGATGTGCTAGTTGTCTATTTTTTTCACTTAAGAGAGAACTGACACATAGTTTTAAAGGCGAGATAACTTGTGAGATAGATTGCTGAGGACTCGGAAGAAAGCTGTACGCTTTCTGTATTGTCGGCACCACAGCTATTTTTCACCTAGTCTCATCTTTGTAGTCTTCAGCTTAACATTCTCGCTTCTCATTGTCACATTGAATCTTTTTGTTGTCACATTGAAGTTGTTTTTACACTGTCTTTCACTGTCTACGGTTTCTTTTACTCAGGAACTACATTAACTCTGCTAAACCAACATCCACCTGAGATCATCATGAGTTAAACATGACTCCTTTTAATCCCCAAACAAATGTTTATAGTTTTTGTTTTTGTCAGCACTGTTGAAATGTGAAATGCTTTGCACAGCTATACCTCTTGATGAGTTCATTTTTTACGTTAAAGGGGCCCTGCAACACTTTTTGCGCATGGTCAGAAAACGCTGCCTATCGGTAGTATAGACTCCCGACAACACGCGTGCCAAATGTTATAGCACAGTACGCGGCCTGGAATTCACAATGAATTATCAGTCAGCTAAAAATTGCTTTTTCTTCTCTCGACAAATCACGTTATATGCCCAATAATCAGATGTCAACGACCCATCTATGAGCCATCGGCTGATTTGAACATGGTGCGCTCACTCGTTACAGAGATCGCCGCGGCAGGCTGCTACTTGTCCACGCGTGCGAGTGCGATCACACTAAAAAAGCCGCGCAATCGAAGAAAAAAAAATGGAAAAACAAAGTGCTTAAGGTCGCAAAGCGTGTGTGATGTTTCTCTGTGGCCCAGCCATTTCTCCCTGCTTAGCTTCCAGGGTTTTTTTCGAGACGAGAGAAGAGAGCCTTCAATTGCAAAATGTGACAAATCTTTGTATCTCCACTCGCACTGGACGGATTCTTAAAATTTTTGTGGCAATCCCGGCTGTGGCGGCTGCATTTCCGATGAAGGCGGAAATGTTGAAGGCCCGTGTGCTGAGATTGAAGGCCCGTGTGCTCAGATTTGGGTGCACGTTAAAGAACCTCAGGTGGTCGAAATTTCCGGAGCCCTCCACTACGGCATCTCTCATAATCATATGGTGTTTTTGGGACGTTAAACCCCACATATAATAAATAATAATAGTAATAATAAATAAAATTTTTGTGGCGTTGAATTCGTGAGGCAATACGCTCTTCCAGTGAATTCATTCTATGGCTACTTGAAACGGTGTTTCAGGGCCCCTTGAAAGGGACCGTGAAATGAGAAGGAAGCTACCCGATTGTACCATTCTCTGGTTCAATAAGGATTAGACATTCCAATTTTGAAATATTTTGCCACGATATCCACCCTATAATTAATGACGCCCGTATGGAATTCCTGTCTTCCTAGGTGCCTAAACGGCCATGTGGCCCTACCGGCCACCATAGGCACTAACATGTGGCATCAGTGAAATGTCATGGTAAGAGAAGTTATAAACAGAGCGTTACTTTTTTTTTGCTCGAAAATGATAGATTCATAGAAACTTGGGAAAGAAAAAAAGTTTTTGCACTCTGAGGTGTGTATACTGTGCAAGCATAACAAGTTATCTTATTGGTTCCGTTTTCAAATACATCTGGGCTCTGTCACATGTTGCCTTTGCCTTCTCAGCGCACTGTCTCGGTGTTTTTCTTATTGGTTCCATTAGGTTGCGTTTTACTGCCTGTATTGGGTGGCTTAATCCTCGCTAGGCATAGTGCATACGTCATCAGGCAGTTCTGCAAAACTTATCAAAGTTAAAACAACGTTAGTGATGACTTTACGACACCACAATCAAAATGGTGTAGTGCTAGAAGCCTTGGTCAACTATGGCTCAGCAAACATCGCTGTGTCACGATGTTTTGTTGACGACAGAGACTTTTCAGTGCCTGAATTAAAGTGGTGTCAGGTGTACACTTGAGGGGAGCATGAACGGCGAATCAAAATGTTCTTTTATAGCTATTAAATGAAGCAGGATGGGGAAACAAGTTGAGGTATAGTATTGAATGGACAGCCATGATTCTCGATACATATGTAGTTGAAAATCTTGGGAATGTGTTTTATAACCCCTTTAATAACTGGTGATCTTCATGCGCTGTACACTTGTGTTGTACTGTACTTTTTGCGTTTTGCTTCTGCTTCTACAATAGCCCTTCAAGGCTGCAGTATGTAAAAATAAATCAATATATCAGCAAATATTGTAGCCTAAAAAATACTTAAAATCAATTTCAAAGTGTTGCACCACTGCACATTAAACAGGCCTTTGGTTTGTATGTAAAGAACCAACCACTACCTAAACAATTAGTTTGTGTCGGCTACTGTGATCCTTGCGAGCGATCTCTCTTAGCTGACCTTTTCAACGGATAGAGGGGGCAGACCTGCAAGAGAGTACAAAACCTGACATCCTTGCCTCTACAGTACATATTTGCGACATCCCAAATGAGATTATAACAGCATTCAGGATGCTTTCGCTGAGAAGAGCTGTCCGCATGGGGCTTATGAGAACACAGTTTTGTGTGCATACATAGCCTGCTATGTTTACACAAAAGCCATTCTGGGTCCCTCACTCTGCGCTCTTTGAAAGGGAAAATGTGACCAGGTGCTAAAAACCACCTCCAAAAAATTAGCCATCGCGTGTTTGGGCCCTTAATGTTTCCAGCTGTGATAAGGGGCTTGTTAGATACTCATTGTAATAAAAAAAAGTAAAATTTAAATTTTTCTCAGTATTCTTTGAAGATGTGCTATTCTGTATGTAACAGGCAATGTCAACGAAAATTGAGGATGAAGACCTGGATGCTGGTGAGCAGTCAGGAGAGGAAGAAGATGAAGAGGGCGGGTTGTCCAAACGTCGTGGTGCTGGCCGGAGCGTTACATTGAGTATGCTGATGTCTCAAGGCATCCTTCAGCATGGAGAAAACGTTCTGTCAATTGACTATCTTGTAAGTGAAACTTCAGCATGTAGTGACATTAAGCTCTGTTTTGTCTGCCATCATAGCATCACTTAGCTCTTTTCTTTCTGTGGGGAAAATAAGTGTTTTTGATAAGTTACATTACATACTTTTTGCTGAAAGAACTACTGCACTTGATATTTTATGTAATACAGCAAAGGAAAGCAGAACAGATAAACTTTTCACCCAAGTAAGTTTCTTTAAGGAGGTGGTATATTATGTAATATAAGTTACCAGATTTGGGATTGTGAGACAAAATTTGTTTTCAAAGTTCGTAAAGATACACTTCTATCTACTAATAAAAAAATATAATGGTAATTATGAGATGTGCAAAATGTACTGCCATTTAAGAGGCACCATCTCTGGAAAAATTCAATTGGTTACATTGAACAGGACTTTCCCGACAAAAATCTCACAGTAAGCACTGCAATTAGACATTCCATGTGGCAAAGAAATTTCTCAATATAAAGCATAGTGTGATTTTACATGTTTTGTAGTGAACCTTTGTTTTCTGTGTGGTTTTTCTGGTAGCATTTGCATATCTTGCTTTTTCTATACCTTTTCATTCTGACAGAATGGTGCTGAAATGCAAATCGATACGGCCAGAGGCAAAGTGAAGCTTTGATGTTCTGGGCTCGTTCACATTGTTGTTGCTTTCGAGTCAAAGTCTCACCAAAAAGCAGCTTCTTCAGTCTCGCTGCTGCTCTTTAAATCTATAAACTAAGCCACAAACAACAAAATGCTTACATCTGTGGTCTTTCGAAGGCTGAGCACTTGCACCACATTCTGCAGTACCCTTTTTCACTTGCTTGAAATTGATCACTTGACTTCAGAGTGCATTCAGGAATGAAAGCCACACAAGGAAAATAACTACCGTATTTACTCGAATCTAGGTGGACCTCGATTCTGAGCCGACCCCAAAAGTCTGGAGCCCGGAAAAAAAAAAAAAGTTACCTAGAACGTAGGTCGATCGGAATAGCGAAGACAGCGTTCACAAAGAGAAAACAATTATTAAACATGAAGATGAAACAACGCAGTTAGTTCATGATGCAAATAGCTCGAGAAACATACAGCCATTAATGCTGTTGTGCGTGTTTCTTTATCATTTTTTTTTCACGCTGCTTCTACTTATCTTGTATCATAAAGATGGTGTGCTCATTCCGAGTCACTGTCGTTGCTTCACTTGTTGCTGTCTTCAAACAGTGCGCAATGCTTGGGGCTATCAAGCGCATTGGATATGCTGAACTTCTTAAAAGAGTGCACAATCGAAGTTCCTGCGATATCGTCCCACCCTGCAGCCCCTTCAGCGACGCAAATTTTTATGTCCACTCCAAAGTCCTGCTCACTTTTAACGATGGATGATGACTCCATGGCTAGGACAACTTCCCTTTTATAAGCGGCACTATAAAGACACCGCTTGTTCAGCGCCATTGAGGTACACCACACATAGACCACCAGAAGCGCGATTCGAAATGGCAAACTGCTCGCCTCGAAACTTGCCACAAAGATGAAAATGGCGTCTTTGCATATGTACTTAAGCCAGGTATTGGCTCGGCTACTAACAGCTACAATACCGTTTTGGTGGCACTAGTTGTGCACCACTTTTTTCATTTGAACATGGCACGTTTTTCAAAATCCGCGAATCTAAGCCGACCCTGGAGTTTGATGTAAACAAATTTGAAAGAAACTATCGGCCTACATTCGAATAAATGCGGTAAATAAAAAAGAACACTACAGTTCTCGTTAACACAGGTGGTAGAGTGTGTCTGTGAATCATGCGGCATGTCTTGAATATGTCAATTAATGAAAAGGGGCGATTCATACCATTGATAGCGGGCTATCGATACCCTCTTGGTGAGGCATGGAAAAAAAATCAGTACAGTCTACCTGCTATTTTAACTAAGCCGTAGTCTGGCAATAGCAGATGCATTTTGATAGAAGTAAAATGCAAAAGCATGTTCTCACGCACAAAGCCTCCTGACATCCCAGTAACTAAAAAAATTCTGCTCTGGCAGTAAACTTTCACGCGACGTCCAGGCAGGTTCTCTGTACAGGGCCCCCCAAGATGGTGGCAGCCGCGACTTTTTATCTCCTTAGAAAGTGTCAGTGCAGAGGAGGACTCTCAGTCTTTCATTCCCTGCATTCTTTTGTTCTTTTTCTGCTTCTGTTCTCCAACCATGCCGAGGGAGAACACAAAGCACTATTGTGGTGTCGTTCCTTGCCATAGGAGCAAGAGTTCACTCAGCATCTCAACCAGCGTGTACCCTAAGGCGGAGGTGACTAAGATCAATGTAAACCCTATGTTAGCCTGTGCCATCAGCATGTTCCACATCAGCTATCATGTATGGAAGTATGTTTGCCTTGACAAGCTATGCTCACCGTCAGCATTCTTATCATGTTATGTGACATTTATTGTCTACAGGGTTCAAGATTCACTGGTGATTTACTGAAGGACGGAAAGATCAAGTGGCGTGAAACTCAAGAAGTGTACTCTTCACCTAGCTCGTGGGCAGTGCATTGCAAAAAGTTGTTGAATCCAGACAAGAAGTCCGGTTGTGGCTGGTCCACGGTAAGGTCTATGCCTCCCAACACGGAACAGTCTTACTGGTTCCATGTTATAGTGTTCATTAATGTTTTATGGGTATTTGTGTCTGCTGCGATAGTTATGCTGTATTGTTGCAGAACCCATCTTAATCATTAACATGGGTGCAACAGCTGCGCCAATTGATATATTTCCCTATTTTCACGCCGAGCTGAGCCAAAACCATGAAATTAGCTGAAATTGCAACACGATGCACCAAAATGCCTGACCAGCCTCAAAGTTTTATTTGTTGCACTAATTTCAGTGAGAGGTAAAGACCACATTGGCCATCTACAGTTTAGACATCATCAACCAACGCAACTTTAACCTTAAACGATGGTGTGAGATACATCCTATTTAGGTGAGGACACTCGCGAGGTGCAATCAACAAGGTGAAGTAACGCCGAACGACCATCGGTCCACTGACTGCAGTGCATATCTAGTGGTGGGACTATGAGACTCCTGGTCAAAAGTGCATTGCTGTAGCCACCAACACTTCACAGGAAATATGAATTTTCTAGTCCTCAAATGTGACTATGGCATGTTACAGTTAAAGCTAGAAGCATTTGCTACAAGTGAACAAAATTGACATGCTGCAATATGCCGTCCACATTGGATGCAATAGCAAAGGCACATACATTTTTCTGTCTTAAAGTTGCATCATCTCGTCGATAGATACGTATATGGTGCTGTCGCCGTACCAACAGACGCGGGCCGTTGTAACTTCATCAGGTTGAACGCACTTTGCAAATGAGCCAAGAAGTTGTGTCCTAAACCTAAACCATCTTGAGAGAAAAGTGGGGGTGAGGAGGGAAGAAAATAGCAGTTTCAAAATTTCTTGGCCTTGTTCTATCTTGTGCAGAATGCTGCTTAAGCCACCTTTGCCGCACTACACTGGTGCCCTGTGGAGAAGCGTATTAAAGTTAGAAGAAGCTGGTAGCACTAGTCGCGAAACACACACATTTTGTTCCTTAAAGGGACAATAAAGTCAAGTAACGTTTACGTCAAAGTGAAAGCTAAATGTATGGCAACGTCTAAAACGACAATATTTATTATCAACAGCAGTGCCATACTTATCAAGAAATGAAGGATGCACAAGAATACATGCGCCACAGTAGACCATCCTCAAAATGGTCCCGATGACGTCAGACAAACCGCCTACAAATAATCACTAGTAGTCGAACTAGCGGCATGAAATAAAGAACTTTCTGTGCATCAGGAGACTTAATAAAATGCTGCTTGTTCGTTTCTGTTTGATTCGTGGAAAACATAACCGCCGGACGTTACTATGGGGAATGGCACGAGTGGTTTAAAAGTTCAATTTTCTTATGGTTGAACTGGACAGGTCGTGCCATCTATTGGGGCCCAGTTGCACCAATTATGTCTGCCCTCTCTGAGGGAATGGCAAGAAATCGTTGAATTGCTGCTGTTGTTGCTGTGGCTTTCACTGCTGTCATTCTACTACTAGGGTCGGCAGCCGCACAGTAAAGCCTGGCAACTTTGTGCAGGGTAGCAGTGTTGTGAGACGTTCTGTTTGGGCAGGTAAGTTGAAGTGCACCCGTGTGCTCAGATTTGGGTCCACAATTTCCGGAGCCCTCCACTATGGCATCTTTTATAATCATATGGTAGTTTTGGGACGTTAAACCCCACATATCAATCGCGCTACTAAGCTGCACAACTTGGTCCCCACAAACATGAAGTGAAAATTGCCCATATCAAAAAGGCAACAAGTTATATAGCAAGAATAAATGAATCTTGGTACATGTATCGTGCTTATTGGAGCTATAATTAAAGCTTGCAGCAAAGAGCGCGCAAGCCACAAATATTGTGGCACGACCCCTTTAAGGCCTGACTACACATGTGCGTTGAAGCCCATCAGCGCGTAACTTTCCGACATGACATCGTGCCCTTTCCCTATGGAGAGCATGCCAGAAGTTATATAGGCTACGCTCTTTTTTTTATAAATGTGATATCTATATATTGTAAGTGCAATAAAATTGGTCATTTCTGAAAATTTTAGAATAAAAAATTTCAACTTCGCATGCTGCTTTGAGTCCTTGAAAAACTTTCAACTGGTTCTGGAAAGTCCTTGAATATCCTTGAATTTTCGCTTTGGAAACCTGTACGAATTCTGTGATAGGTGCAGTAGGGCATCGAGAACAGGAAAATGATGAGAGAGAAAATGCGATTTTTGGGCCCATTTTCGTCTTTGGGTGCCGCATCCCCCCTTAAGCTCCTATATTTACTAAATATTTGTATTCAGTTTCTTTTTAACAAAATTCTGTATTTTAACATTTGGATTCTTGAGCAGGGTGAGTTTATTTCAATAGAAAGCCATCACTACTCCTGCATTCGATATAATAGTAAAACAGGTTTTTGAATCGCGTGATGTTGTTTCAGTTGGCTGTGTTAGATAAGAACATTGGTGCCTGTCCGTCGGCGCCCTATAATTTCGCCAGGAAAAAAAAAAAATTTTTATGAGTTTCCAGGACCACAAAACCACTTTTGGTTTCCCCTAAAAAAAATTACCTTAAAAAAAATTGACCTTGTATCTGCATGTAATCTGCAAATGTTGTCGAAAGACTGTAGTCTTGCGTGTGGAGAGAGTGAACAAGACATTTATTTGATGTTCTGCGCAAGAAAATCGGTAAATGGTATTCTGTAGGCCCTGCGTTGGAGTGCCTCGAGCGTGCAGCAGAGGCGAACGAACGCATCAAGTCACGTCACACGCGAGACATAAGCGCCATCTGGCAGTTGTCTTAGAAAACAAAGCACGTTGCTCTGAGACGAGTGTGCACAGACATCTCAGAGGTGATAAGGTGTAGAACGCAAGGCGATGGGTAGGTGCCACCACCGTTTCGTTTTAGCAAAGCGTTGAAAACACTCGTCTTTCCGTGCAAGCGTTCTATGGTCAGCGCAACGTGATGAGCGCTACTGTCCTTAAAATTACTTATGTATGCCTTTTCTAGTAAGAGGCTCACATGCAGAATATATACCTGTTGTTATGGTGCCCCAGACATGTGTAATAATTGCTTTTTAGTTGACAATTGCACAAGCATGAATGCTCAACCTTGAGCAACATAGGTGGGCGTTGCGGATGGGGTCGGTCGTTTCAAGTACCCAATGCCGTTAAGAGTGGACAAACAGACAAATGCACAGGCAGACCAAAATTTTTGCGTTGAAGGACCCCAAGAAAGACTGTCGTCTTTACAAATTCACCAGTGTCTCTTGAGCTGTTACCGCTTATTTCGAATTTCGCGAAACTGGGATTTTGATGAGATCCTGCAAAAAAAAAACTGTTGTAGCTGTAGGTCTAAAACGTTTAGGCCACATAATAATAATAGTATTCTTTGAAAAAACATTCTTACTTTGCAGTTTTGATGCTGAGAAAAAAAGAAAAAAAAAATACCAGAGAAGGTTTGGCCTTAATCAATTGCATGCGGTACTCTTCAGTCACTTTTGCTGCGGTACAATGGTGCCACGTGGAAAAGCATACAACGATTGAGAAGGGGCTATCGGTTACCTCTGCAGACAGCTCATTTTGTTTTTTAATTACACATATGTACATGTGTCATATAGTAACTAGTACTTACATGATTGCTGCCATATATAAATATTGCTGAAAATTGCTCACAGCTAACTGTGACGTTGCTGCAGCACAAGTTGGTATGTTACTCCAGTCCACATTTATAAGACTTTCTGATATTTCAAACAAAATACAGGGGTTTCCTTGAGTTTGAAATATCAAGAGCCTGCTGAAGCTCCAAAAGGAAGCTTTCTCATGTTCAACCTGAGAAAAAAAAACAAAGGAATATAGTATTGTCGACTCAAGAAGCACTTTTTGGTGCGGCCTATTTTATGCTTGCGTCATGAACTCGCTGATCTTTCATGTCAGCACCATTTCTTTGTACTCACTTTTAAGCATTGATAAGGTGTCGGTTTCTTCATGAGTGATTTCAACAATAGCTGTGCACCATGTGTAAGCACTCAAGCTGTTTGACAAGATGGCATTGTTTGGCTCTTGATTGTTATGATGGCGATTTTATTGGTTTCACATCCTCTGGGAGGCATTTTTTTTTTTCTTCTTCTTACTATGAGGAGTGTATGGTTCACTGTCCAGGTCATCTCCCTGAATTGAATCTCCCTGATAAGTTTAGTATACTGCTAATTTTGAAGGAGGTGGGGTGGGATGTATGAAACAGCTGCATGGTGTAAATGCAGTCGACAATGTAAACATAAATCGACATGCCCTTCCTTTTTGAGAAAGCCTTGCTTCAAGTGGAGAGCATAAGTCACAGGCAGAAATTTTAGTGCCCCGCTTTAAATACCACTAACCATAGCGCAGGACCATACCACTTTAAATTCCACCGATAGTAAAGTGATCTGTTAAATTATTCCTGTAAAAAATGTCCTCTAGATGGCTACTTTCATCCTCCAAAGTGTAAGCAAAATCTCTGCTGTGGCAAGTTGGAAGATCCTTAAGTAAATCGCTTAGAGTGGGTAGCCCTGTGCACTCTATGTAATAGCTTTTAGATAAGCACCACAAGACAGTGTGAATATTCTTTTAAAGTAACTTTGGTCAAAATGTCAGTATATTCGTTTCGATTCAGGTGTTTAAAAAAGGCCAGAGAATCTCTTTACTTTCTTGTTCATGTTGTCTGAGCTCTGTCTATTTTTTTCTTATTTCCTTTCTAGATCCGATACAAAGGGAAAAAACTGGATTGGTACAAGGCTACCTGGTTCAGGAAGCAGAGGATAAAAAAGGTGTGTTAAGGCTTGTCCAATGTGCTATATTTTTCTAACAGCATGTGTACATGTGCTGAACAGACATTCATATTGCATTTTGTACACGTGGGTAATGTACAATTATGGTGCCATTTACATCCTAATGACTTGCTCAATCTTGTCTTTTTTTGCATTGCCTAGAGAGACAGCCAAGTAGCTAAGGTATTATGCCACTTGGCACAAGGCTTGAGGCGTGGCTGCCATCTTTCATTTTGTCTCTTTTTTTGACATCAACAGTAGATTGCAAAAATGCATGTGTGTTTTCATACACATGCACTTTTGCCACGATAATTTCAAACCCTGAAGTATGCCATCTCTCAGAGCCCAAGTGTTGCCTGGGAGGGGATGTTGGATTTCATCAGCTGTTACATTTGTTGGACTTAGAAGTGTGAAAATTGTAAAATTTTCTAATCAAGTCAAATATGAAGTTCAGAAAAGTAAGGAAGTACAGTTGACTGTCAGTAAATGGAAATCTGCTAAACTTAACTACTGCTTAAGTGGAACTATTACCTCTGTGATGCTTGGTTTCGAGCTTGTATTCTGCACTCATGTTCACCTTTCGGTAAACGGAACTTCTGTTAAATGGAACATATTTTCCCAGTCCCTTCAGGTTACATTTATTGCGGGTTTACTGTACGTGGGAGGGGGTTTTAAATATCGAATGTTTATGAACTACAGTAAAAGCTCGCTAATTTGGATTTCACGGGACCGGAAAAACTGTCCAAATTAACCGAATGCCGAATTAACGAATGAACAGGGAAAACAACATTTAAAATCAAGCTGCAGAAGCATACCTTTATTTGTTGAAGTATTTTGTAATTGTCGTCTGCGTTTTCGCGCAGATTCTGGCTGACATCACAATTTTTCTTAACTGTTCCAAATGGCCAACAGCACGCAAGCTGTCGGGAGTGTTCAGGCAAGAGTCCTCTAATATTAACAGCGCCTCCGAGACTTCCCGTGAGGTGCGATGAGGTCGCGGCTGTATCTCCTCGCATGATTCTTCATCGGAATCGTGGTCTTCATGGGCGCCCGTGACATCATTAATAATCTCTTGATCGGTCAGGAGACCACTCGTGACGACACCATGATCAATCGCGATGTAGTCCTGCAAGGTCACATCTGTGGGAAGGACAGCATCGAAAGTCGGGCAGTCGTCGTCGGTGGACTCGGCTGACACCTCCTCGATGCGATCGTCAGCTACTGCTGCATGCTCGGGCCTCACAAAACTGCTGTGCCGAAAACAGTTGGCGATGACTTGCGGCGGAGTGTTTTTCCACACGTGGGCGATGATGTGCACTGCGCCGAGTAAGTCCACTTGATACAGCTTTCCAGCTTCTGAGCATAGAATCATTTGCTCTAGCAGGTGCTTGCGGTACTTCGACTTCACGTAGTGAATGATACCCTGGTCCATCGGCTGAAGAGCAGACGTAGTGTTGGGCGGCAAAAAAACTACTTTGATGCTCTTCAGTTCGACTGTACAGTTATGGGCACTGCAGTTGTCAACAACCATAATTATCTTGCGGTCCTTCGACGTGAAGTGCCAGTCCAACTGCTGCAGCCAGCCGCCAAAAATGTCCGATGTCATCCATGCCTTCCTGTTTTCTGTGTACTCTACAGGAAGGCTTTTGACGTTCTTAAAACAACGTGGCTTAAGGGCCTTCCCGACAAGTAGTGGCAAGCGCTCCGTGCCAGTCATATTGGCGGCAAGAAGCACAGTTATCCTTTGCTTGCACTTCTTGCCACCAATGCACGCATCCCCTTTGAAAGTCACCGTCTTGTCGGGCAGAGCTCTGAAAAATGGAGCAGTTTCATCTGCATTGAACACGTCACATGGTTCATATGCGGCGATGTGCTCCAGCAGCTTCACGTTTCTCCTCTCGGTGGTCACGCTTTCCTCAACACTGGCCTTTTCGCCGCACACACTCCTGAAGACAAGTTCGTGTCTCTCTCGAAACCTCGTAAACCACCCTTCTGACGCCTGACGCTTTGAACGATTCAATGTTCATCATTGCAGTGTACTTCTCACCTTGCGCCATGATGAGAGGTCCGCTCAAAGGCAGATGCACGTTGCGACAGTCAGTAATCCACCGGAGCAAAGCTTCTTCGAGCTGGGGATGAGCTGCAGTTCGCAACCGCTTTCTAGAGGCATGAAACTTCTCGCTTTCGAAGGCTCGTCGAATCTGTTGTTCATTTTTTATGTACGTTCCCAACGTTCTCCGCCTCACATTGTACTTGGTCATAACCTGCTGTCGCAATTCGCCGTTCTTCAATGCTTCCGAAATTTCCACTTTAGTCGCCAAGTTCTTCGCGTCGTAGTTCTGCCGCTTTTTCGGCGTTGCCATCACTGTAGCGCACGATGGTGGTGGCATGCAAATACGGTCACAATGGAAGAAAAAGAGAACTCCACAAGAAGAGATGGTTCCGACACGACAACACAAGGAAAAATTGGCGTCGGAGGCGCTGAGTGGAGAAGAAAGAAGACGCCGACGTTCGGTGACGCTGTGATCGCCCCCACTAGTTGATGATGATGGCGATGCCACTCAGGTTTCGGTTTCACTCCAGTGGTGCCAGCGCTGCTTTATCACACTTTTGTGTAGCAGCAGCCGTCAGCATTTGTCCGAGTTAAGCGGTGCGGAGCCGAATTCCGACGAAATAACGAAGGTTTAGTCCCATAGATTAACATGCACTTTGGCCGGGACCAATAGCCCCGTCCGAATTTCCGAATTAACGGGTGTCGAATTAACGAGCGTTTACTGTAATATGAATTTTCCGATGCTCTAATGCATATTTTTTTATCGCTAGCACTCGTTTTGCTCTTATTAGGAAGGTGGCAAGATGGGCTTTTAGTTTTCTGGCATCATTTTTTGTCACTGGGAAACGTATTTTGACTGGTATAAAAAAAAAAATTGTGAAAATTCAGCCCTTCTCGTGCTATGCTACTGTTGAACAATGTGGGCTCTAGTTTTAGTCAGAACGATTTTATCTATGGTGGCTACTGATCATCTTGTAATGTATATTTCAATGCTTTTGGTGGTACACTTTGTTTTTTCTTTGTATTTTGTCAAAACATGCAATGCCGGTTTCCTTGCAATATTTCAGGATTGGTTTCTCAGCCAGCTGAACTTATCAGATTTTCATTTTTGTTAAAGCCTGTATATGTGCACATAATGGCACACAATGGTAGGAATACTCTTTGACATTTCAGCTCAAATTAATTTTTTTTCTTATGTGTACACGAATTAGCTAAATCTTATGCAGAAAATATTGAAATTCTGTGTGGTTTAAATATTGTCCTACTAAGAAAGTGGTCTTACCGTTGTGATCCTTACGCTTCCTAGTAGTATCCAGATAGGGGCCTAAAGCAATATTCTCGAAAGTTCTGGTCATTGTTTTATGGCTCTCAGAAACAGTAAGTTTTAAATTACCTTTGGAACTAGTTGGCTTACTACAAAAATGATTGATATTTGGAATTTGTACAGCAAGTTGAACATTTTCCTGCATTTTCATTGAATTCCATAAAGGAGGCCTTAATACCTGGTTTCCCTAAACGTTTAGTGCAGTGCTTAAGGGAAGAGGCGGGTCGAAAAACCGCGATTTTTTACGGAAAAGTCGATTTTGTGTTTTCTTGCGTTTTGTATTCCTCCAAGCCTTCTCTTTAATATATTAAAAAATCAAAGCTGAGAATCGGCTAGAAGTTATCGAAAAATACAATTAAAGCACTTGCGGTGGCTTTAATTTGCTTTAATTGACTGTTGGCATTTTTTGCCAACGGTCAATGTTCGCTGCTGTCAGTCTAGAGCATGTATTGCTTGTAGAGTGACATTTCGTTTTCTGGGCACAGGTTCGCCCAAATAAATAGTTGACTCTTGAAAACTGCGACTGTTGCTTTCATCAACGTCACGACCCCGTGACAATACGAAAGCTGACAGCTAATTCTTTTGGATCCAACATTGGGGAACTCTACAAAACGCTAGTGTAAGAGAATAAGTACGGCCGCCCCAGGGAGAAATGCTCTTATCGCACAATCTCTTTCCGTTGTGAACTGTTTATGAGCAGTGTGCTGATGCTTGCCGAGGTAGCACGCATGCCAGCTATCGCAACCACACCCTCAGCATCAAAGTTCATTGTTTCTACTTGAGCGACCCCTCCCCTTTTCCCCACGTCTTTTCACGCTCGTTCAATATGGGCGGCATGTTTCCTCTCTGCTTGAGCATTCGACGGCGGGTCTTTCACGTGGTGGGAAGCTACCACGTGCACCCTCTGAGCGAGTGAGATTGGCTGCCTCGTGTATTCGCTTCTTGAGCAGCACTGGTCGCCCCAGCTCGTGCGATTATATGCGTGGGAATAAAATAACAATGCGCGGGGAATGTTACCAACTAGTAGTATACGCGGAATATGGCGGCGACGACAACCCATCGAGTATCCGTATAATTCTTATTGTAACAAAAAATTATCTGCTTCATCGCCTAGCAGTAGCGCGGCGGGTGCATTTGAATTTCCTAGTGGTTCTCATGTCGGCTGCGGCGCTTCAATTCCTGGAACATATATTTTTTACACTTACTTTCATAGAGCCTAATTGGGCTTAGTATGAACATAACTTTTATTTTAGGTCATCTCTAGTCTTGAAGTTGCTGTTCATGTTAGACATGGTGTTTTTATCATAATGTGAACATTGAAACATTTTAACATTGCAGTTTTTTATTTGTCTGAGGTCTAGTAGCTATCAAAAGTGATGCTTACCTCTTTTCCTTTAGTTGTGCTTTCAGCTTCGATGTTTTTAGTCTTAATATGTATATATATGTGAGCGTGTGTGTGCGAGGGGGAGGGGGGGGGGTAGGTAAGCCTGGTCACTTCGTTAGCAATTTGTGTTTAATAAAAACCACTGAAGCTTTTTATGTTTACCAGAAAGCAAAAATTTTAATTAACAGTGGTCTGTGACCCTACAAATGTGCTCTATAACTCCCTCTTACTGCTCCAAAACCGTATTATTCCGGCTCCCTGAGCTGCTCCAAAAGACCGAAGCCCGCTTCTTCCCCTGAATGTGGAAAAATAATAAATGCAAAGCTGTTAGTCATAATAGCACATGCTCTGTCCACAGTTCAGTGAAACCCAGATAATGTATCATCACTTCCACTTGACATATTACTGTAAACTTCTAATCGGCAGTACTAATTGAAAAGTATTGGTTTCACTTGTAGGATGACAGAGAAAATAATATTGGGGCCAAGACTTCTACCGGGGAGAAGACAAAGTCAGGGTAAATATTTGTCTGCTTCATTATGCAGCCTCTGAAGTGTAAACTTTAAAGCTTACTAATGTATATCTTGTTCTTTCTTTCATAGGATCGTGATCAAAAAGCCTTGTAAGTTTTATTTTAATATTTTTTGTCAATGTTTATTCATTTTGTATTACGGCTTTCAGTATAACAGCATTTGTGCAGTTACATTTCACAAATGGAGCAACTTGTGTCAAAATACATGGCGGACCTCTCTGTCATAGTAATCAGTGAAATAGAAAATTGAAATGTGTCTTCATAGAGGTTGTTGAGCTTTTATTGTGCATTGTTTTGCCACAAAAAAAGGAGTGGTCACAGAAACAAATGTAATGTCACACGAAGATTGGCATGCTGCTCAAAACTTGCGGCTCATTCCTCAAGCAGAAAGGTTGCATGAAAAGAACATACGCAAGATAAACGCGAACTATCAACTCTCGCAGCTCGGCACTTAAAGCGTGCTGCTCAAACACAATGAAGGGCAGATAAGAGGAGCACACAAGTATAGACAGGACGAGCACGAAGTGACTCGTCCTGTCTATACTTGTGTGCTCCTCTTATCTCGTATTTAACGTCCCAAAGCCGCAGTATGATTATGAGAGACGCCATTGTGGAAGGGTCTGGAAATTTCAACCACCTGCGGTTCTTTAACCTGCCCCTAAATCTAAGTGCAAGGGTGAGAGCGAACTGACAACTGTCAGAGTTACTTCTTTGTGTCTGAGCAGCGCGCTTCTTTCGCGAATATGGCCAATGCACAAGTGAAGTGACTTTTGACATCTCTGGAACTTCAGTGCCAGCACAAGACAAACAAACCTCCCTGATCCCGAGATAAGTGGGCATAAATACACCGAAACCTTTTTATAACGAAGTTGAATCTTGCATGAAAATAGGTTTGTTATATCCCAAAATTTGTTTTAAAGGTATACTTTTAGCACTATATTGCAGGAATATTGTTCATTTACTTTGTTATAACTGTAGTGAAGAGGAATTCCAACTACTGCAGCGACATGGACACTGCGCGAGGCACGAGCTAAGACTGCCTGGTTGCTGCAGCGACGCTGCCCGTACTCCCGGCTAGCTCTTGCTCCTTCTGTACTGACGCTGACACCGCTTTTGACCTTGCATTTACATTGTATTTTGGTGGAGAGTGCTGCGGTCTTCCCTAGTCCTGGAACTGCGTAGCCGAAAGCTGCCGTCCGTCATGCCTGACGACGCTGTCTTCACACCCCCACCGGCTTCGCCACGCAGGAGCTGTCCCGGTGCCCAGCTCTTGCAAGAACCCGACATCTTCAGCGGCGCCGCCAAGAAAGACGTTGAGGATTGGCTGGAATTTTATGAACGAGCCAGCGCTACTAACAAATGGGACGATCCCACAAAGCTTGGCACCGTGATGTTTTATTTAACGGATGTTGCCAAGCTGTAGTACAGAAACCATGAGGTGGATATCCCCACTTGGACGACCTTCAAAACCTGGATCGCAGGTCTTTTTGGACGCCCTGGTGTGCGCAAACTTCATGCAGAACAACGCCTACGAGGCCGGTCCCAACCAACTGGCAAGACATTCACCAGCTACATAGAGGACATCCTCGACCTCTGCCGGCGTGTCGACCCGTCGAGGGCAGAAACTGACAAGGTGCGACATATCATGGAAGGCATTTCCGACGACGCCTTTCAAATGCTACTCTCGAAGAACCCTGTCACTGTCTCTGAGGTCATCGAGTTGTGTCAGAGTTTCGACGAGCTGCGACGACAGCGTCTTATCACGCGACGCCCTAACGTCCCGGAAGACACCCTCTCAAGCCTGACCACTACATCTGACCTTTAGTCGCTCCTATCGCAGATCAAGGAGTTTGTTCGTGCTGAGGTCGCTCGGCAGCTATCGCTGCTATCATCAGCCGGCCAACCACCGTCACCTCTGCCAGCAAACATTCGCCAGGTCATCCAGGAGCAAGTTTGCACGGCTCTGCCATCTACCCGTGACACTTCACCATTTCCAAGAACTGTTGCCTGTGCCGAGGTAAATGCACCTTTAAGCTATGCTGAAGTGGCGGCTCGACGACCTCTTCAGACTTTTACGTCACTACCCACAGCCGTGCCGCTGCGATCCACTCCTCGGTTCGCTCAGCCAAGGTCCGTCCAGAGTAGTGGACAATGGCGTACACTCGACAATCGTCCAATATGCTTTGCCTGTGGGCTACCTGGCCACATAGCGCGATACTGCCGTCGACGCATTCCAGTCTACCGCCAGAGCTACGACCAGACCTTCGAACCTGCCCTTTATGTGCCACCGCGCTTCGTTCACAGGCTCTCAGATCCCCGACCAGACGTCATCGTACGCCGACCACCGCTCTCCTGTTAACCGCCGCTCGCCATCACCTCGACGCCGCTCGCCATCGCCGATGCATCGTCGTTCTTCATGGCCGGAGCGAGAAAACTAATTGCCGCAGTTCCAGAGGCAGGAACTGCGTCGCCAGCGAAAAGACCAAGGCCTCTCACTTCACCAGCAAATGTTCTGGACGTACATGTGGACGGCGTCGCTGCACTCGCTCTTGTCGACACTGGTGCCGTAGTTTCAGTGATAAGTGCTACACTCTGCCGCTTGCTCAAGAAAGTTATGACGCCACTAGCAAGTATATCACTTCGTACAGCCAGCGCAGATCACGTCACACCGGCCGCTGCCTGTACTGCTCGCATTGCGATTGATGGCCTCATTTATGTCGTTGAATTGCTAGTGTTGGATTTCTACTCCCATGACCTCATTTTGGGATGGGATTTTCTCTCCGCTAATAAGGCCGTCATGACTGCTCTTGCACTGATGTGGCATTTGAAGCGTTTGACGACGCTCCATTATATGATGCTCATGAAACCGGGAACAAACTATTTGTTGCTAGAGACGTCATCATACCGCTGCTCTCTTTTGCCCTTACCATGGTGTCTTGCAACTCGCCGCCGAGTCTAGTGCCCTTTTCACGTCATCTGCTCTTTTCGTTCTTCGCAAGTGTTCGCCGCTATCTCATGCCCTTCTAGAACTTCATGACGGCGTCAGCAGACTGCTCATCTCGAACCTCTTGTCATATCCTGTAACACTACTTTGGGGTGAGTGCGTCAGGCGTGTTTACAGTCTGGCCCTTCTGCAATTATCGACATGCCGACTGGTCCTTCCGGCGAACACGAAGTCACCGGAGTGACCTGTGCCTCTTCGCCGCAGACTACTAGGCCGGACGTACTGAGCAGATCCATCGCAGACACGTTAACCGTTTCGCAACGTGCTCAGCTTCTACGGCTGCTGAACAAGTTTCGTTCTTCCTTCGACTGCCAGCATACTCTCCTCGGCCGCACGTCAGCTGTGTATCACCGCATCAACACGGGTACCAATGCACCATTGCGTCAAAGACCCTATCGTGTGTCCGCAGCCGAGCGCCAGGTTATCGATCACCAAGTAGCTGACATGCTCAAGCATGGCGTCATCCAGCCTTCGAATAGTCCCTGGGCATCTCCAGTCGCTCTCGTTAAGAAGAAGGATGGGTCAATTCGCTTCTGTGTTGACTACCGTAGTCTTAACAAAATAACTCAAAAGGACATTTACCCGTTACCGAGAATCGACGATGCCCTTGACTGCCTCCAAGGTGCGGAGTTCTCTTCTATTGACTTACGGAGTGGCTACTGGCAAGTCCCTCTGGCACCTGAAGATGAGCCTAAGACGGCCTTTGTCACACCTGATGGTCTTTACGAATTCTGTGTCATGTCTTTTGTTCTTTGCAACGCACCCGCAACATTCGAGCGGATGATGGACAATCTTTTGCGTGGCCTGAAGTGGAAAACATGCCTGTGCTACTTGGATGACGTGGTTATATTTTCACTGGATTTTCCGACGCATCTCTGCAGGCTAGATAAAGTGCTGCCTAACTGATGCCGGACTTCAGCTCAACCTGAAGAAATGCCGCTTCGGCGCAAGTCAGCTCACCATCCTCGGTCATGTTGTATCTAAAGAGGGTATTCTTCCTGACACCGCCAAGCTTCGGGCAGTTGCAGAGTTCCCTAAACCTGCGTCTCTGAAGGATGTGTGCAGCTTTCTTGGCCTCTGCTCGTATTTCCGCCGCTTTATTCGGAATTTCGCGATGATCACCGCCCCCTTGACTGAACTTCTACGCAGTGACTCGAAAAGTTACGCTTAGTCACCTGCCTGTGACGATGCTTTCGAAAAGTTTTGCCGCCTGTTAACCTCGCCGCCAATCTTGCGTCACTTCGACCCGACTGCTCCGACGGAGGTACACACCATCGACGGAGGTACACAGCACAAATCGGGATTCCAGGAGTACATAGTCACATACGCAAGCCGTGCCCTCACCAAAGCGGAGAACTATTTTGTGACAGAGGAGTGTCTGGCAATGATATGGGCTCTAGGTAAGTTTAGACCGTACCTATATGGTGCCCCTTCGATGTAGTCACCGATCACCATGCGCGTTGTTGGTTATCCACGTTGAAGGACCCCTCCGGCCGTTTAGCTAGCTGGGCTTTGTGGTTGAAAGTTCGACATGCGTGTTGTCTACAGGTCTGGCTGACGTCACACTGATGCCGACGTCCTATCACGCTCACCTGTGTCCTCCGAAAGCTCTGCATGTTTATCTGCCGTGGACGAAATGGTTGCATTCCCAGAAAACTGACATGGCGTCTGAGCAACGCAAGGATGACTGGATCAGCTCACTTCTGCGATTCCTTTCAGATCCGTCGACTTCTCCATCTTCTCGAACGTTGTGCTGTCAAGCGGCTCACTTTGAGGTTTGCAATGGCCTCCTTTATCGCAGGAATTACAAGTCTGTCGGCCGAAAGTGGTTACTGGTCATACCTCGCCATCTTCGTGCTGCATTATGTTCAGCGTTCCATGCTGACCCACAGTGCGCACATGCGGGCATCTTCATAACATACGCTCGGCTTTCCTCCTGGTTTTATTGGCGAGGCATGTACACCTTTTTGCGCAAGTACATTCAGTCATGCCCGCAGTGCCAACGACGGAAAGCTCTGCCTCGTCATACCTCTGTTCCGATCGAGCCAATCCCTTGCCCAGCCAGGCCTTTTGACCGCATTGGGATCGATCTGTACGGGCCTCTTCTATTCACGACTTCCAGAAACTGTTGGATTGTTGTCGCTGTCGACTATTTGACGCGATACGCAGAAACAGCCGCTTTGCCTGCTGCAAGTATCTTCGTATCTTCTTTTCTTCTTTTCTCCTGCGAAACTTTATTCTCCGTCACGGCGCACCGCGTGAACTCCTCAGCGACAGAGGACGTGTATTCCTCTCTGAAGTCGTCAACGCATTCCTTGCCGAATGCCGTATCATTCACTGGACTACCACCGCCTACCATTCGATTGACGGAAAGATTGACGGAATGGATCGACGAAAAGATTCAACCGTACCCTAGGGGACATGATATCAAAGTATGTTGCCTCAGACCACTCCGATTGGGACCTCATTCTGCCTTTTGTGACGTACACATATAACACTGCTCCACAGGCAACTACGGGCTTTTCGCCATTTTTCCTGTTATATGGCCGAGACCCTCCCACCACACTAGATTCCATTCTACCCTACCACCCAGATTCCTCCGAGTCTACGCCTATCTCTGAAGCTGCCCGCCGTGCCGAAGAATGCTGTAAGCTTGCCCAGTCATTTACAACTGTCGACCAATGGAGACAAAAATCTTGACGTGACGATAACCAGCCGTACCCTAACTTTGTTCCGGACACTCTTATTTGGCTTTAGGTTCCCGCTGTGCCTACAGGCCTTTCCTCGAAGTTTGTTTTGAAATACCAGGGACCCTATCGCATTGTCTCGCGGACTTCACCTATTAACTACATTGTCGAACCCGTTACGCCATCCACAGACCAGCACTTTCGCGGTCGTGAAACCGTTCACGTACAGCGATTGAAACCTTATTACAATCCGCTCGTACTCTGTTCACCATGAGTCACCAGGATGGCTCCTTTTTCGACAGGGGACGAAGTGTAGTGAAGAGGAATGCCCACTACTGCAGTGGCATGGACACGTTGGCGCGAGGCAGGAGCTAAGACTGCCTGACCCGGCCAGCTCTTGCTGCTTCTGTACCGACGCTGATACTACTTTTGACCTTGTATCTACATTATATAACCAATATTTTAATATATTCGGGTTCGTTATAGCTAGGCTCGAGTGTAGCAATGTGTGAAGCTATGACCTTTAAAGCGCAACCTTGCGCCTGTCACTCCATTTTGCTGGTCATAACAAAAACATGCTGAAGTTGCCGATCTCTTAAGTACCGCTGACAGTGAATGGTGTAGATACAATCAGACCTCATTATAAAAAGTTGCATCTTACATGAAATTGAGTTTGTTATATCTGAAAAGTTGTTATACAGGTGTATTCCTAACACTATCTATTGCAAAACTTTTTTTGCATTTATTTCGTAATAACCAACATTTCTTTACATCTGGTTTCGTTATGTTGACGTGTGAGCGTAATTAGCTTGCCATTATTACTTCAAAAAACGTACGTTTTTGGGTCATTTTGTGCTGTGCACTGCTGAGCGATGGGTCGTAGGTACGATTCCTGGTTACGGAACTTGTAGCTTTTTTTTGCCATCAGTTAATGTATAGTTTGCAGTGTCGTATTCATGACGGAATGTGGCATTGTTTGTTTCTTGTGAGCTTGAACCTGCAAAGCTGTGCTGCAATTGATGTGTTATGTGGTCCAATGTGAATTCTGGTAAATGCTAATTTTTCTAGTGCCTGACAGTATTTATTGTTTTTCTAGTGGCTTACCAGAATGCACCAGGGCAGCCTACACCGAAGGAGACTCTTATTCTAAGTCATGGAGCTCTTGGGACTCGCAATGTTGATAGGTAGGCTGCTTAAGGACTTTTATATGTCTTCTTTTCTTGAGTTACTTCACAGGTGTATATCTTGGTGCTAATCTAGCTTTCCCTTTTTCAGTGATTTGAACACCCTGGTCATCTCCACACCATTCAGTGTTCTGGACCGGATTCAGCCATTCACATTGACAATATCTACGAATTGTTTACTACTAATTGTTAGTATATTTTATGCTTTTTATTGTGTTAAGGGTTAAACTTAACAGGATTGTGCCTTTCATATTCACATCTATACATTTCTCATTTCTTTCCCGTGCATTTTGCACTGCTTAATGGCTAACATAGTTTGTCTATGGCAGAGCACAACGAGAAGTATTCGGTGCAGCAGTACTTAATATTTGTGGGGTCTATTAGCATATTAGAGATCGCAATAAAAGCTTTTTAATTTGACTTTCAGTATTAAGAAAAATTGAAGAATTTAGACATTTTCTGGTCCTGGCACAGTTCACATCGCCTTAGTCAACATATGAACTGCACGGTAATTATAGAAAAGCCAGCCTGCTCCTTGCCTGTTTGGTCTATCACTGCATGTAACTCTTATGTTGGTCATACTATGTCATTAGAGCTGCGTGGTCATCACACATAATTGCGTTGTTAGCAGCCATGGGGGAAAGGGAGTGGGGTGAAAAGCACATCTTGGCAAAAGACACTTGTCTTGCACCATCAGCCACATTTTGAAGGAAGTCGCAAGATTTCGTAAAGTTTGGGCTTGTGCACTGTTTTCATGCACAATGAGAATAGGATTCACGGATTCATTCAGTAAATAATAAAGTTGTTGGTGTATGTAGTTTACATGTGCTTTTTTTGTATGTGATATATGGTTAATTGAGATATTCTTTCTGATTTTCTAAATTGTGAATTAACAAGGTTTTACTGAATTTCTGTTAGAATTCAAATGTTACATTTGCATGATGTAGTAGTACACTGTGTTTATATACAATAGGCTCAATAATTCAAACTTTCTGCACTGGAAAATGTCAGCCCTAACAATCCCATGTTGACTAAAAGCGTATTCGGTGGGCCACTCCGGTCCTCTGGCTCGGAGCGGAATCGCCAGATGCCAAGGCAGCTCGCAATCAGAGCGCGAGAGGGCCCGCAGGGGCGCCTGCGCAAGTAGGCGTTTGGTGTGTAGCGACACCACGGACCCGAGCTAACGGGGGAGTTTCGACTCCCTCCCACGCATAGCCGTGCGTGGCTTTGCCGTGTCCGGGGAAAAGGGGATCCTGGGGGTTGAGCTGACGCTGGGTGATTGGACCTTTAAGGCCCCCTGGCAGAGGCAACACACCTCTTTGGCCCCTGCTTCACGTAGACGGCACCCCTGGGCTGACCCACCCAGGGGAAATCGGCAGTCGCCTTTTCCTATCTCTCTCTGCCTATATCTTCGTCTTTATCTCTCACTATCTATCTGTCCTGTCTTCTACTCTCTTCTGTTTACTTCCAATTTTCCTGGCGGCAAGGGTTAACCCTGTGCAAATAGCCTACCTTGGTCTAGGCGCATTGGGTTATGGCAGTGTTGTACGGCTGACGTCTGCAAGCTTTCAGCACCTGTAAACTTGCAGCGTCCCCTTGTTGGGCTCCGTGGTGGGTGGCCGCCAACGCTGCTGAACAAACATAAGACCGGCATGCATGGCGCATTCCCTCTACTACCTGATCGTACCGGCCTAAAGCGGGTATGCACCGACGACATAAATCTCTTCAACCAGCCAATAGAAACTTTTCCCCACTTCCACGTCATTCACTGCGAAAAAACCGGAAAGCAAGCCAGGACCGTATCTCCTTTCGTAGTTGCCAGGTGTCTTACGGAAACTCTCGGGGCTGGATACAAAGTAACCAAAATGGCGAGCGGAGACCTTCTTCTAGAAATTCGGGACAAAGCACAATTTGTAAAGCTAAACAGCCTCTCAACGTTTGGTGACGTACCGATCACCGTAACACCACACCGATCCATGAACATCACTTGCGGAGTGGTATCTGATGCAGACTTACTTGAGCTCACCGAGACTGAACTCTTGGAAGGGTGGAAGAGCCAAAATGTAAATAATGTACAGAGAATTATCATCAGAAGAGATAATAAGGAAATACCAACGAAACACTTGATACTCACGTTTGGATCCAGTAAACTACCAGATTCCATTCAAACAGGGTACACAAAGACATCTATCAGGCCGTATATACCAAACCCTCGTCGTTGCTTTCAATGCCAGAAGTATGGCCATGGCTCTAAAACCTGTCGTGGTCGCCAGACTTGTGCACAATGTGGAGTCCTAGGCCACGTGTCTGAGAACTGCAAACAACCGCCACACTGTGTAAACTGTGAAGGAAACCATGCCGCATATTCACGCTCCTGCACATACTGGAAAAAAGAAAAAGAAATAATTACATTGAAGGTGAAGGAGAACATTACGTTTAAGGAAGCACGGCGAAGAGTCGCTCCATTCTATGGACCTACATACGCTGATGCGGCGCGTCAGGGGGCACCGCCGCACCAGCCTTCGCCACTCCTTCGGCCCGCGCATACCGAGCCGGTGGTTGTGGCACCTGCCCCCAAGGCGGCTGTAGCCCAGGCTACACCGCCTACTCCCGAAGAGAGACCGGAGACTCCAGAGTCTTCGGGCCTCAAGGCCTCCCCTCACCAGGCGAGGCCCAAAATCCGAACTAACAGCCCGCACGTGCGGGCATCCAGTGCCTCCGAGGAGGCAATGGATACGTCGGCACCCTTGGTGCCGAAAGAGCGGCGTGGCTCCTTGGAGCGCGCCAAGAAAACAAAAAAGCAAATAACAGGGCCTGGTGACGGCCCTGTTAAGTGAACTCAAACTCCCCGTCTAAACAGCCACTCGCTTTTCGTACACACAGCATTATTTTACATTCACCATGAACACTCAAATTATACAATGGAACGTCAGGGGCCTTCTCAGAAACCTTGACGACATCCAAGAACTCTTACACGAACACTCACCAAAAGTGCTGTGTGTACAAGAAACACACCTTAATTCAAAACACACAAATTTTCTTCGTAAATACGTTATTTTCCGAAAGGACCGTGTTGATGCCATGACATCATCCGGAGGTGTTGCCATCATAGTGAATCAAGGAATTGCATGCACACACATACAACTCCAAACATCCCTTGAGGCAGTGGCTGTTCGAGCAATTCTTTTTGATAAACTGATCACAATCTGCACTATTTACATTCCTCCTAGCTATCAGCTACAAAAACGTGATTTACACTCTCTAATTGATGAACTTCCAGAGCCTTATGTTCTCCTTGGAGACTTTAATGCGCATAGCAGGCTATGGGGTGATTCTCGGTATGACGCGCGAGGTCGACTGATCGAACAGTTCCTTCTATCGTCGAGCGCGTGTCTCCTGAATCGAAAAGAACCAACCTATTATAATCTCGCTAATAACACCTACTCCTCCATAGACCTAAGCATAGCATCTCCATCTCTTGTGGCTCTACTCCAGTGGAATGTCGTCAGTAATCTGTACGGAAGTGACCACTTCCCCGTAGTTTTGAGCACAACTACAGTAACCGAGTGCCCACCACGTGTTCCCAAGTGGCTAATAAACAGAGCCGACTGGGAACAGTTTTATACTATCGCTCGTCTAGGTTGGAATGACATCTCTACTTTGAACATTGATGTTGCTGTGAACTACTTGACAGCGTTTTTGATTGATGCTGCAACAAAATGCATCCCACAAACAAATGGACACCCTGGAAAACGACGTGTGCCATGGTGGAACTCTGAATGCCGAAACGCGCGCAAACAGCAAAACAGAGCTTGGAGGCTGCTTCGGAACTCACCGACAGCCGAAAATCTTGAAACCTTCAAGAAAATGAAGTCTCAAGGCAGGAGAACGCGTCGGCAGGCCAGAAGAGAAAGCTGGCAGAAGTTTTTATCAGGGGTTAATTCATACACACAGGAGGCTAAAGTCTGGAACATGGTCGGTAGGATAGCAGGAAAACAAGTACACACACTTCCCCTCGTAAACACTCAGGGTGATACCTTGGAAGATCAAGCAAACTTCCTCGGCGCACACTTCGAACAGGTATCCAGCTTGTGCCACTATACTGACACTTTCCAAAAATACAGAACAAGAATAGAAAAGCAAAAACTCGAACACAAATCCACTAGATACGAGGCATATAACCAAGCTTTCAGTCTAGCTGAGCTCCAAACATCTCTAAACTCCTGCAGTACTTCTGCCCCAGGTTCTGACCGTGTGATGTATGAAATGTTAAAAAACCTACCAAACGAAACCCGAAAAACCTTACTTTGTTTGTACAATGCTATTTGGTCTTCTGGCACTATTCCTACCTCCTGGAAAGAGGCTATTGTTATTCCCATTTTGAAAGAGGGCAAGGACCCTTCTTTAGCTTCGAGTTATAGGCCTATTGCACTTACAAGCTGCTTGTGCAAAGTCTTCGAAAAAATGATAAACTGCCGACTTGTACATTTTCTTGAAACAAATAATTTGCTCGACCCATTTCAGTGCGGGTTTCGAGAAAGTAGATCCACCACAGACCACCTTGTTCGTATCGAGGCACAGATCAGAGACGCGTTCGTTCATAAACAATATTTTCTCTCTGTGTTCCTCGATATCGAAAAGGCTTATGATACTACATGGCGTTACGGAATTCTAAGAGACCTGTCCCACCTTGGTGTGCGCGGAAGAATGTTTCATATAATCGAAAGTTACCTGTCAAACCGGACATTCCATGTCCGTCTGGGCAGTGTGCTCTCCCAAACATTTGTCCAGGAAACAGGCGTGCCACAAGGTGGTGTGCTTAGTTGCACACTTTTTATTATTAAAATGAATTCTTTGCACTTGTCCATTCCCCGCAATATGTTCTATTGCACATATGTCGACGACGTTCAGCTTGGCTTCAAGTCATGCAACTTGGCCATGTGTGAGCGGCAGGTTCAGCTGGGTTTAAATAAGATCTCCAAATGGGCAGATGAAAACAGATTTCGACTTAACCCACAAAAAAAGCACGTGTGTCTTGTTCTCTCGAAAGAGAGGCATGCACTCGGAACCCGACATTCAACTGAACGGGCAACAACTGTCCGTCAAAGCCGAGCATAAATTCTTAGGCTTAATCTTGGACAACAAGTTGACCTTCGTACCCCACATAAAGTATTTAAAAACAAAATGTTTAAAAGCCATGAATATTATAAAAGTGTTGTCACGTACTACGTGGGGTAGTGACAGGAAATGCCTCATGAACCTGTATAGAAGCCTTATTCGCACCCGCTTAGATTATCGGGCCATTATTTATCAGTCAGCGACTCAAAGTGCTTTGAAGATGCTGGATCCCGTGCACCATTCGGGCATCCGCCTTTCTACGGGTGCTTTTCGCACCAGCCCCGTAGAAAGCCTTTACGTTGAGTCAAATGAGTGGTCGCTTCATCTGCAAAGAACCTACATGTCCTTTGTATATTTCCTTAAGGTGAAAGCAGACAAGAGGCACCCCTCATACTCTACTATTAATGACTTGTCCAGCTCCATTCTTTTTCAAAACAGGCCTTCAATTAGGCAGCCCTTCTTAGTTCGCCTGAAGGGTTTAGCTGAGGACACTGGAGTGTCACTCGAACACAGTTTAATGGCTCCTGTAGCATACCCGCCACCGTGGCAGTGGCAGACTATAGATTGCGATGTGTCTTTTTTAGAAGTTACTAAACATGCGCCTATTGCCCATATTCGAACATACTTCTTGGAACTTCAACACAAATACACACGTCCTGAGTTTTTTACAGATGCCTCTAAGTCTAACTCCTCTGTGTCCTACGCTGCTGTTGGCCCTTCCTTTTCGGATGCTGGCCCTCTACATCCAGGCACAAGTATCTTCACAGCGGAAGCTTACGCGATACTTGTGGCAGCTAAACACATCAAACAATCACAAATACAAAAAGCAGTAATTTATACAGACTCCCTCAGTGTGGTAACGGCTCTGCATAGTCTTAAAAAACAAAAAAACCCTGTCCTCGTTTCACTTTACTCCATTTTATGCACCCTCTACACACTCAACAGACATGTTGTTGTGTGCTGGGTGCCAGGGTACCGTGAGATTCAAGGCAACGTGATGGCGGATCAGCTTGCTGCATCCGCCCACGAAAGCACCGCCATTACACCGACATCAATCCCGGCCCTTGATCTTAAGCCGTCTCTCAAACGAAAACTCAGGGACTACTGGCAGAGCAAGTGGGATACACACACACAAAACAAACTACACGTTATCAAGCCACACCTTGGCCATTGGTCAGCAGTATCAAAATCACGTCTAACAGAGGTAACACTAACAAGACTCAGGATAGGACACATATACACGACACACACACATCTTTTGTCCGGTGGTGATCCACCATTGTGTGATAAATGTGGTGAGGCATTAACAGTTCTTCACGTTTTAATTCAATGTAAACATTTAGACACTCTAAGAAGACAACACTTCCCACTATCCTACCGACAACACATACCTGTACACCCTGCAATGTTCGTCGGTAGGAACCGCTTTTTAGTCACAAATCATTATTAGCGTTTTTAAAGGAAATTCATAATTTTCATATCATATACCCGGGCATACCGTAGCACGACCTCTCTAGAGAGGTTTTTGCTGCGGTGGCTACACAGGAAAGCACTTGCCTCACGGCCCTTGCACGCAAGGGTACTAACGTGTGAGGTACTTGTGCTAATGCCATACATGTCCACCATCGTTTTTCATTATCACCAACTTTTGTCACCTATTCACACCACACACACCTTTCACGGCATGGTCATGATTTTATTACTTGTATGTTTTTACCCGCTTTACTGCGAGGAATTTTATGGCCCTTATACAGCCGCTAATCACAACCATTGTCCACATTCCTGTCTCATGAACTGGCGCTCTTTGGCCATCAAATGGCCCTTGCGCCAAAAAACACCATATATCATCATCAGAGCGCGAGAGGCAGCATACCAACCGAATGCATTGGCAATCTTGGAGCAGCGTGCCTGTACTGCCACCGTGCAGCCAGCATGGGAAGCCGCTGGGTAAACATTTCTGTGCTGTATTGACAAATGATGCGAATCTGTTAAGTGGCCATCTTTGACATATCTGCAAGCAGCGACAGCCTTCTGAGCTCATCGCATAAATCTGACGCTCGTCGTCTTTGTCCGAGCTACTAGCTTCAAGGCATTGGTCAGCGAGCTGCTCTAACAACAGCATTGACGTTTCCTCTGTCTTCACTAACTGCCTCCTTTTTGACATGGTGGATTTATGGCTACCTAGATGTGAACTTGTCACATACACGCTCAAAAATGCCACGAACAACTCACGTGCACAAAGTATTGCGGTTGGCGATGTCCTCTTCCAAGATGCGCACTCACGCTGTCTGCCTGTGTCATGTGATCTGTCCTTCTGGCCAGATTGCGCCACACTCTCACTACGAAGACGGAGGGGTTGGGAGCGCTCCAAGTCGAGATTTGCACACTCGGAAAGAACCAACTGAAGGTAGTTCGAGTGCTCAAATTTGCTAACTTAACGGGCGGCGACTTTTCAGACCACTTGTTAACTCTCAACCAAACACACCATAAAGAAGAAAAAAAGAAACAAAACTCAAACTTCAATATAACGAAACCGGATATAACGAAATATCGGTTATATCGAAGTATGTGAAAAATAGTCCTGCAATAGATATAGTGTGAGGAATAAACAATCATAAGGAATTTTTGGATATAACAAACTTATTTTCGTGTAAGATGCAACTTTGTTGGAATGAGGTTCGAGTGTACTAGACAGTGTGGCCTTGGTCTATCGAGAAAGTAGCACTCAAGTCATTTTTATCTCTGTAATGTTGTCATGTGGAAAAACCTGCTAAGATTGGGAAGGCACTTTGTTCTCTCACCGGACACAGCACATTTTCTCCTTTGATTACACATGTATGCACACACTGTAATGACAAGTACCAGTCTGATAGTGATGCCTAAGAGCTTTACTGGCAATCATTCAGTGCTGTCCTTGACGTTGCAGCAGACCTGAGAAACTACTGCAGAAAATACATACACCATTTTTATTTCGTCAAGTCTTTCTCTTCCTTCCTTTCCCTGCTTTACGAATATTCAGAGTTTTGAGGTTGTCAGGGTGGCAGATGATGTGAATGATTACTGCACAAGTTGGTATGTTGCCTTGAGTCATATGAATGAGAACTTCTAATAATTGATCCAAAATCTTAGAGGTCTCGTCAAGCTTTCACGACCGAAAGCTTACTGTATTCTTTAGTTGAACATGTTTAATATTCTTAGTGTTTTTGTTTGTTTTTTTCTCATAACTTCAGTATTATAAATAATTCTTATGAATGGCTTTTTTTTTTCCTTTCTCTCTCATGACAGGACTTTCATTGCCATTTGACAGAGAGTGAAGTGGTTGGTTACCTTGGTGGAACATGGGACATTGCTGCACACAGTGAGTTATTTTGATTTAGTCGTTCCACCAAAAAAGAAAAATGTAGCAAGAATGTGGCTTTACATGAAGCCTAAACGTGCATGTTACAACATGGTTTACATTTCTGGATCAGTTGTGCACTATTGCTGCTTTGTCTTCATTGTGTCACTTCAAGGGACCCACAACCAGTATTTATGGTACCCATTTTCTTGAGTGCTACGGAAAGCTTACCAGTCAGAGCTTGTAATTGAGGAATGGTAACGGGAAAAACGCCGTAGGGCATTCATAATCACGATTTTTCAATTTGTGGCAATTATGCAGTCTGAAGAAGACGTGCTGCAAGCAGTGGATGCAATCGAGATAGCGATTATATGCCAGTGTAACGCCAGCAGTGATCAAAAGTGAAGCCCTAGGTGCAAACATGTAATATTTTGTTTGTCAAGCCTGCAGACCCATGACCACTGCTTTCTAGCATGCTACATTATTTTACAAGAGTTATAGCACTTTCCCGGGACTTCTTATGCATGTACTTTTGGCTGTGCACAGGTTGTTTTTTTTACTGTAGCAAAGTCGAGCTAAGCCAAGTCGTCGAAAAAGAAATGACACGTTTACATGTGATCAACAAATCACACATTGTAGTTCACGTGCAGCCGTAGTTGAACGGCTTCGATTCATCATCGCTTGACAACTTGAGCGAGTTAGAGGAACGAATATTGGCTCACATGTGAGCGTGAAATTCCGACCCCTATGGAGTAGCACCAGAGCCGCATGCTTTGACAGACGATTGCAGTAGCAATAACTCCGACTGACCACCACCATCGCCATCACTAGCAGCGTGCATGAGTGGTAGCAATTCTCCCTAAAGCAGTAGGTCGATGGCATTTCGCGTGCCGCAGCAATTGCATTCACAAGCTCGCGTGCTTCTTCCAACGTGCCTGGCGCGACGGGAATCTAGCTACTCTGGAAACACCGTGCCCATGCGCAACTGCACCCGTTTCCCTGCAGACGCCACAACAGCAGCACCGATTTTCATGCTCTACTTTTTTTACCTTGTAAGCTGCATAGAAACAAACGAAAATTAACAATAACATACATATTTAAAATTTAAGCTCTTATTCTGGTGTGCTTTAAATACCATAAAAGCCCGCATATAGCTCGTACCCGCATATATTCGGGAGTGTGATTTGAGGATAGCAAACGCAAGAAAAAAAAGTTCTCACCCGAATGTAGCCCGAGTGAAACAGAAAAATACATTTATTGACACACTTCAATCATCGTTGTCGTCGGACGCACTCTCTTCCGAAGCACCCTTGTCAAAAATGTTCTCCCACAGCACATTATCCTCAGTGCCATCAAGCATGTTCGAGATGGAGCTCTTTTTGAGTGCGCGGCAAACGAGCATCTCGAAAATGCAGGCCCAAGCCTCGTCTATTCACGAGCAGAGCATTGCTGACGAGGTCTGTTTCAGCTGTCCGGCAAGGGTCGCTTCTGGTTCTCCGGACCTCATTCACTTCGCATTCTGGCGCTTGACATGGTCCCTAAATGACTTGTTAAGGGGGGACGCGGCCTTTGAAAACCGAAAAATCGCGAAAAAGTCGATTTTTGGCAAACCACATATTCGGGCAGTATGTGTCATAAACTACCTTTTCTGTAAATATCAACGTCTAATTCGTCGCGAAACCATTTGAAATAAAGTTTAGAACATGCCGCGGCGGCCCTCGAGCGGCGCGCGAGCGCTCAAAATACCCCAACTTGGCGTGATCGCAGTTTCTCGACCGCTCGACGGAGCGCCGCCATTTTGGTGTTGTTTTGTTTGTGAATTCTTGCTCTTTCTTTCCCCGCCACCTGCGTCGCCGGCGGCAGCGCAGGAGAAGAGCAAGCCGCTCATGATTGGAGGGCTTGCGAGAGCTTTCAAATTTCCCGCGGCTGTGGCGCGCAGCTAGGATTGGGCGAAGCGCGCGTTCCCAAGGACGCGGGGGAGTCCGCGATTGCCATTGGCTGCTGCGCGCGATGACGTAGCGCTCTTGCGCATAATGCGGCCGATGTGGCCGCTCGTCTGCTGCTCCTCCGTCCGGCGTCTTTGTGTTCCGCTCGCTTCCGTGTATCGTTGCAGCCGTTCGCATACTCTCCACGTTTCAACTGTCTTCGAAACAATTTTCAACCGTCTTTACGAGACGATTTTCAACCGTCTATACGAGACCGTTGTTGTGTTCGCTCACGATGCGCCCAACGAAAAAGAAGACGCTACAATCGTTCGGTGCAAGGAAGCGAGCTATGAAGCTTGTCCGTGCGGCGAGGCTCTCCGCTCGCACGTGCGCCGACGGTGATCACGCCGACGGCACCTGTGGGGCAGCTTCTGCTTCATCTACGCAAGAGAGTGGTCGCATCGACGCGCCTAGCGACGGGACTCCTGCTCGGCCGGTGCAAGAATTTGTCGTTACAAGTGCGCCTGGTGTCTCGTACTCATCGACAGTGGCTTCCGCATCTTCTCTTTCATCGGCCTCGATTGCGATCGCGTCGTCAACTATGCATTTGCGAACAAGTTTCCTGACGTGCGAGAAGAAAGAGGCGGCGGATCAACAACGCGCTGCTGTGCAAAGAGAACTTGGCGCTATGCCAGCGACAGAGCGGAAATTTCAGGCAATGGAGCGCGATCATGAAGCTGCCACCGCTACAAGTGAAGGCGAAAAAAATTGCCCGCAGCTTCCCTCGGGGGAACACTGAGGAGGATGTGGAGCATATAATTGGTTAACGGGGTGTTAAAGTGCGACTTACTTGGGTCGATGGCTAAATTGGTTAACGTGGTTGTGAAATGGGGTGTTAAATTGCGACTTACTTGGGTCGATGGCTAAATTGGTTAACGTGGTTGTAGGAGGGGGTGTTAAATGAGTGAACACGTACACACGTATGCGAAAGGGCGGCGCTGGTCGAAGGGACGTCGATCATTGTGTTTGTGGATTCGTTGGAATTCATTTCACCGCGACCTTGGACGTCGACGCGCCGTACAAACCAACCGACGAGCGGCAACTGAGCGAGCGAGCGCCGACCTTGAGTATATATACAGCTCGACGGCGCATGCACTGTCAGCTGTTGAATGTTCTCGAAGCGCGACGCCACATGCGCGTCCACTGGAGAATCAGGAGAATTGTAGATGTCGAACGCGGTGTGTAGAGGAGGAAGGGTGCACAGATGGTGGAGGAGTGAAGCGCGCGCGGTGTGTAGAGGAGGAAGGGATGCACAGATGGTGGAAGAGTGGGCGACGGCGCGACGGCGCATGCGCGCGCGTCAGCTGTCGAATGTTTGAGAAGCGGTGCGGACGGCGCGGATGGCGCACTACAAGGCGCGAGTATAAGATGCTTCCGCATCTAAAATTTTTCCTTGTGCAAATGGATGCCCTAGACGACCTGCTATCTTGGACCCCGTGCCACCGGTGCACCGTGTTTGGGATGAAGGTACGAGGAGGCACCCAACTTGGACCTGCTACAAAGCTTGAGCTAGTATGCTTGCATTGTGGAGTAGTTTCAAGCTCATGGAGTTCATCTCGTCAGGATGACACAAAGGCCTTTGATGTGAATGTAAGAGCCATTATGGCAACAAAACAAATAGGCAAGGGACAAACAGCTCTCAACGACTTTTGGGCAGCGATGAATGTGTCCCATCGTGGCCTCCATCACAAGACCTTTCAGAAGCACCTGAAGAAATTCAGGGAACCGCAGACACAATGCATAGAAAATTTCTATGCAGAATCTGCTTCTGCTGTAAAAGCCACTTACAAAGAAATGGATCAATATTTCACCAGGGATATAACAGTTTGTTATGATGGAACATGGCACAAGCGTGGGCACACATCCCATATTGGAGTCGGGGCAATTATCGAATACCATACGGGCCTTATCTTGGACGCCGTTGTTCTGTCTAATCAGTGCCTTGGTTGCCAAGTAGGGCCAAAGCCTGGAGACGCAGACTATGCATGCTGGCTGGAGAATCATGTGTGCCAGAAAAACACCGACTCTAAATCAGGGAGAATGGAGGTTGAGGCAGCTATCATCCTCTTTTCACGCTCACTGTCGAAGCACAACCTCCGTTGCACAACGCTCGTGTCTGATGGAGATAGTGCCGCCTTCTCTGCCCTTGTACAAGAAAATGTTTATGGACTGGTCCCCATTTCAAAAGAGGAATGCCTGAACCACGTTCAGAAGAGGATGGGGACTGCACTTCGCAACCTTGTGCAGAAAAGTGACAAGGCTTTGGGAGGGAAGGGCAGGCTGACAAAGGCCCTCATCGACAAGTTGACAGATTATTATGGCTGGGCCCTACGGAACAATTCCGATGATGTGGCTGCAATGCGGCGGGCAGTGATGGCATCGTACCACCATGTGACGTCGACGGATGAGGAGCCGCACCACGACTTGTGCCCAGAGGGTGCAGACTCCTGGTGTCGTCACAATGCCAGCAAGATTACCGGTGTTCCACCTCCGAAGCATTCGTACAAGCTGCCACGCTATGTTGCAGATGCACTTCTACCCATTTATAAGAGGCTCTCACAGGCTTCTCTTCTGCAACGCTGCCTGGGAGCAAAGACGCAGAATGCATCAGAGTCCTTTCACTCTGTGCTGTGGTCCCTCATGCCCAAAGAGCAGCATGCGTCACTGATTGCTGTGGAGACAGCACTGCATGATGCAGTGCTAAGATACAATGCTGGCTGCTACAGGGCCACCCAAGAGCTAGCTTCATCAGTGGGGCTAACACCTGGCCACCTGGCCATTCAACGGGCAGCCGAGAAAGATTCTCAGCGCTTGAAAAAGGCCAAGAAGCGATCCCTAGAGAAGATGGAAAGGCGGCAAAGAAAGAGAGTGCCAAGCGACACCTCCAGTTACGCTGCAGGTTCATTTTAGAACTGCCTATGTGCTCAAAACTTTCAAACGTCGTTTTCTCAAAATGACTTTTTTGGCTAGTGAGGCTGCTTATTCCAGCCATATCTCTGGAACCGCTCATTGGATTTCCATAAGTCTTTTTTTATTATGTACATGAATAAATTTCTGAGGGGGTGACAAGCCCATTTTTTCAATATATTGTGTGTGTTATTTATTATATTTAATCAAAATTTGATTGATAATATTCTAATCACGAACACAAAGTTTGATGGTCTGCTAAAACTTTTCAGCAAGGAAATTCAAAAAAAGGGCTCTGTTACCCCCTGGAGTATCAATCTGGGAATCATCTTAATTTCACAGTTCCAGCACCTTTTGAAAGTTCTCCAGGCCTGGAATAAGAGAACCATGTGCACTACCCTGATATTCTGCTGTAACTTGAAAACCAGTGAACATAACTTGATGAAATTTTGTAGTTCTTCTAATGCTTTTGCTATAAGTCTATCCTGAAAATTTCATTAAGATATCTCAATAAACAAAAAAGTTGGTATCCGATGGTAGCCTCCCCCCTTAAGGCTCACATCAAGCAGCTGCAGCTGTGATGTACGACGAGCTCTGTGCGGGAGTTGTGAAGCAGTCGCTTTACGGAGACGGTCAGGTGACACCGAAAGCCGTCGACCACAAGCATCGAAGGAAGCCCCAGCAGAGCTCGGGGCCGTCGACACCACACAGACTTTATCCGGTCAAGAACTAGCGATTCATCCATCCAACCCTTGTCCCTGCAGTGGACAACGGCATTTTTTGGCAACTTCTCCCCCTTCGGCAGCGTCTTTCGTTTGAACACCATGTAACTAGAGTGGTAGCTTGCGACCGTCTGCAGTGCAGGACAACATTATAGTCACCCGCATTGTTCCGTTCCCAGTCGATCGCACGATAACTTGCCTAGAGCCTTTCTGATGCACCGTCAGTGTCGAGGGCATATCCAAGTAGACCGGTGTTTGATCCCCGTTGCCGATATGGCCCAGCTGAAAGAGTCAGCCTTTCCCAACGCAATTAAATACTTTTCAAACTTCACAAGGTCCTCTTCATAGCTCTGTGCTAGCTTCTGTGAGATCGACGTACGTCGACGTTGGGAGAACTCAGCGTGGTGCATAAAGAGACACCCAATGCTTCCTTGCATTGAAATCCTTGTGCTGAATGCCTGTGTCTCGGGCGATCTCCTTTGCCTTCGCATGTAGCAGCTCGATGTTAACAGCGAAATGTGCAGCTCGCTGCTCTCGCACAGTCTGCTTGTTCTTGTTTCACGTCAAGAAATGCTCTATTTTTCGGTCTGCAGAAACTTTTTCGCTGGCCGCTACAAGCAATGAGGGTGTCCTGCTTCCGCCAACTGTGAATACTCTGCTCGTTGACTCCGAACTGCCGCTCTGCGCTACAGTTGCCAATGGTTTCGGCAGCAGCGATAACTTGCCTTTTAAAAGCAGCTGAGTACTGCCTGCGCGGTGCTGACATGGTGTAAAATCGCAGGAGAAAAATCGTGGCTGTCGTTATGGGCGCCAAGTTGAAGCAAAAGTCACTGACCACTGTTGCACGCGTGTGTCAGTAAGACTAACACCTACTACCGCGGCTAACACTACCTAGCACCTAGCGCAGAGGTGCGAAACACTTGATGATCATGATAGCACTGTGCTATGCCCTAAGCAAAGCTGAATTTCGGCCAAAAATTTTTGGGACCTGCATATAGTACGAGGCCGAAATTTTGTACTCTAAAATCTAGAGAAAAACCCCGGGCTGAACGCGGGTGCTTACGATGATCACAGCAAAGCTATTAGGACTGCATATTTGTGGTTCATGGCTTTTGCTCTAGGAGCGCGACATGCCGGTTTTGGTTACTTTTAAACACGATTTAAAAATATAAATCCTGCTCAGATCACAAAAAGTATGCTGTCACCTGTCATCATAATTAATGCTCTTTTCCCTTCCACCGAAATCAATCACCCTTTCTGGCCAGGGTTAAGTCGCTTTAAAGGCCAACTTCAACTAAATTGTGCTCATCTCAAAAAGGCGATTTATAGGCAGTCTAGCTTGAGATAATGCCACCTGTGAAACTTCAGCTTCCAAATTCCAGTTATTCCTTAAGAAAAACATTCTGCTAACAATGCAATTTTTTTATGCCGGAACCAGAAAAAAATGATGCCATTACTACCAGAACTGACAAAGACAGTAGTCTGGCAGACGTATCGATGCATGCGAATTGTCTGTTCCGCTCTCCAAAGTATGCACTTCGTGGCCATGCTCCAAAGCTTTCTCTTTAGGTGGTAACAGAAAAACTATGTAAACTGGCACCTGGAAGGAAACATGGGTACACGATTACAAAAGTTCGATAAAGGATTTCTTTAAATAACGGCTGCCTGCTTCGTGCCTACGATCTCATCCTGCTCTCTTAAAGAACTTGCTAGCTAACAATTAATGATGCTGCTGATTTATGTTGCAGGTATTCTCAATTAATTAATAGACTGAGGATGATAGTACAACAGCAGTTTTTTATCGTAGTACTGCTGTCGTTGCTGCTTCACAGCACGATGGCAAGTTCTTTTTGTACTACGTGCACCTTTGCTGTGAACGTCTCTCATGGAGAAAAGTCTGACATTAATCTGCACATCGTCACGAAAAAGAACCAGGGGTACCTGCGGGATGCTGACAACCAGCCAAGCCTGTTGAGTTTTGTGCACACTGCCAGTTTCGGTTTTATTCATGCAGAGTGTCCGTTCTTGGCATTCTTAGTGGAACACAACATTCCGCTGAGTGTTGGCAATCACGCTGGGCTATTCCAGAAAATGTTTCTGAAGTGTAAAGGAGTGCTCGTGGGCAAACAAAGACGACGGCAATTGTTGGGGAAAGGCTGCCAAAGCAATGATAAATGCCCTCAGACAGCGAGTGTTTTCAGTCGCTGTGGATCGCTGTAAATATACGGATACACAGCTTTATCCCATACGGGTGACTTACTTTGTCAGAGAGTCTAGTAGAGGGGAAAGCTGCCTTTTTTGCCCTTTGGACAATTCAAGGCGAGGTGACTGGTCAAAAGATTTGGCATCTGATTTTGGACACGATGAGGTCCGGAGAATTGCCAGTCGACAACTTGTTGGCCTTGTCTTAGGACAACACGAATGTTATGATCGGCAAGAAAAAGTGTCAAGGGTGTTGAAGGGACACTAAAGTCAAATAACAATATACGTCAGAGTGAAAGCTCAATGTATGACAACACCTAAAATGACAATATTATCAGCAACAGTGCCGTACTTACTGAGAAATTCAAGTAAATGCACAAGAACACAAGTGCCACAGCAGAACATTTTAAAAACGATCCCGATGACATCAGACGGACTGCCTACAATTAATCACTAGTAATCGGTATAATTGCACTAAATAAATAACTTTACGTGCACCAAGAGATGCAATAAAATGCTGCATGTTCGTTTCTGATTGGTTCATGGAAAAAAGAACCACCGGACGTTACTATGGGAAATGGCGCAAGTGGTTCAAAAATTAAATTTTCGCCTAGTTACACGGGACAGGTGGTGCCATCTAGCGGGGTGCAGTTGAAACAAAAGCGTCTGCAATCTTGGAGCCAATGGAGGAAAATTGATCAATGGCTGTTTTTGCTGCTGTGGCTCTCTCACTGCTTTCGGTATGCTGATACTAGCGCAGTAAAGCTGGGCAACGTTGTGCACGGCAACAGCGACGTGAGACGGTCCGGTCGGTCAGCTTCTTGAGGCGGGTAATTCGAAGCGCGCTAACCCCATGCGGACCACTAAAACGTGATTTTATTTCAAAATATGCCCTTCCTTGGCACAAAAGTAACACTACGAGGTTTCTGGACCGCCATTTCAACAATCAACATCGACTTAATAGTTGACTTTAGTGTCCCTTTGACGAGAGGTTCAGTTAGCCTTGATTTGGGGTTGGTTGCCCGTGGTATCTGATAAACTTGGCCGTGGAAAAAGGAGCATCATGTCTTCCTTCAAAGGTTCATGAAGCTCTGATTGACATTTTTCTTTTTACCTTGAAAAAAGTGTGAAGCAGAGGAATCGACTCCGATTTTCAGCAAATGCATGACGTCGAGGTAAGGAAGATGCTGAAACATTCTCCGACCCATTGACTTTCGTTAGGAAATGGTTTAAATAGACTTCTAGACCAGTGGAAGCCATTTCTCTTTTTTTTTTTTGTGAGATAAAGAAGTACAATAAGCAAGAGCCTGTTTTTGCAGTCGTACCAGATTTCACTGACTTCTCAACAAACTTTAAAGAACTCTGCTCCTACTCCAAAGTCTACTTTAGGCCTCGGAAAAAGTGCTGATGCCGATGTAGTTCCACTAAAAAGAAAAAGTGTTCATCGTGCATTTGAAGCCAAAAATATGAAGCTTCAGACCACAGAATTCAGACAAACCTACCTCGTGACTCGTAAAGAGGACTTGTTTGTTTTCTTGTCATCAGAGCCAAGTAGGGCATGCTGTCTATTCTTGCAAAATGTAGTGCCGGTTTTTGAGAAAACAAACTGCATTCTTCAGGAACGGGCTCCCCATATTCAGGTACTGAGAGGCTTCTTGAACCGCCAACTCGAGGATCTCCTGACAAGATTTCTGCAGCGTAGTGTCCTGAAAGAATGGGATTAATTACTTGAAGTTTGATATGAACTTGCAGAGAACCAAAAAGACGAAGACGTCATTAGCAGCATGACCTGCCGTTTTGTTGAGACACTGAACTCAAGTTAGAGAGAACAGTTCTTTTCTGCTGTACGTCTGTGCTTTAAGGCATCTTTTGATTATATTGGTCACAAGTTTTCATTAGAAGACATCAACCTCAATATGGCTGAGGTTGCCCTAGTGCACTCATTGGAGACTGCTTCATTGAGCAGTGTGCGTCATTTCATCACTGCATTGCATGATTTTCTGCCAAAGCAAAGCTTGAAACCTAGAGAGAAGGCAATTGATGAACTCGAGGTCGAGTTTGCGGTCGACGCTCCCTGGATTTCGTGCCGACCGGTTGTGCGCCCGCGCGCTCCGCGCGCTCGCGACCTTCCGCGTCATCGTAGCGCTGGCCGACTGGGCTCGTCCTACGTCATCTCCTGTCGCCGACGACCTTCGACGACAGCGCAGCTCTGATTTACTGGTCCTGCTCTACGCCATCTACAGACGCCGACACCATCTCTCGCAAGTGTACCCCGTCCTCGGACTCCAGTGACCGTTCTTCCATCTTTCCTGTCTCTCCTATCCCCTCAGTTTGTTGTTGCTTCTTCTTCCTCTTTCCTATACCTTTACTTCTACCCTTTTATCCCTCCTTACCCCCATCCCTTTGTGAGCTCTGTGGCGGTGTCGCTCACTGAAGCAGACAATAACGGGGCTCACTTTTCTCTTCCTTTCTCTCAAGAACCACTTCAGGTCGAGTTTGCGAGCTTGCAAGCATGTAATGTTCCAGCAGACATTTTGAATAAGCCCAGGTGTGATGTGCAATGGGCACATTTGGGAGCTGTTCGAAGTATTGATGGCTCACTGAGGTTCCACAAAATTTCAGTTGTTATGCCGGGCATTCTCTCCATTCCCCACAGTAATGCCTAATGCGAAAGAATATTCAGTACTTAAAAAAAAACAAAAAAAATCTCGCTCATCTGTGGATTAAAAAACCCTAGAGAGCCTGATGATGGTGAAATGGCACCAAAGTATAACCTGCTTTGAACAAATTTACACGGAGGGCTTTCTTAAGTTGGCGAGGTCTGTCTGTAACAGCAAAATCATTACACAAAATAAATTTTTACCCTATTGTGTTGTTGCTGATTGCTCTCTGAACGATTTGACTTATGGCAGCAAAACATGATTATGGTTGTTGCTAAAGGCAAATCCATCACAGCCACAGATTTACAAAAAAGTCTGTCCCCCCCCCCCTCCTTTCCTCCCCGCCTCCTTCTCCGCTAGGGGGTTTTACGAATTTCTCTGTTGCCAGGTTGGCAGGAATGCCATGTTGACCAAAAACGTTCGTGCATTTTAGTAAACACTTGTATGGCTGCACCTAAAACATTTAAATTACGTCAAACAAAGTCTTTAACGAAGCATGATGTGTTTTTCTAAAATATGTTTACGTGCTTAAATTGCTTTGAACCGAACATCACTACGTTTCTGTTGAACTTCGCTGCTTTGACTACTCGCTATGACAAGTGAGTCGAACAGCTTTTAGAGCTTTGATTACTCGTGCCTAGATGGCGCAGCTAATCTCGCACTTTACAGGGCATAATTTCACTGTTTATGTTTTTCGAATAGCATTACGTTATAACTTAGCTTGTGAAATGCACTCACACACATTTTACGCTGCACTAAAGCTGCCTAATATGAATACTTCTTGTTGCTGGCACTTCTCTAAACGCTGGTCGGGGCTTCTCGCAGTTGGGTTCTCAGCATCTCAATATTGAAGGCACTGCTTCAAGGTTCAACATATTTTTCTGTTTCAACAATATTCGGGTACTGAGACACTAGTCGTGTTTATTTCGTCATCTGCGAAGTACACCGTGCAGAGCACCACGCTATTCAATACTTCTCATTCCTTTCTGCTCACTTCGATTACCTGCAAGTTTTGGAGCATTAGATTTTTTGGAAAAGCGTGAAAACTGGTCTTACTTACAACATATGTTTCTGCTGCCTACGGCCCCACATTTCGTACTATACAGAAGAGTTCATTCTTCTCAATCAGCCACGCATAAAGGGACGTCACGCAGAAAAGGAAGGGATGCAGCTGCGGCTGACGTCATTTCCGTTTGTGTCCAATTTGCCCAGGCACACCGCTTGGGTCCCACGTTGTCTGCTAGCTAACAATATGAGCACTGATTATGAGTGAAATATGCGATTGCAAGCTTTTTTTACTGTGATTATCATTGCTTACCCAACATGCACTACTCATTCCAAGCCAATTCTGCCCAAGTCAGATTTCGTTGCAGTCGGCCCTTAAAAGAGGAAGCTGCTTTTTGGGACACAAAATTAAAAAAAAAAATTATGAACTGCTCTTTTCTGATTCTGCTCCTATGCAAAACATTACCAATTTTCATGCATCCTAGATCATTTTAGCCATGAAAGCCTATTATATCATGTCAGCAACCAATGTTTTGTTCATTGCTGTTTTCTTTCTGTTTTGCTTTTTCATAATGTTACACTTTTCTGAGAAGCTTGTCTTGCTTATTGGGAGAGTGCATTAGGGTGTCAAATGTTACTTTGGGTAGTCATAAATCATTAGAAAGGATGAAATAAGAAAAGTACTTTTTCTCAGCCATTCAGATGGGAACTTTGAATCTGCTTTACTTTTGTTCTGAGAAAGCTGGAACGACAGAACTACCCTTGCTGCACTCTTTGATATCTGTAGGATCCTGCTTAATTCAAAGTATTTCTGTTGTCTCGGTATTTTGCGATGTAACTTTGAGCAGACAGGTTGAAATGGCGGTCAGCACCAGTCCGATTAATTTGAAAACTTTGGGTGCAGTCTGCCAATTCCCAATCCAGATTTCAGTGCAAATCCATGGAAGCTGACAGTCCTCGAGAGCCACTAGGCAATGTACTGTAGCGATACTAATGAGTGGTCACTAAAGCACCCCAGCCTCGCTAAATTAAATTTTATATATATACATATATATATATATATATATATATATATATATATACATATATGTAGTAAAAAAAGTGTCTCGTGATCAGCTGAAATGTGTGCCTGTGGAAATTAAGTCGTGCTTCACTTCAACACAGTAGTGACGCGCGGGCAGCATGTCGCATGCTTCTCGGAACATCAGTATGTCATGATTTACCCATTCTTTCTAGGAATGTAAAGAAACTGATAAAGGACAGTCTGTTGGAATGCGCTATGTATGTGAGTCTCCAAGTGCCGGTTGCTTCAGTAATTTGCACACTTGCACTGGTGGTGGAGTTTTTGCCTGCATCGCCTACTTCGAAAACTCGGTTGAAAAGCTTCAATGATCATGTTTTCCAGACAACACACATCGCCAGTTCTGTCACACTGTCCATTTTTAAATTCTTTATTTTACCAGAAAGAGTGGGTGAACGGTCGCATCATGACGTGCTGGCAAAGCGAGGAGCAGGTGACGTGCTGCCCAAGTCTCATTACTGTGTTGCAGTGAAGATGTCTTTTTTACAGGCGCGCATTGCAGTTTAACCACATTTATTAATTAATTTTTTTTTCTCAGCAGCTGCAAGGTCACTGTTTCTCCTCGTTTGCTGCAAAATTCTGACCAGGTATTGCTGAAAAACGTAGCCATTGGATCCGTAAACTAGCCAGCACAGCAAAACAAGCAGCCCTGAATACTTTAAATAATATCAGGTTCCTTACGTCTCAGTTTTTGTATGATCTGTCAATTTGAAAGCCCACTTAATTTGATGATTTCTCACCATTCCATTGATTTTGATTTGCAAATTAACAAGATTTTATTGTACATGAATAGCAATCAGAAAAAAACATGATGGTCACAACTAAAGATATAATATGCTGAAGAAATATGAATAACAATGTGAATAAAAATAACATCCGAAGCATATAACGGTGGTAACGACAGGCTGCATGCGCATTTGCTTGAACTACACAAAATACAAACACTAAATATAAGAAATGAAGCATTGGCCAACACAAACGATGGCAATAACATTAAGTAGATACACGTTCAATGGAATATGTGTTTATTAGTTGTGATAACTGCAGGTTATTCCACTTGGTTCATCCTAATTCAAATATTCAAGCACCTTATATCCAGAAACCTCTCTGCACTGTAACATCAATTACAACTTACATTTATTGTAGTGTGTAACAGGACATTTACTTGGAGTGAATGCTTGTCCATGGGCTTGAATAACAATCTTCAGTGGTTAAAATTTCACCTTCCAATTTCTGCACTTGATTTGATTGGGCTATTGCCCTTTTTTGTATGAATACTGTTTTGTGTGTGTGCCGTGTGTTAAAAATAAGTTGCCACAATTTTGCGTTATATAAAACAGAAAAGCTATTACGGTGTCTTTCATGAAACATAAGGAAATGTTTTTATTTTTGTGTGTATAATGTGAAACTGGCATTCTCTATCATTTATTCAGACCTTTCCATACTCCAAGCCTTCCCATGTCGAGGAAGACTCGGTGACAAGGAGGCTGCTCCTGCCATTGAGGAAGAGGTACAAGTTAGCGCTCATAAGGCATTTCATTGTTTTTGTTTTTTTTTATGGAGTCCGAGCTATTCATAGAATCCTTTCTCATGATTGCGTTATTGTGGCTGTTCTCAGATTCGTGAATCACTGGAGCAGCGCCATCTTACTGTTGTGGGTTGGTACCACAGTCACCCAAAGGCTCCACCGCAGCCAAGTTTACGCGACTGCAATTCCCAGCTGGACTACCAGATTACTATGAAGGGTGAAAGTGACTCTTCATACACACCATGTGTTGGTCTCATATGTTGTAAGTACACCTTGAATATTTGGTGATTGTGGTAGTCGTGGTATTGCAGCAGATAGGTTTAGCCTGCCATGCTCGGCCAGCTATAAGTCTGCCTTGAGGACCTTGTTTGTTCTTAATGGTCTGTTACCAAACATTAGACCTAATTGGAAGCCAATTAACAAGTCTAGAACTCCTCTCTTGATTACCTCCGGGTAGTTAGTAAACATTATAAATAAAAAGCTTGGGTATGGAAAAACATTTATTCTGCTGCAGGGTGCGTACAGGTCCTTGAAATTTTCGAAAACCTTTGAATTAGAAAATTTTCAAGGCCCTTGAAAATCCCTGAGTTTACTGAGCCGTGCACACTCATATTGACATTCCAGCCTCCTAAACACGGTGGATTGGTGTTTCAACCTGTCGAACTCGCCATGGGAAGAGCAGTAATTGGGTGCGGGCACACATAGTTCTGTTTTCCAGAACCGCACGCGAATCAGTCAGTTTTGTGGCGAGGGCAAAACAGTGAATGCGATAGCAATGTTGTTACACAAACAACAGCAAGCAACTTTGTACACGCCTTACTCCGCATAAGCACGAAGTACACATGGAAATAACATACACAAGATAAGCTCTAATGTGCAACTATCACTGCTCGACACTTTCAGCGTCCTGCTTAAGCACAAAGAAGGATGCTTGAAAAGAATGCGCAGGTATGCATAGGATGAGTGTGAAGTAATGACTGTCACAGTTGTTACTTGTGCACAACCGAACGCTCTTAAACTTTTTGTTCTTGAAAACTGATGTGCATGGAGCACGGCCTCTGAGATGTTGGGCCAGCATATTTCTCTCCGCTGTCCAAATTGCCGGGAGACTGCTTAATTTCACAGGTGGGCATGACTGACTCTTCTGCACCAAGCCTCTCATTACTGAGGCCTCATTGAGGCAACCTTTGCGGTTTCGGTGTGGCTTCGGGCTACTAATATTATTTCAGGCTACTGTATGATGGGCCACCGGTTTATGACTGGTCATTGTGCGCAGCAGTAATGTATGTGTTAGAAACCACAAAAAAACATAATGTGCATTCAACATGCTGTGTTCACAGTGGTGATATCGAAATGTTCTCGCAGTTTCACTGCTACATTTATTGAGCGCAATGCGCAGCACCGTACCTATGTAAGGTAACCGCTGAAACGCTCAGTTAAGGCTGCACAGGCATGCTTTCTTCCCCCTATGTCGCCGCTGCATCTGGGTCTGAAGCAGCGAGACAGACTTGCTAAGGCGAAATCTTTTCTCACATTGCTTTCCAGCCTCTGCAGCGCAATGCGTCATGCTTTCCAGATAACTTCCTATATTGTTCCAAACTGGAGGGGGGGGAGGGGGGGGACACGCATTTTAGAACGTGCTTCTTTCGCGTGCAGCTGGTGCAAGGACCCGTAAAATGGCGACCCCGCCCCTGGCACTCCTTGCACATGACGTCAAGTTCATGCCTCCTTTATATTTGTTTATCTTCGTGCAATTAAAATAACATTAAGCTGAATGTGTTGAATATGTTCGGTAAACTTTACAGAGCATACAATGGAGAAATAACCGCTGTTGTAAAAGTACACTTTGTTGAGAGCTTTTTTTTTTAACCGTTTAGGACTTCCAAAGTGATCCAGGCTACTCGTTATATCATTAAGATATACATTTATTTATCTTTATATAAGTTGAATAACGCTACACAGGATGTTCTAAACGTAATTGAGTAAATTTAAGCCTAGCTGAAAAAATCTCGATCGCTTTTGTGTGTTTTAATTGTCTGTTGTGATCTTGAGATGTTATTAAAACTAGATGTTTTTGTTATAATTGAGATATCCATTTATTTATTGTAAGTGCAATAAAATGAGTCATTTTTGACAATTTTATACAGGAAAATCGCACCTTTGCATGCCACTTTGAGTTCTTGAAAAACTTTGACACGTCCTTGAAGGTCCTTAAATATCTTTGAATTTCCACTTTGTAAATTGGTACGAACCTTGTGCTGGCTGTGAAGCAATGTCTATCTTTTCATGTTGAACTGTACACACAACGTGGAAAAAAAGGGGGGCTCTACGTCGCCAATCTTGCCACATAGAGCGTGAAGTGGGAAGCATATTATCCACTCTTGAATAACCAGGCTTGGCTGCAATCAAAGCTTGATTTTTTATGCGATGCAGCAGGATAGCCTTATCATGTAGGAGCTGCTAAGTGTCTGAGCAAGACCATAGCAAGCATGGTTGAGATGTGCTGGCATTTTATGTAGTGCTTGTTCAACCTTGCAATAATGACGATAGTTATAGCGCGAGAACAAAACGACGACACAGAGACAAGAAGGACACGAAAGACACGAGCGCTAACTTCCAACTGAGTTTATTGCGCAGAGCACGAAAATATATAGAGGAGACAGTGACCATGTGATAAAAACCATATGGCACAAAGAGCAGAACATGAGTAAGAAAAACAAAAACAAACAACACAAAAACAAAGGCACTGAAAAACAGTAAATAAAAAAACCTAGAAGAAAACAAAACAGAAAGGTAAAGATACAATAACTAGTTATTGTATCTTTACCAAGGCTGAAAGCTAACTCTTTTGGACCCGACATTGTGACATTCTACAAAATGCTGGTGTAAGAGAATAAGTACAGCCGCTCCAGGGAGAAATGTTCTTATCGCACAATCTCTTCCCGCTGAAAGCCCTGCGTTGATGCTTGCCAAAACGCGCGTGCCAGCTTATCGCAACCAGGCCTTCGAATCAAAGTTCACTGCTACTGCTCGAGCAATGGTCCCCCCTTTTCCTCCGCGTATGTTTTCATGCTTGTTCAAGACGGGCAGCGTGTTTCATCTCTGCTTGAGCATTCGACGGCAGGTCTAACACACGGTGGGATGCTATCGCGTGCGCCCTCATTTAATCTGCTTGAGCAGCGCTCACGACTCCAGCTTGGGCAATTTTTCGCGCGGGTAGAATGTAGGGTGCGTGGGGAATGTTACCAACTTGTAGTTTACGCAGAACATAGCTGCGACGACGAAAACCCGTGAAGTGTACATATAGTTCCTATCGTAATAAAAAAAAAAACCTAATTGCCTAGCAATGGCGCGGCGAGCCCACCTAAATTTCTTCGTGGTATGACCTGCGAATAACGCGTTTGATGCTCTAACCACTAAGCTATCACGGCGGTTATCCCCCCAGCCACTTTATTGGGTTTATATGTGAATTTAAATGGGGAGTGTCAGTCAGCGCCATCTGTAGCCTGTGTGGCGTCACGTAGCACGTGAACTTATTACGAGCGGGCAGCTGACCAATAGTCTCTCATATACAACCTAACGGCACCAAGTCTGCCAGTACAAGACCCTCGTTAATGAATAAAGGAAAGCAGTGTATATCTAAGGGCTCGTTTTTCCGTGTTTTGACACAATATTAATGAGATCTAATATTCCTGTCACACGGCCACCACCAAACTCCGTTGAACACCGTCAACGTAAATCTCCCCTAGGGGGTTCAACGGAGAAGGAGTTGTGGCAGTGTCACACGGCAATGACGAGGTTGTAACAGTTGCCGCGAAGGGGTTCAGCTAGCGCTGTTTGATTTTCCGAAAAGTATTCTAATTTCATCTCTATTGATCTTTTTGAGAATCCTTTTTATGCGGTTTTTTACAAAAAGCACTATTAAGTAAGTATGCGACTAACAAACCATTAAAAGTAATTTCAAATAAAAACACATTTGCTAAATGTAGCGATGCTGCTAGTGACGCTGGCCACATTGTGCTTTTAGTTGTTTTGTTGCCTGTGTACAAGCCCGGTACGAAATTTCTTATGCTTCCTTGCCTCGTGAGCGCACATTTTGTGTTCTTCAGCCATGAGTGACACTGCGGACGACGTGAGGAAGTGGTAGGATATTGCGCTAGTAATGACGTTAATCGGCTGGCGCCGGCCGGCCCGACTCGCGAGGCACGGTGTGTAGGGCATCTGTGTTGAGAGTAAGTGAACTCTGGCGGGCATAAATATATGTAAACAAACACCCATTGTGAATGAGTACTACAACGAAAGAACGTTTAATATTGCCAAAATGTATTATTCTTTCACTGTGGCCACTTAGTGCTCGAAATTTTTTTCTGACCTCTAGACTGCTGGAGACGAGAGTACCTCGTTTCGCTGCGAAGGGAGATCGTTGAACGTCCTTTGCGAAATGTTCCATTTACCCTCGTTTGCGTAAGGGTGGCCGTGTGACACGGACCGCATCTTCGTTGTCGTAAGGACGAGGGAGTTAAACGGTTTTCGCGGGTGCCCGTGTGACAGGGGTATAACAGACAATAATGGCAAGGAGTGTATCGTGGAAATTATTAGAACCAATGTAATGTAAATAAAAAGAAAGAAAAGTGGGTGATAAATAACTGTATATATATATATATATATATATATATATATATATATATATATATATATATATATATATATATATATATATAGACAGTAATGCCAAGGAATATATAGGGGAAGGTATTAGACTAATTGTAATGTAAATTGTGAAGAAAGAAAAGTGGGTGAAAAGATAACTTGCCATCAGCAGGAACCGAACCTGCGACTTCCGAATAATGCGTTCTATGCTCTACCACTGAGCTACCACGGGGGCTATCCCCCAGGCACTCTATTGGGTTTATATGAGAATTTAAACGTGGGAGCGTCAGTCAGCGTTATCTGTAGCCATGGAGGCGAGTGTGGCTCACTCTTTATGAGCTTGTTTGGCGTCACGTAGCATGTGAACTTTATAATCGGTCTAACAGTTACAATTGGTCTAACAACTCCCCATATACATTCCTTGGCATTATTGTCTGTTAGATCTCATTATTATTGTGTCAAAACACAAAAATACGAGCCCTTAAGTATACACTTCTTCTCTTATTCATTAACGAGGGTCTTGTACTGGCAGACTTGGTGCCGTTATGTTGTATACGAGAGACTATTGGTCAGCTTCCAGCTTGTAATAAGTTCATGTGCTACGTGACGCCAAACAGGCTCGTAAAGAGTGTGCCACACTCGTCTCCATGGCTACAGGTGGCACTGACTGACACTCCCATGTTTAAATTCACATATATACCCAATAATGTAGCTAGGGAGATAGCCGTTGTGGTAGCTCAGTGGTAGAGCATCGAATGCGTTATTCGAAGGTCGCAGGTTTGGTTCCTGCTCACCATAAGTTATCTTTTCACCCACTTTTCTTTCTTCACAATTTACATTACAATCGGTCTAATAACTTCCCCTACACATTCCTTGGCATTATTGTCTGTTAGATCTCATTAATATTGTGTCAAAACACGAAAAAACGAGCCCTTAAGTATACACTTTTTTCCCTTACACACACATACACATACATACATACATACATGCACACACACACACACACACACACACACACACACACACACATATATATATATATATATATATATATATATATATATATAATCATTTTGGGGTAAGTCTGGTCATTTGATTAGCATTGAATGCTTAGTAAAAACCACTGAAGTTTTTTTGTGTTTATAAGAAAGGACAGAGAAACCAGAATTGTAAGTAAGAGTTATGTGTGACCTAAGAAATCTGCTTCGGCACTAAATTATGATGCTCCAAAACATGCCTTTTGGTGCTCCAGAGCTGCTCCAAAACCTTATTATTCCCACTCCCAAAGCTGCTCCAAAAGACTAAAGCCCGCTTTCGCCCCTGAGAGTTTTTTAGGGGCTAGGCCTGTCGTCCATCCGTCCATCTTATGTGGTGTGATCAAGGTCATAGTGAAGCGATCAACACAGGCCATTAATAAGGCTACTAATGCTCGAAACTGGGCTAAAATGAGTTAATCATCATCATCATCAGCCTGGCTACGCCCATTGCAGGTCGAAGGCCTTTCCCATGAACCGCCAATCTTGTGCTTTCTGCTGAGTTGACGCTGGTTGACAACCTGGGTTGACGCTATCCCACCGCTGGCACCAGTTGTTGCGACTCTGGGTCCTGCAGGGCTCAGTTTGGTAGCGGGCCCCCGTCCTAGGACACATCGTCGAACAAGTCAGATGAGGCACTTGTAATAACGACAACAATTTACTTACATGGTTAGTAACTGAGGATTCGAAAAGGAGGTGATCAAGTGATCACGAGAAGTCAAGAACTGTACATGAGAACTGTTGAACTGTAGAACTTAAAATATACAAAAGTCTTCCGCTTATATAGCGCCGTGTTGCCAACCCTGGGCGCATCTGCCGCGGCTTCAGCCAATACGGCGCTCCATGGCCTAGGTGCTCCACCCATGAAGGAGGGGAAAAACGCCACACAATGCGTGTGGAGAGGGCACAATCTACACGATGTCCAAATATGGTCACAAATGCACTGCACCAGCGTTTCGCACACGTCACCAAGATTTCACGCACGTCTGATGATCTTAGATGACCTTGGTTTTCAAGACTCTTCTGGCAGTTGGGTGAAGTTCGAAAAACCGGCTCCCGGTACACGTGTCAAACTTGCCTGATTGTTCGGGTAGGACAACGTAGTGGCCTGTCAGCATATCGTCAAAACATGCCACTCCATTCAGCCGATCCTATGGAGAAAGGGTGAAAGAGGAGTGGTTGACTAATCCCTCGTCGTCGAGGCGGGCTCCCGCAGCAGATAGTGCTTCTTTCTTTCCTTCAACCCCACGTTCCATTCCTCGTTGTTGGCTAGAAGCTGCGGCTTAGCTGCGAATTTCCAGGGCTCCGCTTCTCCTCGTAAGGTGCAGCCACAACCAGTTTTGGTTTTAGCTTTCAGCGCAAACTGCAAATACCACGCTGCTTCCGATCTTTCCAGATCCTCGGTGACCTCGAAAATGGCCCAGCTGCTTCCTTGTTTGCCTTTGAAAGCCTTGCATAGAGTCGAGCTCACAATGGCCTTTCTTGGTTTGTGCATTTTCTTTGCGCGAACCGGTCCTGGACCCCTGTTCACGTTTTACTGACAGGAAATCAACCCGTCTTGACTGCACATTTTTGCTTGGAATGCGTCTAAATATTTTCGTCCCGTTCACAAAGGCCGAAAGACTTCAAAGACACACGTTACACCTGCGAACTTTTCAATCTCATTGGCCCACCTAATTTTGTCTCCCCTTCGTGCATTTTTGCCTTTTGTGGTAATCCAGTCCCTAATAACCAGCGGTTACCCTGCCTACGTGCTACGTGCCCATCCCATGACTATTTCTTCTTCTTGATTTCAACTGTTATATGTTTAACCCTGGTTTGTTCCCTGACCCACTCTGCTCTCTTCTTGTCTCTTGAGGTTACACCTATGATTTTTTTCTCCATCGCTCACTTCGTCGTCCTAAATTTAAACTGAATCCTCTTGTAAGGCTCCAGGTTTCTGCTCCATAGGTAAGTACCGGCAAGGTGCAGCTGTTATATACCTTCCTTTTCAGGGTTAGTGGCAGATTACCATTCATGATTTGAGAATGCTTGCCGAATGTGATCCAGTCCATCCTTATCCTTCTAGTTATTTGACTCTCGCGGTTTGGTTCCGCAATCACTACCTGTCCTAAGTAGACATATTCCTTTACAACTTCCAGCATCTCTCTACCTATGGCAAAGTGCTGTTTTCTGCCGAGACTCATTACGGCGTATATGCCGAGACTCATTACGGCGAGACTCATTACGGCGTAGCGCAAAAAAAGACGAGGACAAAAAATGGTAACACCACAAGCACTTACTCACAATTGAAAGCTTTATTGCTTGAACCGAAAATATATATAACATGTAAACTTGAAGCTCGACTAAATCCCGTGCGTGCGCATCGTGGGCAAAGCAATAGGCAAGAAACTAAAATAAGAATACACCTCCTGCACCCCCTCCCAACCGTTCTACCTCCTTTCCTTGAGTAGTATCACCTTTTTTTTCCCAATAAGGCCAAAGATGGATTGCTAACACACATAGAAGCTTTCACGTTAATAATGAGTAAAGTGAAGCAAAACAGAGAGGCGAACAAGTTGGTACTCATCCATTGCAGCACAAATGCAGCGCAAAAAAAGACAAGAAAGGTTCATTTACACCGTAATGAATCAGTACCAATTTGCTCGCTTCTCCGTTTTGCTGCAGAGACTGTTGCACATTACTTTGGCTTTGTGCATATTAATTTTCAGACCAACTCTTCTGCTTTCTGTGTCCACTTTAGTAATCATGAGCGGTAATTCATCTACTGAGTTACTCATCAAAACAATGTCACTAGCGAATCACAGATTACTAAGATACTCTCCATTGACTCTCATCCCTAACCCTTCCCAATCTAGGGACCTCATAACATACTGCAAACACACAGTGAATAGAATTGGAGAGATCATGCCTTTCTGCCTTTCACTTTTTTTTATTAGGATTCTGTCACTTTTTTTATGGAGACCTATGGTGTCTGTTCCACTGTAGATTTCTTCCAGTGTGTTTATATGGGGTTTGACAATGCTTTAATTTCGTAGCGCTGCATTACTGCTGATGTCTCGACAAAGTCAAACGCCTTTTTCTAATCTATGAAAGCTATGTATTGGGGTTGGTTGTGTTCGGCACATTTCTCTTTTACCTGATTAATAGTATAAATACGGTCTATTGTGGAGTAGTCCATACCAAATCCTTCTTGGTCCTTTGGTGTATTGAACTCTAATGTTGCCGTAATTCTCTTAGCTATTATTTTTGTGCAAAATAGTTTATAGAGAACAGACAATCGATATGTGGGGTTTAACGTCCCAAAACCACCATATGATTATGGGAGATGCATAGAGAACAGACAGTAAGCTGATTGGCATGTAATTTTTAAAGTCCTTGATATCTCCTTTCTTATGGATTAAGATGATGTTGGCATTCTTCCAAGATTCTGGTACCCTTCCCATCCAGAGACACTCATCAAGGTGGTTAGTTTTTCTAACACAATTTCTGTGCCATCTTTCAGCAGGTTCGTTGTTACCTTATCCTCACCAGCTGCTTCGCCTCTTTGCATTCCTTCTAGAGCTTTTTTTACTTCCCGGATCGTTACGGGTAGCATGTCGGATGTGGAAAGCCACTTCCAACAAATCTTGTAGCTCTTTGGTAGAATGCCTGCTTGCCACACAGTTGGCCTATTTTCGATCCTCATTCGGATTCTAAAACTTTTTATTTATTTATTTATTTGTTTGTTTGTATCTTTCTTGATTTTTCGGTCACAGACAAGATGATGATTTTTTGCTCACAACTAATGACGCCTACATTGACACCAGAACTTATGCGTAGTAAGCTTTTTAACCTAAAAAATTGAAAAAGGACAAGGAAGTAATAGCAAGAAGAAAGGGAGCAGTGCAACACATGCATGCAGTGCAAACAAAATTTGGAGGCATGAAAATCGACAAGTACTATATATTTTTTTTTTAGGGAGTACTGACAAGATATTTTCAACTTTAATTATTTTGCACAAAATGAAGGTGTAGCACATTAGAACTTTGTTTAAGTGTCAAAGTGCCCTCAAATTAATATAGCAATTTTCTACAGCCAGTGTTGGTTTCAATTAGGGTTGGTACTATAATACTTTATCATGATGTGATGACCAGGATCTAATCCCATGAAAACAGCACATTGTGGCATTTCGCCGCTTTTTTTTTTTTTTTTTTTGGCTCATTTAGTCAGCTGCTGCACTGCTACATTGGCCCTCACAATATAGAGCACCATAAGAGGTGATCAAGCAAGCCTCTTCTCCACTTTAAAGAGGCCCTGCAGGGCACCTTGAGATCTCTTTCACCAAGGGTGTTCATGTTCAATGTTTCTGTATAGTACAAGGGGTGTGCAAATAATAATAATAGTAATAATAATGAAGCTGTGTTTATTCCAGCTCCTTATGTGAAAGATGAGTCCTGTGTGGATGCAAAGTACCTTGCCTATTGGGTGATGCCTCCGCCAGAGGTAAGTCCAAAGTCCATGCACTGTGAAGTGTTGAAGGCACTCTGAAGGCACCTATATAATGATGCTCATAAACCACGTTTGTCATTATAGAGTGTAAATAAGGCTCTTGCCTTTCATTTTTATACATACTGTTTGCTAATATACCTTGATGGCATGTACTTTCTCTCGTGTTCTAGGCCTTGTTAGGCAGCATTTGAAAAACTATGCTATTTTGTCTACACAACTGTTTTTAATGTATTGATGATAGCGCTACAGTTTGGAGAAGTTCACTTACAGGGGTGTAGCATTGATACGGTGGTGTTGAGGATATCTCTCTAAGTCCCAAAGTGTATTACAGCTGTTCTGTATAGACAATAATTTCATATACTGCTCTTCATTATATCGATGCATTGAGATTTAGTGGTACAAAACTTTTTTTCTTTAATGCAGTTATAGACCCCTTTTAATAAAGACCCTGATGTAACAGACGACTGGATGTAAGAGACACCAGTGTGCTTACATTAAAATAAGAGTTATTTAGAAAATGCACGCGTGGTAACCTGCTGACAAGGGATACCTCATATGAAAGACAAGTGCTCCCCAGTGCGTGTCTCTTACAATAGGGCTCAACTGTTTTACTGCTGTTCTGTATTCGCCATTCAAATGAACATGAGAGGGCGCTGCGGAGTTGCAGCATGGTGGATTCATGGATGTCACTGCGTCCGCTGTTGCTAACACAAATATTGAGTTTTCTGCAGTGTGATTGCAGTTCATGCTGCTTTGTAGAAGGGGAGCACGTTGTTGACGCGGAGCATCTTATTTTAGTCGGCACCAGTGGTCCTGCAAGCGCGAGCAGCGTTCTTGAAGTGGTCGCGTTGTGCGTGTAATGCACATGGCGCACCGCGTCTCTGCGAAATTCGTTTACATACTTCGGGCGCCGCAGCGACATGTAGTCACTGAATACAATGGTCATTTAATAGGTTCGAGTTAACAAGTTAACACTAGTGCCTCACCTTGAAAGAAGAAATCTGCTTGGCCATTCGTTTTTTCTTCACGGGCGGCACCATCCTACCGTGCTCCTACTGTATATGAGTGGTGCTTGGACTGTTTGGACCTCAGTTCGCAGCTTTCCTATATTGCCGCTAGGTGCCGCATGAATTGCTGGAATCGTGAATAGACAATAATTCCATATACTGCTCTTTATTTTATCAATACATCTAGTTTTAATGGTACAAGATTTGTTTTTGCTTTAATACAGTTAGACCCTTTTTATTAAAGACTGATGTATCAGACCATTGGATGTAAGAGAGACCAGTGTGCTTACATTAAAATAAGAGTTCTTTAGGAAATGCATGCGTGGTAATCTGTTTATAAAAGATAACTCATATAAAAGACGAGAAGTGCTCCCCAGTGCGTGTCTCTTACAATAGGGCTCAACTGTTTAGACTTGCCCTTGACGCATAGTACAGTGAAATCTCAATACAGCGAATCTCAAGGAACCTCAAAAAGTCATTCGTTATTTCGAAAAGTCGTTGTAGTGAAACTATTAAACATTTGTGCAATAATTGTAAATGCAACCACGTGAGTCACCTACTTGTGCCATGTATACATTCGCGACCACGTTATACCTTAATAAATGAAAGGAAAAAAACACTAAATATTATGCAAACAGTGCACGCTTATTTGAGGAAGAGCACGATCTATCCTGATGTGGGGGGGCAGCTCGACTGCTGAAAGACGAACTCTTTAGCGTGCGCATCCCTCTGATGCTCAGCGAAGAATCGGTGTACAATACCGATTCTTCACGTCGGCTCACGTGCGCTGTTATAATGTCGACTTCGCTCTCATCGCCGTTTCCTTACGGCGACTAATGGTATGGATCTTATTGGTCTTCAGCTCAGCTCACATACATGTTTCGAAGCACTATAAGTAGTGTTCGAGCGTTAGTGAAGCATACACGGGTAATCATTGGTGACTTAATCCTATCGGTCACTTGCATCACATTTTTCATTGTTGTAGCATTCCTTTTGTACTACTTCTGGAGTTCATCCTGAATATTCAATTACCAACCTCAAGGCTAGAAAACAGCCGTCTAACAAGCACGCAGGTAAAGCTGCTCAACGAAAACAAAAGCAACAGGTGAAGCGTGATGGCTAACACAAAAAAGTCACAGCTTTGCCGCAAAAATGAAGCAATGAATGCTATAGCAACGAATTAGAATGTCACGCGACAAATGGCAAGCAGATCGAAAAGTGCCCTGCATTACTCACGCACAAATAATGCACGAAACATACTCACAAGTACAGATGAACGCTAATAACTGTCTCAGTTGTTACTTCGCTGTGTCTAAAAAGTGCACCCTTTTCGCAAACGGAGACTGTGCAGCAAGTGCAGTGACCTGTGTGCACCTGGTAACTACAACAGAATTGTTCTGGTGAAAGCCCAAGGTGTACGATTGTCCCCACCGCAAGTTAAGCGCAAGTTCGCGTAAGCATCTACCTTCCCAACCAATGTTAGAGCTATCCCTGCCTGAAGCCTCCCAAGTGTAAGGAGAAGGGAGAGGTATCAGACACACAGTGGGATAAGAGTGCGTGTATCGTGCCAGAGGAATTTTCGACGGGCTTGCTGTCAATTGAGGAGTTCAGGTGCAAGGAAATAGAACACCAGTGCATAGTACTGGTTCTTCCTTTGTTTACACTACCTTTCTCGGGCCTCATTGTATCGTTCATTTCACTTCCCCATTTGTCAGTTTTCCTTCTTGGTTTATGTTTTTCCTATGGTTTATGTTGTCTTGGTTTAAATTGTGTGTACACCTCACCAAAATATTTTGTTGTTTTATCTCTTTTTATTCGTCTATTAAGCAGTGCATAAAAAGAAAGTTTAAAAGACTCATGCCGACGTTTGTTTATGTAGCACTTTAAAAAGTCAATTGCGAAAACTCTTGAACGCCACCTAATACAAGAAAAACCCAGCTAGACCAAATATTTCTAATGTAAAGAAGTTTATTGTTAAATGGCACTCGGCTACAATGTGCAATAGCGACAGGCTATGCGGAGCCTGGACCCGCCAGCACAAGCAATGTTCACAAAGTAGCGGAGAAGGACAACACACTAGATGGCGCTAGAGAGGATGACTGCGCAAATGTGGACGCAGGCTAGCCAGACGTGCACAGAGAACACCCAAAGACAAAGAGACACCACTTTACATATCCACAGAAACTGGACTACACTACTTGAACACACATATATTATACGCATTGAAGGGCTTATGCCGGGGGCTAAGGTTAAGGTTTGTTCACTCACAACGCGCTGTCTTGGTGGGTCAATCGGTCTGGTCAACCCGGGGAACTCTAGACGTCAAGATGCGGGGCACATCATGCTTCCCCGAGTCAGTACTGGGGTGTTGCCTGAACTAGCGTATGAGTGCCAGGGACTCGTACCAGGAGCCATGATGCAATAGTGTCATGAAGGGCACCACGAACAGTGCTGAGGCAGGAACAGCAGCCAGCCACCAGGAACTTCTCTCCAGACCGAATCCGGAAACAGGTCCAAAATTTCCAAAATTTCTTGGCCTTGTTCTAACCAGTGCAGAATGCTGCTTAAAGGCCAACTCCTGTGATTTTTCGAGGTCAATAGATATCTATGAAATTCGCTGGTATGTTTATTTGCACGTTTCAATCATTCGTCCCCAATTACAGGCAGAAAAGATATGCAGATTTTTTTACAAATGAATTTTATAGACTGCCCCAACTCTCCCAAGTGGCTTCCAACAATTATTGGCAACATTCTACGTGTGTACCAACACTTACGCCAAAGCGACGGAAGTGACGGAATTGAGGCGTCATTACATCGTCTGCTGTTCTGATCACGTGTGTTGCTTAGCCAACGTTTCGTTGGTTCGTGGCGTTAATTTCAGTTCGTTGTTGACTTGCTTGCCATGGGTGGCAAGGGGTGTTGCATTGTGGTTGCACACGATTCCCCGTATAATTACCTGAACATTCAGGGAACACTCGGAGGTGTTGATTACCCTTCGTCTCGATATTAATATATTGTTTTAGCTAGCAGTGCTGGCTCACTTCACGGAAACTGTGTTAATACCGTAGTGGCAGGAGAGGCATGAACATTACGGTAGTGTACTAAGTGAGCACATTACCGCGTGGAAACGCTTTTTATAATATATACGAGGGGCTCTGTGACCGGGCCTAGAGCGTCATGCGAAAGAGGGCACGCACTTGGCCTAAATTATTTTTTCTCGGCCCTGCCAGCGCAATTTTAAACTCGGATATTGCCAGACATATGCACTCTTTTTATAGCAATATTAAGAAGCTTCAGTCAGTCCGCAAAGTTTTCAGCGATAGCATTTTACCAATTATTGCCCCACATAATTGAGCGGCCTAGACAGGTGGTGCCATCTGACAGTGGAATGCAGAACCAGCAATTGCCATTCCTTTTCGGCTATTTTACTTGGCCTCCACAAGCGTCCGAATGGCAGCTGTCATTTTTCGAAAGCTCCAGATTGTGCACATAACACAGTCAGTAACAAACAGGGTGCGGCTGTTGCGGTGGGGTCGCCTTTCCCTTGAGCGCGTCTGCTCTTCTCTTGCTTTGCCCTGCTTCGTCTGCTTTCCCCTGAGCATCCGGAAACTGCCGCTTTCGGTGGCAGTTTTCATACTCTGCGCTGGCGAGACTGGCATGCCTTGCACGGCTTCCGGTTTGCATCGTTTTTACCAACGCTGGCGTCACACAAAGATAGTACTGTGGTTGGGTTTTGATTGGTGTCGCACTTCTTTTCTTAATTTAAATTATTTCTAACTTTGCTATTTTGGTATTTCTGCTATCAGGCTGTGACAGGAGCGTCTGGGGAACATAAGAGCACTACTTCGACATAGTCGAAAAATCGCTGGAATTGGCTTTTAAGGGGACAGACTCTTCTTAAACATTTTTCATTTATTTCTTCCCTGATCTATCAAACTACACAGACTTCTGCAGTTTTTTCTGGTGATTTCAATTATGTAATTACTTTCTGTCACTCATCTTGTTGCTAAGATAATTTAAGTTCACCCCCTATTGTTTGAGGCCACCATAAAAATAAAAGTGCTTAATCAAAAGTGATGTTTAAGATTTGACAACATAGACTAATGACCAGAGATTGAAAGTAAGCAATAGTTTTAGGTTTTTTGCCTTTTTTGGTTATTTTACATCAAAATGAACTATCCATTTTCAAAAGCAGTTAGAAGTGTGTTGCAATTTTAATGAGTCAGTAAAAAAACTTGCACTCTACATTCTGCTCCCATACTTGCATGCTATACACGTACAGGTTTCCATCGCAAAAAGAACTATTGTTGTAACTGCCCTAGCTGCAGAAATATTGAAGCCTCACAATTTAACAGCCGTAAATTTACTTTTTTTCAGAAAAATGGAAAAAACTGATAATACGCAATTTCTTTAAAAAACAGCAATCACGGTGTGCATATTTTGCATTGCTCAATAAGGTGCTCATAAATTGGTAGCAGAGCTCTGAACACAGTTGCTGGCAAATTATAAAGAAGCCTCAAAGTAGGGTCCCCATTTTGTGCAGGTTCAACATTTTTGTAATACCAAGAATCTGGGCAGTCAGACTGACATTACAAGGAAGTTACCACTTTCTGGTGTGTGAATATTTATAGAGATAGAAAAATACTTGCAGAAACCAGATATGTGAACTTTAAAAAAATGAATTTATTTTTTTGGCACTTTTTGGTTCCAAAGACCAGTTCGCCCCCTTAAACCACCTTTGCCGTCGTACTCTGGTGGTCTGCAGAAAAGTGTTTGAAGATTTAGAAGGGGCTGTTATCATTAGTCATGGGACATGGCACAGTTTTTTCAATTACTCATGCCTGTATACACAGCATAATTGTGAGTACTAGCAGGATCGCTGACCCCCAAAAGGGCGTCTGCGTGAGCGGGCGTTTTGTGTGTGGTGACGCCACGAACCAAACGCCATCATGCACCAAAAAGGGATCCTGGCGGTTGAGCCGACGCTGGGTGACTAGATTTTTAAGACACTCAAGCAGAGGCAACACCCCCCTTTGGCCGCGGCTTCACGTAGACTGCACCCTTGGGCTGAGCCACTCAAAGGAAATCTGGAGCCGCCTTTTCCCGTCTCTCTCTCCTCTTATTTTCGTTTTTCTACCTCATTTTTAATCTTTCCTGTCCTCTCCTCTCTTTAAATTACCTGCATTTTTCCTGGCAGCAAGGGTTAACCTTGTGTGGCTACCCTACCTAGGGTAAACCATATTTGGTTATCGCGACCATGGCTTTCGCATTTGTGCACGTCTCGGGGCATCCCCTATTTGAGCTCGGTGGTGTAGAGCTGGCATGGCTGCTGAACAAACCACTTACTTCATGGGTACTTCGAACGCATTCTCACTTCATCGCCCCACAAATGGGAGGGTGCACCGAGTAGGATAGTTTTTGTGGAGCAGTAAAAACAGTTTTTCTAAGTACCACGTATTTCACTCGGAATCAACGGATAAGAAAAAACGTACATGTTGCCATCTATTGGTGTCTAGATGCCTCACGGAAACTATCCCCAGCGGATACAAGGTCACGAAAATGGCACGTGGGGATCTATAGTTGAAGTAATCAATCTCGGTTACACAATACAGAAGCTCGAACACTGTCAAAGGTTTTGTTTCCGACGTTGCCCTCTTGGATCTAACCGAAGAACTCTTGGAAGGGTGGCAGAAGGGAAATGTCATAAACGTTCAATGTATAAAAATCGGGGGCAATGGCCAAGAACTTGCTACAAGACTTATTATACTGACATTTGCCTCGAGTGCACTTCAAGAAAGAATTGCAACAGGATGGATATCTTCTGTTAAGTGTCAGGGCATACATCACGAACCATCTGTGGTGTTGCAAGTGAAGCGATTTGGCCATGATTCCGAGAGTTGCCGTGAACAATCACCTGTGCAAACTGCACCACTACTGGACACTCCACAGATGATTGTAAGACGGACGCTGAGGCCCACTGCGCGAACTGCAATGGTGCTCATACCCGCACATGTACAATGTGGAAAAAGGAAATCTTTACTATCAAAGTAACACAAAACATAACTTTCCGAGAAACCTGACAACAGGTCTCAGGATTTTTTACAAACAATTTTTTGCCGATGTAGTGCAACGGGAGGTAGCACTATAACAGCCTCGGGCGGCTGCCACTCCTCCTCCCCCTCCCTCAAGGTCGCCTCATTGAACAGTTCCTTTTCTTTTTTGGTGCCTGTGTGTTAAATAGGAAAGAGCCAACGCATTATAACCTCGCCTACAAAACTTGCTCGTCCATAGATCTCAGTATCGTATCTCCTTCACTTGTACCATTACTCCAATGGAAAATTATAAATAATTCTTATGGAAGTGACCATTTTCCAGTAGTTTTGAGTACACCAACATTATATGATTGACCCTCACATGTTGCCAAATGGCTCATAAACAAAGCCAACTGGGAACAGTTTCATAACATTGCTCAAAATTTAAGTTGGACTGACATATGTGGGTTAAGCATAGCTGAAGCTGTACAGTACTTTACAGTTTTTTTGACTGATGCTGCAACCAAGTGCATCCCGCAAACATCTGGGCTGCCCGACAAGTGACGTAACCTATGGTGGAACACTGAGTGTCGTCATGCACGAAAAGAGCAAAAGAAAGCATGGAGGTTCATTCATGACTGACTGTCGGCCAAGAACCTTGAAAGATTTAATAAAAATAAGTCGTAAGGCAGGAGAACGCGCCGGCAAGCCAGATGGGAAAGCTGGCAGAAGTTTTTATCAGGCATAAATTTCTATACACAGGAGGCTAAAGTCTGGAACATGGTTAGTAGGGTAGCAGGAAGACAGGTACACTCACTTCCTCTCAGAAATACACAAGGTGACAGCTTGGAAGATCAGCCGAAGTTCCTCGGCGCACACTACGAACAGGTGTCTTGCTCATCACATTATACTGAAGCTTTCGAAAGATATAACACAATAGAAAATCAGAAACTAAAACAGAAGCGTACAAAATACGAGGCATACAACCAATCTTTACACTTAGCTGAGCTAGAAACATCACTTAACTCCTAAAGTAATTCTGCCCCAGGTTTCGACTGTCGTGTCTGAAATGTTGAAAAGCCTGCCACTCTAAAGGCAAAAACTTCAATTTCCCTGTGAAGTGCTCTCTGACTTTCTGGCACTATCCTTACTTCCTGGAAAGAGGCTATGGTTTTTCCTAGTATTTTGAAACAGGGCAAGGAGCCTGCCTCAGTTTCGAGTTATAGGCCCATTGTATCTACAAGCTGCCTGTGTAAACTTTTTGAAGAGATGGTAAACTGCCAAACTTGTACATTTCCTTGAAACTAACAATTTGCTCGACCAGTGTGGGTTTTGAGAGGGTATATCCACCACCGACCATCTGGTCACATGTCCGGGATTTCGGACATACACATGTCCGGAATTCTTTGAAGATGCCTCAAAGACCCACACTTCAGTGTCCTACGCAGCGGTCGGTCCATCCTTTACAGATGCTGGCACTATGCATCCTAACACCAGCATCTTCACAGCAGAAGTTTACGCGATACTTGCTGCCGTAAAACATATAAAACAACTAAATCTGGGAAGTGCAGTGAAATACACAGACTCCTTGAGCATGGTAAAAGCCCTGAAAAGTCTGAAAAGGCACAAAAATTCCATCCTAGTCTCGCTCTATTCATTCCTGTGCATGGTCTACACATTCAAGAAACATGTCGTTGGGTACTAGATGCCAGGGAACCGCAAGGTACAGTGTAGACTACTTATAACATAACTGCTTATAGTACAGAACCGGTTACAATGTGGTATTTTTTTACTCCCGTTCACCCGCCCGTAGAAACCCATGTATATGCTTAACGCTTATTGTGTAGACCCCCAAAATGAGAGACCGGTTATAATGCTTTTGCCAGAAAATACTTGTGACAATCGCAGTAGCAAGTGCGCATCTGAAAGGAGGCACACTGGGTGTGCCACTGGGGAGCGAGCAACGAGATCGTTATGGTAGAGGAGGGCGTATTCTGTGTATTAGCTTGGCTTCGGCAGCACGCGGCTTTACATGGCATGTGCGATCCCATTCTTATCAACTGCCCTTATCAACTGCCCTGTGGGAAGAAGCGTTTTCGTTATCGTGCTTGCTACAGATATTGTGTCTGCTGCCTCTTTGTAAATTTACAACCTTTTAGGGCTTTATGATGCGAGCTTTCACCTTTGCTGCCAGTGCAGCGTCTTACGTAAGCTTGGCAGGTTTTCGTTGTTGTTGATGTCCCGGTCGCGAGCGCGAACTTCGTATCATGCATGCTCTTTTTGGTTCAATGCTTGAGTGCGGTTTTCTCAGCGTTGGATTTTCATGTCTTAGACAAATGACAAACTTGCCACAATGACATGCTGAACGGCAGGCTAGGCTTAATCGGCTTTGGTTGTGTTTCAGTACTGGTTGTAAGCAATCTAAGATGTAGTTTAGTACGGAATCAACGAAGCTCATTGTGGTAGCTGCACTTGATGGGAAAAGATTCGTGTCAATAATGAAAACACGGGAGGCACGTGCAGCGCTCGAATGATGGTTTGCGATTCGATTGCGATTCGATTGCGACGTCTTGAAATCGGGTGTGCGCCCGTGAAATCAAACGATTGACGTCTTTCAGAGCGTGAAATTCTGGACGCGATTCAACATTTTGTGCAATGTGCATAATGGGGGCAGTCTGGGGAGCAGTCGACGAATTTCCTCAATAATACTTTCTCTTGTTAAACCACCCCCCTTTCGTGTTCATTTCATTGGCAACAACCGTGTTTTTGGGACGTTAATTTTTTACAGCGAAAGCTGTTATGAGATCAAAACACGGGTCATGCGTGGCACTGTGTTGTCCTCCACCGCCGCTGCTGTCCGTAACCAGTATTGAAAGAAAAAAAAACACCAATGACACAATCGGAATTGAACCAGGGTTTGCTGCGTGCCAGCCCAATATTCTACCAATGAGTTACGCCAGTGCTTGGAACTCGTTTCTAAACTGGCCTTAATATTAATTGGCGTTAATATGAGTAATAAAGCGCTTTAGAACATCAATGGAACAGCCAGGCATCACACAATGTGAATTGCGTAACAAGTGGGGCGTCCAGTGCTCCAACCCATTAGAAAACTTGTTCTTGATCAACTGTGGCATATACCCACTTCTGGCATAATTCATCATCAGCCACTGCATAAAACATACCTGCCAAGTCTCCTGGATAGGCCGGGAGACTCCCGGATTTCGACAGTTTCTTCCGTTTGTACGGTCGTTATGAAAATCTCCCGGAAATCGACATTTGTGTGCGTGATATGGCCGCATTTACAAGAAAAGCAGCTCAATCTGCTCCAGGCTTTTTGAACCTACCCCGTTTTATTATGAGTTTAAGAGGCGTTTATCTAAACGTACAGTAGAATCTCTGTGGTATGAAACCGCGGCAGATAAGAATTCAGGAAATTCCCCAGCCACATTCCACTATGTCCATTGGGCCTAAATTCGAATGTTCCGAACACATTTCCTAATCGTGGCGGGCAACACCAACTTTAGTACTGAAACCGCCGAATGAAGGCTGAGAAAAGCGTACTCGAAGCTCCGGAAGTACGCGTGCAAGAGTGGAAGCTTGGGCTAGTTGGTGCGTAGTCATATTTGCAAGATGTTTCAGCGCGCGAACAAAGGAAAAAGGACAGGGTAGACAGAAAGAGCGCGGGCTTCCAACTAACTTTATTTCACAGAGTGGCAAGACTATATACTGCTAAAAAAAGATAACATAGCATGAAGGTAAAATGCAAGCCTAATCTACACATCAGTAACAAAACACGTGTGACGGGTCCTCTATTGCCTCAAATCCCAGCCGGGTAATCACGTTCAGCCTGTGATGAAGTAATCGATGATGTTTTTACACATTTATCTCCTAGCCAGTGTATTTTTTCGGCTTCGATAATTTCTCTGGTAAGCTGGTCCCTGTGCCTTGCCAATATTGAGCACTGATCAAAGAGAGGGGTGCACCCACAATCTCGGCAATGAATGCCAAGATGCCCTTGTACCACATTGTGCACATTGTTTCGGTGTTCTCGTAGGCGGTCATTTATGCACCTACCGGTTCGCCCGACATAGATGCACCCACACGTCGGTGGAATCAAGTATACGACTCCCACTGTGCATGGGACGTAGTGTGTCTTGTGCGTGACAGAGATTGAAATAGAATTTGCACAAGGTGCATTGACCCGTTTGCAAAGCCTCTGCAATTTTTTCGGTGCAGAAAAAAACCACAAGAACGTTGGTGTCTCGAGCAATCTTTTTTAGCCTGTGTGAGATGTCGTGCACGTAAGGCAGTACGACAGGCCGGCTCTTTTTGACACTGTTTCGCTTATCCGGTGGCGAAGGCAAAAAACCAGCCTAGACTGTCCATGTAATTGCCATCGCAATAAAACGGGGCCAGAAAAGTTTTGGCCTTCCTGTAAAAACATCTAGTAGTGAGCAAAGCTTTGACCCGCGCTTTTGCGGCAGCCAGCTGCGTCGTCCCGTCCAATCACGTGTGCCCCTAGAAGACATAAGCGAGTTCTTTTGACGGAAATAGATTCTGCGAATTGTGTTGATCCTTTGAGACTCTCACCTTAGTGGGAAACCCTATCCTCGTGTGTTTGGCCACTCCAAGCCACTATAAGGACGCAAGGCTGATATTAGCGCTTGCGATTGAGACCCCCACCCCCTCTTGTCTTTTGCAATGTTTTTGTTTGTTTGTTTGTTTGTTGGGCCTTGTTTGTTTTTTTGTGCCAAAAAAATAGGGGCAAATAATTCAGCACAGACTCTCCCTGTTGTGGAAATCTCCCTGATTCAGAATCCTCAAACTTGGCAAGCATGATAAAAAAATTGTACGAAATTCCTAACAAGTGCGTAGTGGACACCACGCATCTCCAAAGAATGAAGAAGGAAAGTATAGTGAATGCTGTTCTGCTACACAAAAATTATGACAGGGTTCGTACAGGTCCTTGAAATCCTTGAAAACCCTTGAAAGTCCAGGAATTTTTTGCCATTTTTTAAAATTCTTGAATTTCTTGGCAGTACAGTCTCATATCGACATCACGACCTCCTAAATGTGGTACATCGGTGTGTGAACCTGTCAAACTTTCCAATTCTAAAGCAGTAATGCGGCATGCGAGCCTGTTATCCCATTTTGCAAAGGTGCATCTGAAAAAAAATGTTTGTCTCTGGTGAGGGTGAAGCGGTGAATGTGATAGCAAGAAATTAGAATGTCACACGAAAAAGGGCAAGCAACCCCATACATGGCACACGCTGCTAATGAACGACTGTCATAGCTCGACACTGGAAGCGTGCTGCTTAAACAAACCAAAAACGATGCTAGAAAAGAACACACGTGTCCACAGGATGAGTGTAAATTAACCACTGTCTCAGTTGTTACTTCTTAGTTGTTGAGCCATGTGCTGTGAGTGTCAACTGTGCACAAGCTGACATTCTTGATAAAATAGTGCCATCGAATTTTAAGGCTTAGCAAGCACCGTATGTGTCTAAGAATATATTTTAAGTCACTTCTCAAACGTACCTAAGTGTTCATTCTCCTAATCGAGACCTTTCGCGAGTGCGTTCAACACTGACTTAGCTCTACAAGAAGGGCAACAAAAGTTTTAGTGATGTCACACCAGATCTGTAGTCTGCTGAGTGTCCTCCAGGCTTCCGCCACGTACATACCGGCAAAGCATCACGGCTGCTGCAAGTAGCGGCGAGTTCGTTTTGCAGGTGCTTGTGTGGCACATGTGTGCGAGAGCTGACAATACTCAGCATGACGCTTGCAAAGCTTTGTGATCACGTGACTAAGTCTGCTACACTGCTAACCTGCACAACTTGGTCCCCACAAACATGAATTGAAAATTGTCCATATCAAAAAGGCAACAAATTATATAGCAAGAATAAGTGAATCTTGGTGCTTGTATCGTGCTTCTTGGAGCTATAATTAAAGCTAGCAGCAAAGAGCGTGCAAGCCACAAATACTGTGGCACGACCCCTTTATGGCCCGACAACACATGTGCGTAGAAGCCCATCAGCACGTAACTTTCCGACATGACATCGTGCCCTCTCCCTATGGAGAGGGTGCGATAAGTTATAAAGGCTATGCTCTTTTTTTATAAATGTGATATAGATATATTGTAAGTGCAATAAAAATGGTCATTTTTGAAAATTTTAGAGTGAGAAACGTCAATTTCACATGCCGCTTTGAGTCCTTGAAAAACTTACAATAGGTCTTGGAGTATCCTTGAATTTTTTTAAAAACCTGTATGAACTCTGCATGATTATTCGTGGTGTAGTGCGTACCCAGCAGTGTGCTTGTATCAGTTACCCAAAGAGTGTTTAGAAAAGGCTTTGAAATGCTGCTCTTCTGTGACTATGCTGTGCGTTCTGGCAAGCCTGGCGTTTGTTTGTTTGTTTGTTTTAACATTCAGAAATTTAAAAAAAAGGTTGTAGGCCCCATGCATTGGATGCTTCAATTCTCGGACACGCAAGGCTGCTTGCTCGAGTTTTGCGCAGTTGCGGCTCTTGATAAAGGCTGTTTAGGTTATAGTGCGTATATTCGCAACTTATGTTATAAGCGGTCTATACTGTACAAAGAAACTTGTTGAGGGACCAGCTAGCTGCATCCGCCAACAAACCGCTCCAAATAGATCAATAGCTGTCCCTGCACTTGATTTCCTACCTTTTCTTAGACAAAGACTTAGAGCTTATTGGCAGAGCACATGGGATAGACAAACGCAAAATTAACTCGTTATTAATCCGCAACTTGGATCATTGGCCGCCAGTATCGATATCACGCCACATAGAAGTTTCACTAACAAGGCTAAAAGATAGGACACACATACACGACACATTCATACCTTTTGTCCGGCTGTGATCCACCTGTTGCAAATAAAGGAGAAAGAAGGGGAGGTGGGCACAAGCACGAGCCTGGGCACTGGCTCGCTCAGTTGATCCCTTGACCTTCAACGTAGCCAGACGATCGGGTCCAGGTCCCCTTCTTCGTTTCTCACACTTCGTTCTGGTGCCGAAACCCAGGAACGAACCAAAGACAACAGAATTAAACAGACAAGTACAGGTGCAACCACCTTTCCGATGCACAAAGATTGTCGGAAGAAGTAGGCAAAAAAAAATTCACAGCATATCCACGGAGTGAATGGCGATGAGTGGGGCGAAGCGTCCGTCAGTCCGTCCATGCTTCCGTCTAACCGTTTGTCTGTCCATCCGTGAGTCTGTCTGTCCGTGTGTCCATCTGTCCGTACACCCGCGCGTCCATTCACAGTGGCTACGTACTACTACATACATACAAAGGATAGACAGACCCACACACTAAGGAGCTTCGCCACTAAAATAAGCTCAACAAAAGTTAGAAGCGTGTTTTTTTTTTATTATTATTATTATTATTATAGAAGTGGGTTGGGAGTGGGTAAGTCGCCATTCCACTGCGCTTTCCAATGCTGAAATGCAATTTACTTCGTGCTCTCTTTGATATTTTTACATCTGTATGGGACATTGTGATGGTTCCCGTTTTTTGGTACATATTACAGTGGATCTACATTCAATAAATTCAAATGTAAGATGATGCACCTGTGCGTGCCTGTTCCTTTTTGTTTCCTTGTTTGTTGCACTAATGATGGTGGTTTCCTTGTGTAAACACCAACTGACCCAACAGTTGTCTATATTAACATTTAGTAAAGACGCTTCCACGAAAGTTTCGTCGTCTCTTTCTCGCCTATATATATATATATATATATAGAGAGAGAGAGAGAGAGAGAGAGGCATAGTCTTGGAAAATTAGTATATATACAGCAGTCAAGCTTAAATTACCCTGTGATATCAGGTCTGCATTCTGTCAGAATTAGCGTGCTCGGTAGCCACCTCGTTTCCAGTTGTTTCACCGTCGATTATTCTTTCGGCAGTCCACAATATTTATTTTCACAAATATCTAAATATTCGCGAGTACGTGCGTCTCAAAAGCGAAAAATTGCCTTTGACGGCGCTCAGGTGAATGGAGATGTATGTGCGAGCAATAAAATTGGTGCAGGATCAAGGAAAGGACATGAAGCTGTCTTGTCTCAATTACCATCAAAAAAACAGAGCGGAAGCTCTATTTTTGTGTGGGAGGTGTGGTGAAGCACAAACAGTGCTTAACATTTTAATACAGTGCAAAAAACTGGACACGCTAAGAAGGCAATGCTTTTCACTACCCTACTGAAAACAGATACCACTTCATCTTGCGATGTTTGTTGGTAGGGAACCCCTTTTCATACATAAATCATTGTTGGATTTTTTAAGACACGTACGTAATTGTCATGTCATATATCCAGGCATTCTGTTACACAACCTCTCCAGAGAGGTCGCCTCTATGGTGGATACATTGTACAAAGCACCTGCTCGCGGCCCTTGTACACAAGGGCGTTGAGACGCACATGTGCTGAATGCCATATATTTCCACCATACTTTTATTATCGCAACCTTTTGCCATTCATTCTGACTGCACACATTTCAGGTCACTGTCATGATTTAATACTTCCTTGTTTTTACCCACGTAAGTGCGAGAAATTTTAAGGCCCCTATACAGCCATGTACCGTATCATTGTCCACATCTTTTATCTACTGAAATGATGCTTTTTGGTCATCAAATGGCCCTTGCGCTATAAAAGCACCACAATTATCATCAGTACGAGGTCTGTTAGAAAAGTATCCGATCTTTGGTGGAAGAAAAAAACTGGCATAATTATACCATTGGAAACCTAACCCCCCTCAAAGTAGTCCCCTTGAGACTCCAAACAGTTCTCCCAGTGCTGCTATTTTTGGAAGCATTCAAGAAGGCCTCTTTCTGAATGGAGCTCAGCTGTTGTTACAGCCATAATGTCCTCCCTTGTCTGAAATTGCTCTTCTTTCAATGTTTTCTTGAGTTTGGGAAACAGCCAGAAGTCACAGGTGGCCACATTAGGAGAGTAAGGAGCCTGTTTAACTGCCGGAGGATTGTCGTGATGGATGTGCCAGTTTCGTATTGACCACAACTCGGGTCTCTTGCGCCGCACAGCATCACATAGGCGACAGAGGACATCCCTGTAGTACTTGATTGTTTGACCCTGTGGTGCGTACTCGTGGTGTACTACATTGTGGGAGTCAAAAAACGCACTCAGCATCACTTTGACGTTGCTGCGCCCTTGGCAGGACTTCTTTGGTCTTGGACTGTGACGACTAAGGTTTGGTTTTCGGGTCGTACCCATACACCCAAGGCTCATCATGAGTGATGATGGTGTTCATGATGTCAATGTCACTGCTTGTGAAATCCAGCATGTCCAATGAGACTTTAACAAGAAGTTGCTTTTGCTCTATCGAGAGCAGTTTTGGCACCAATTTCTTCGCTACTTTCTTTATGGCCAAATCTTTGGTAATAATGGAATGTGCAGAGAAAGTGCTAATGTCCACCTCTTCTGCAATTTCCCGGATAGTTGCACGACGGTCCCACATCACCACAGCGTTCACTTCAGCAATCACCCGGTCATTGTGGCACGTTGATAGCCGACTGGAGCGTGGCTTGCTCTCCACCGATGTGCAGCAGTCCTTAAACTGGTTGGACCCACCCCTTAATCTGTGTGCAGCTCGTAGCATCATCATCGAAAGCCCTCTTGATCTTCCCAATGGTTTCCACTTGGCTGTTGCCCAGTTTCGGGCAGTGTTTTATGCAGTAGCTCAGCACCAGTCGCTCCGTCATTTTCCTTGCAATGAAAAAACCAACGAGAGCACTGCTCACTACCTCACTCAAACGTTGCATCTCAGTGACTTACGCTATTAGCAGGGGGGAAAAAATTCATGCATGCGCACTAAGGTTCAAGATTGGCTGATGCAAGCGTGCTTGTTTCAAATTCATCAGCTGCTTGCAAAAAAAATAAAATAAAAAATAAGGTCGAACGTTTTACTAACAGACCTCGTATGGTCGCTGACCTCTAAAAAAGTTGCTGGCAATCATTTGGAGCACTTATAGCATTTGTGCAGCCCTAAAAAAATAAAACAGAACTGTGCGCCAGTTTTTTTGTTTTTGCTACTGCTAAGGTCTCCGGCTCGGCAAATCCACATTTTAATCCTCAGAGTCTGGTAAAGGATTTCACTGGCATGGCAAATGCTAATGTAGACTTTATCATTGTTTGCTGAGTGCGGTGGTTTTAAATGTAAGCTTCCCTCTCTTTTTTTTTTTCTGATACCGCTCCAAATTTGGTTTTGGTGATAAAAAAAAAAAAACAGGCTTTTTTTTTTAGATATTCGTGCTCTAAAAGTAACATTTTGCTTCTCCAAAAATTGCTCCAAATTCTATTTCAGCTGTTGCACCCCTGTATATAGGCATTTTCTTCAGCTAGCATTTTGTCTTGGACACTGGAGCTAATTCACTCTGAAAAGCCTCCTCGAGTTATTGACAATTACCAAGTTTTTTGGGGGAAGTATTTAAATATTGAAGTATAGTCACTGAGTTTTGTCACTTTTGCTTACAGCACAGACCAAATGAATATGGAAGGCCAATGCAGATGATGTACAATGTTGCACAGGATTCATTCCTCACTCAGGATCTTCTAATGGAAATGGTAAGTAGCATTGCTGCATCTCACTAAAAAACCAATGATTTACTCCTTCATTCACAGTTACATTGTGCTAGTAAAGCCTGGGCCATGGCTCAAAAGGGAGGAAGCACTGTTTCGGTCAACTAGTACTCTACACTGACTTATGCCTTCTGTACCATAGCTTTGGGCTGTTACTGTGAAAGATTACCTTTTGAGCAGTGGTGCAGCCCCAATCCACAGGGAGAGAATAGAGTCATCCTTGCACTTGCTTATGGAATAAAATGTCAATTTAGGAAGTTATACATGTACTTTAACCTATTTACATCGTCTTCAGCAACTACATCCCGTTAGCTCAAGAAATCATGCATTTCATTTGGATTACTTGAAGTTTTGATGTGGTGCTTAATTCCGTGCACAGTGCAGATTGAATATCTTTGGTGATCTAGAGTTTTTCAAGCCAAAAAGCTGTTCTTTTGGGTTCTAAACTTCATCAGGCATATATTCAGAAAAATCTCTGTGACATGGATCTGGGGGATCACAAGAAATAACAAAAAAATAATGCTACAAAAGAAAACCAGTATGCGCTTTTATTTACTGCAGGGCTGCAGCTGTGTCATAGACAGCTGTGAATGATTGCCAGTAAAGTTTTTAGACACCAGTGGTCATGATGGTGCTCGTGAATTAGGCACATGTGTGTAAATGTGATGATCCTATGACAGGTGGTAGCCGCTTCTTTATATTAGTGCACTTTTTTATATGACACCACTAAACTGCAGTAAGAGTAACTTAAGCATGCCGCATGCAATAGACCAAGGCACGGAAAATATTAGAACGGCTGTCATTTGTGTGTTCTCCCCCCTTTCTTTGTGGTGGAGTGGGGTCTGCTTTTTGCAAAATTTTCGGCTGTACCCGTACAATTTGGAGCATTGTTAAAAATGATTGTTTTGTAAAAGAACAGTCAACGTCACCTACAGTTAAAGCTTGTGAATTCAAACTTGCTTAATTTGAACTTAATTAATTTGAATAACAGCCCTGGTTCCGGCACAGTGCTATGTATATCTGCGGGGGAAAACTCCCGGTAATTTGATTGTGTCGATATCGACAATGGTCGCTTCAAATTGGAAGCCTCTGGTTTTCATCACTCCTCACTGCAGCCCAAATTGTCTAGTTGTACAAAACAACTAAACAGCAGCATTTCTCAGCAGATGAGAATTCATACACTGCCCTAGCTCTTAAGCATGCTGCAAACAATGGAGTCATGACAGAAGAAATGCAAGCAAATGCGAATTATTGGTTATCTTTAATTTTGAATGCATTAACTGTGCCATCTAAATAACGTGTTTTGGAGCAAGAATAGCATCATGTATTTTAAAAATTAAGACTCACTGCTTACATGAATGGTTGTCAGTGCTTGTTTCTTTCATATCCCTGACTAATTGTGTTTGCTGTTAGAGCTATAATAAATTTATTTATTTAGCCACCTGCCATAAACATGTAGTAGTGCCTAATTTGTGATGTGTCCAGAGGTGGCTTCTTATGGTTCTGCCGGTGCATTGTGGCATGATGACCGTTCATTCCAGTATTTTTCTGTTAATTGGAACTCTGCTTAATTCAAACAATTTTATAGTACCCTTCGAGTTTCAATTAACAAGCTTTTATCGTATCAGCACAGGCATATTTACTGTATAAGCATACAGACTTAGGTGCATCGGGGCCTCCAAGATTTGCACGCAGCATTTCGGAGATTATAACACACTGGTGATGTGTGATGCTGACAACCAGCAAAACTGGCAGCGAGGCGCCCATGCCAATGGTGCCTGCACTCACTCTTGATGGCAGTAACTTTCATGGCCATGTGGGTGGCACCTGCTCGCATGTGAGGTGTAGTGTGCATTCGTATCCGTATCAAATGTTGCAGGGCAAAAATTGGTTTTTTAACAACCATGCTCTAGCAAATCGCAGGCTATTGGGCCTTGATCAGGATCACAGAAAAATTTGTATCGCCCTGAAATTTATACAAGCCTGATCATATAACTAAGATTCTACAGTAATGTGTTGTTTTTTGAAAGAGCTTCTAACACAAGACAAAAGATACGTGTCTGGTGCCGGTGTCACATAGTGCACTACTAATCGCAGTCAATTACGATCGGTATGAAATTTATCAACAATGATTTATCATGCTCTTTGCGTGAGGAAGTCAATAACAGTAAAAAAAAACTTAACCCAGATGCCGCCTGATCGCGATCGAAAATGGACATGTGACACCGGTATAATGGTTGAGGCTAGGCCTCTCAGTATGTAGTATTGGAAATTCATGGGAGTGCCAACCTATGATTAACTTGCTCAAAAAGTAAATAAAATGCCTAAACAGTTATCTCCAAGACAGACTCATGTATGGGGCCGATTGACAGGTGGCACTGCCATTCATGAACATGCGCAGATAAGTTTTGTCTCTGCCTTCTTTTCCACCACAATGCAACCATTGAATTGGTCGTTGGAATTTGTATTGTATGGTCCTATTTTCTTGTGTTTACATGTCTGGTTGAGGCTCCTTACTGTCATTCATGAGAGAATGCTGTCTGCAAGAAAATTGAGATTTTTGTGAATTAACTAGGGGGGGGGGGGGGGGCTCATCATTGGCTGTTTTTACCAGAAATGCTCAAATGAAGTGAGCTCAGTTGTGGTGCAAAAGAGGTTAAACTGCAAACCAAGGCTTTTCAGGGGCAACTTATCTATACTGGTGCTGCCACTTTACTATACTGGTGCTGCCAGTTTATAGACATATCCTAATCCTAACCTGTACTCGATCAGTGGAGAAGGATAGAATAAGCTGTTAATAAGAGCGATAAGCAGAATGTGTGAGATTTAGGACAAATATGTATTCCACACTGACATCTAGGTATTTATTGTTTTGCAAGAACTTAAAAATGCAGTTCACTGGCTCCAGTCATTCAAACCTGGAGGTGTTCTATGTGGATTCGGGGAAGGGGGGGGGGGGGGGGGGGTGAATCATGTCCCTCTAAATCTCTTAATGAATATTCTAAGATATTCACAGTATTGGTCCTTGGGGAAGGGTGAAAGTAAAATCACTCTAATCATTTGTGAGAATACCAGTGATTCTACAGTTTTTATATGCTGTAGACTGAAGCATATTAAACTATTCATCTGTTTCCACAGCGCCTGCTGTCGGAGTACTATCGTGGATCACCAGACGCTCTCAACTTTTGCAAGGACTTTGAGCCACATAACATTAGCTACTGGGAAAAACTGAAACGCTCGCTGACATCCAAGCTTCCACGTGATCTGCAGGTCACGAGTGGCGACACGCAAGGGCAAGCTGTTGATCACTTCTGGGAATTTGTGAAGGGCCTCATCATGCCGGTGTAGTGGCGCTGTGTGCTTATGAAGCAGTCTCTGGACAACCTGAGCCGCTGGTTTCAGTGCGGTGTTGCCTTGTAAAGTCTGTGACTTTGCCAGAAATTTACAACATTTTAAGCAAGTACGCACACATAGCATCTTGCAGTGGAGCTCTGTAGTATCATTGGGCAGGTAGAGGTATTTTATCATTTAACTGAAGAGTTTCACCATGTGGCCAGTTTAACAGCAGTGCATCACTTTGAGCATCATCGATTGAAGCTAGTGTCGCAACTGTCTGGTGTGATATGTCATGCCATACAACTCACTCTAGCTCTTTTTTGCCAAACTATAAGCACCAATCTGCCATTTAGTGCAAATATATTCTCTGGAAGCCTTTATACTAGTTTTAATTATACCTGTCAAGTATTTTAACTGCCTCTTTGTAGATAATTTTGAAAATAGGCAAAATCATTAGTATATGCATGCTTTTAGTGTAATCATTATTATATGTATGTAGGCCTTCATTTTTTTTCCCTTGTCTTTTTGCCGGGTGTAAAACCTAGTGCTTTTATACATTTTGTAGACAATGTTTATCGTGCCAGTTCCACTCTACTTGAAGCGAAGGGCATACTTTACTGTTTTAGCCCATTATTTCAGTGTTCTTTATTTACTCGTTTCAAGCTTCGTTTTAAATGTTCGCAGATTGTTTCTTGTAGTTTTAGAAATGTTTTATGACCACGGCAGGTTTTTACAAGTACTGCAAATCCTTGTTTTCTTGTATATATTTCATCTGTGCCAGAATTGCGTATTTTTCTGTGCTGTGTTAAGATGTCATAGCTCAACACAACTGCATCAGGTCTTGAAAGTGCTTACGTCTTCTCACAGCTCAAACATATTTTCTGATAAATATTTTAAAGTTTGTTCGCTGTTGCAAATCATGTGAAATGATCTTTCACAAGTCATCAAATCATTTCGAATGTGTGTGCAAATGGGAGTGTGTGATTTGTGTCATCTTCTAGCGATGTGTGCTGTGTTTGCTAGTATGTGTAATGTAAAGGTTGGGCGTTTCATGGTGCGGAAAAGAAATGACAATACCGTATTTAGTTGTGCAGTGAACAGGCATTTTTTTTCCTGGAAAAAAAAAGGATAGGGTGCTTTGCTCGGTGCGTTCATTGATGGGGCCCTGAAACACTTTTTTGAGTAACTACGGAACTAATTCACTGGAAAAGCGTATTGGTTCTCAAATTCAATGGTGCAAAAATTTTAAGAATCCGTCCAGTACAAGCGGAGTTACAAAGCTTTGTCACACGCTGCAATCGCATTCTCTCGTCCTGACGAAAGTGCTGGAAACTAAGCAGGGAAGAATGGGGGGGGCAAAGAAAAAACGTCATGTTCGCGTCGTGACCTTGAGTACTTCTTTTCCTCAAATACGTGGCTTTTTCAGTGTGATCGCATGCGCACGCGTGGGCGAGTGAAGGCGCCTCGCGGCGATCTCTGTAATAACCGAGCGCACCATGTTCAAATTAGCCAATGGCTGACGTATAGGGGATCTACGAGTGATTTTTGGGCGTCTTACGTCATTTGTCAAGGTAAGAGAAAGCAGTTTATAGCTGACTTTGATAATTTATTGGGAATTCCAGGCTGCATGCTGCACTCTAACATTTGGCTCGTGTGTTCTCAGGAGCGTCTACTACCGATCGGCAGCGTTTTCTGACCATGCTCAAAAAGTGTTGCAGGGCACCTTTAATATTACAAAAACTTTTTGGGATGAGCAACAAATACAAGAATGCAAAAAAGTGCCAGCTTCACCTGAGCAAGAGCGAGACAATGAATGTGGTAGCAAAAGACTGAAATATTATACAGAATAGGTATAGCAGCTCACTCCTTTACAAAACACATCTGCTGCTGTAAGTGAAGTTACCTTCGGGCTGTCTATGGCTCCAGCACTAACTTTGCGATGAGAGCACAACATGCGCGTCTTCTCTAAATTATACGCAATCGTCCCCCCCACGCTTTCTTCAAATGCCCGGTCGCCCTCTTCGTCACGCCTGCAGCTGTCTGTGAAGCTCACAACAACCTGTCTGAGTCGTCAAAGTCTACGGGAGCAGCAGCCGTGAGCCTGCGGATTACAGAAGGAAGAGGATGACGACGATCGCAGGTGCGCTCGGTGACACACGGCAGCCGCTGGCAGCGGGCAGTTGCGGCCGAGGCTTAGAGCAATAAAAAAGGTTCCTGGTGTAGCTCCACGTTTTCCCTGCAGGATTCCGGGCTGAGCAGCCTTGAACCCCTACATTTGGCGCTCAATGGGAAGAACCCTGCCCCTGGGTCACAGAAATTTCGGTACCTGTCAGTTTGCGACCATGGCCCTGATGACGCCACTGACCGTGCCCGCCTTTTCCGGTCAAGACGCAAGGGAATCGGTCGTTGACGTCATTGAAAATCTTTTCGTGTACTCGACCGGTAGTGGCTTCTCAGAGTCCGGTGTGCTCCGGCGGGTCCTCCCAGTTGCCCTGCCTGGTGCCGCAAAACGATGGCGACGTATTCAACCACCCTTTCAGTCCTGGAACCATTTCGTCACGGCATTGCGGGAAGAGTTTCTGCCCCTCGCCTACGACTACCGGATGTGGCGTGAGCTCGACCCCCGAACGCAACATCCAGAGGAGGGTCTGCGCGATTGTGTTCGGGCCATGCAGGAGCTCCTCCGTCAAGCGGACCTCACTGCTTCTCAGACCGTTAAAAGATTCGCACGTTATGCGGCACTGCCACCCCCATTTCCAGCCACACCTGTTGGATCGCTCTTTTTTATCCCTGAAAGAGTTTGCTCGCTTTGCTCGGCAAATTGCCGACCCATCTACTCTGCCCGTACCCACTTTCGCAGAGGAGGGAGGTGAGCTCCATGGAGGCGTGGAAGAGGCCCATTGGTGTCGACAGAGTTCATGGGATGTCGCCGACATTGGAGCAGGCGCTGGCGTAATGTGGGACATTGACATGACATGAGACGGCCCTGCAGAGCGAGTGAGGGCAGTGATTATGAATGCGGTCACAAAGTCCCGCAATGACGAAGCAGCAGACGTGAAAAGAAGGAAGAAGACGAGGAATAAGAGAAAGAAACCGAGAGTAACGGAATGCAGGGGCGCAGGAATAACACCAGATGAATCGGAGTCTTGTGCAGAGGTGGTTCGTGCTTGTGACCTTGAGAGGGACAAGGCTTCCCTTAAAGCCGAAGTGGATCGTCTGGAGCATACAACCCACATCAGACAGTGGGAACGCAAGTTGGGAAGCTTGGCTGATGCACGTGATGGTCTCGAGCACGAGCATGACGTCTACAAGTCCAAGGCAACCATCATGATTGCCGAGAAGAACCACCACATTTCTGAACTGAAGGACAAGGTTCGTACACTGGAGAAAAGGTTGGCTGAGGACTCGCTGGAGCACAGTCGCATGAACAGGCTGCTTGAAAATTCCCAAAAACGTCTCAAGGATCATTAGGAGCAGTGTGCCAGGTTTGAGAGCCAGTTGCTGAGAGGAACACTGAACTGTCAAACATGCGACGCAAACACGAAGAGGAGCTCCAACGGCAGCACGTACTTCAAGACTCACAGGTAGATGAGCTACTTAAGCAGGCATCTGATTTCCGTGCGCAGCTTGCCCATGCCCAGGAGGAGTATGACTGAGAGGCAAGTCAGGTGCAAGCACTAACTGTGAAACTGAGTAAGAAGGTAGTTGAGTGCAGTGAGAACGAGAAGTGCATCCAAGGGCTCGAGGCCGGCCAGAGGACTTTGTTGGCAAAGGTCTCCGAACTATAAAAGCAGCTCAGTGTTCTGTTGCACACACACGAGAAGAAGGGGATTAAACAAAACAGCATGAAGGAAGAGCTTGCTGAGCTGAAGCACGTGCTTGTCTCGGCCGATGGAGAACAAGCGACTGATGAAGGAGCTTGAGACGAGAAAGATGCAAGTGGGAAACTCGGAACAATCCACATTGGGAGAATATTTGACGCAGCTGCAGGAATCCATGGAGAGGACGAGAGAGAAGTTGGAGCAGTTAGAGGAATCTGCGGAAAACACAAGCAACTGCATCAGCGTGTGTGGCCTAGCATGTAACGTGGCTGTCCTCGAGGACCAAAGCTTCATCGAGAGAGAATGCAAAATGCGGTCCGGTATCCAAAACAGCGAGGATTCAGAAGTGAGCATCGGAGGCGTATGCAGTCTGAGCTTCGTCAGGGATGTCACGACCCCATGGCTGTTGGGGTAACCAGCGTTCGAAGACTGCCACATGGAGGAGTGGCCGCCACCGATACACCAACGGTCCGGACAGTTACGACAACGACCACAACATACGATGAGCACAACAGATTACAGCTCGCCAGCACCGGTGCTGCACCAGGAGTATTGACGTTGCATCCTGCTCTCCCCGACAACTGTGGTCGTCAACCTGAGTTATTCCAGTGCGCCTCCATCTTGGGGCGGCGGCGGGGTTGACTCCTCTGCACGGATTGACTGTCCCGGCATGTGGTCTTGTGTGCCATGTGCGATCCGTCGCGGGCAGGGTTAGCAGCTAGCGCATCACCTCCCTCTTTCGACTTTTGCCGAAGGGGAATGACAGAGCAAAGTGCCAATGAGCCATCAATATTTGTTGAAGAACCTTTACAGGTACGTTTGAGACACCCAACTTCTATTCTTAAGAATGAAGGTTGTCACATATTTGATGTTTTTTTTCCCCGATGTTTGTGTGCATGCCTAAAATGAAAGTATTTTCATACCCTGCACGATTTCATTATAACAAGGTTCAGCTGTATAACGCCCACTACAGCACTGCAGTGCATGTGCAATGTAGCCCACACAGTTATACATTGTACAGTACATATTGACGCGTGTGTACTGGTGGACAAAAACGACGATAAGGGGATTTGGCGGACACCAGATAGTGGAGCTCTGGCTGAAAGAAGAAAAAGAAGGTGATCTTGCTGTTCAGCTGCTGAGAATCGCTGTGTCAACGTTTTTCGGCCTTTTGTTTGCGCTGTACTCCCACTGGGAGCCGTTCATCTAGCTCGGACGCATTGCCACCCATTGCAACTCCCGTTCACCAGTTCAGTCGGCAGCAGATAGGCCTCACGCCATAGTTCACTCCTTCCACGGAACCTCGCAGGTGCGGATTACTTCTCTAAATGGCCAACGCCAGTCCGCAACCGACGCCCCAAGGTCCCCCGCCGACACAGCCTTCACAGGTAACCATCTTTCAACCGCTGGTTCCCGATCACATTGGTAGCAGCGCCCATGAAGATGTTGACGACTAGCTTGAACACTATGAGTGTTTTGCCAAGATTACCCTGTGGCCTGAACAAGAAAAGCTCTCACGCGTCTATTTTTACCTTGACGGCGGTGCGAAAATTTGGTATGAGAACAGAGAAGCCAGTCTGTTCACTTGGGGCGACTTCCGAAAACAGCTTGTCGACACGTTCGCCAATGTGGATCGACGCGACCGTGCGCAGCAGCTGTTGGAGCTACGGGTTCAAAACCCCAATGAAACCGTTGCTATGTTCGCTGAAGATATGACTCGTCTTTTTCGTCGAGCTCTCTGTGTCGTCGTTTTGTTCTCGCGCTATAACTATCGTCGTTTTGTTCTCGCACTATAACTATCGTCATGCCATACCAACTAGCCCAAGCTGCCACACTTCTGAGCGAAGATAGGAAGTTGAGCTACCTCATGCGCGGCGTTAAAGAGCAACGTTTCGCCGAGCTACTGCGCCACCCTCCAAGTAACGTAGTTGACTTTATCAAGGAGGCCACGGCTATTGAGCGCGCCCTCCATCCCAGCTCCCAGCGAGACCTCATTAGCGAGATAGTTCACGGAGAACTACAAAAGTTCCGGACTACGGTTGCTCAAACCCCCGTTGCGTCCGTCGCTGAACTGGTACGCGACAAAATCCGCTACGCATTTTCTACCACTGGTCCTGATGACGAGCACCGTCCCATGAGCTATGCTGATGCTCTCCGACGTTCACCATCTGGTATATCGCCGCCACACCGACCAGTGCCAACGGCCCCTTGAGTGCAGTGAGAAGGAGAAGTGCATCCAAGGGCTCGAGGCCGACCAGAGGACTTTGTTGGCAAAATCTCCGAACTCTAAAAGCAGCTCAGTGTTCTGTTGCACACACACGAGAAGAAGGGGATTAAACAAAACAGCATGAAGAAAGAGCTTGCAGAGCTGAAGCAGGTGCTTGTCTCGGCCGATGGAGAACAAGCGACTGATGAAGGAGCTTCAGACGAGAAAGATGCAAGTGGGAAACTCGGAACAATACAGACTGGGAGAAGATTTGACGCAGCTGTAGGAATCCATGGAGAGGACGAGAGAGAAGTTGGAGCAGTTAGAGGAATCTGCGGAAAACACAAGCAACTGCATCAGCGTGTCTGGCCTGGCATGTAACGTGGCTGTCCTCGAGGACCAAAGCTTCATCGAGAGAGAATGCAAAATGCGGTCCGGTATCCGAAACAGCGAGGATTCAGAAGTGAGCATCGGAGGCGTATGCAGTCTGAGCTTCGTCAGGGATGTCACGACCCCATGGCTGTTGGGGTAACCAGCGTTCGAAGACTGCCACGTGGAGAAGTGGCCGCCACCGATACACCAACGGTCCGGACAGTTACGACAACGACCACAACATACGATGAGCACAACAGATTACAGCTCGCCAGCACCGGTGCTGCACCAGGAGTATTGGCGTTGCATCCTGCTCTCCCCGACGACTGTGGTCGTCAACCTGAGTTATTCCAGTGCGCCTCCATCTTGGGGCGGCGGCGGGGTTGACTCCTCTGCACGGATTGACTGTCCCGGCATGTGGTCTTGTGTGCCATGTGCGATCCGTCGCGGGCAGGGTTAGCAGCTAGCGCATCACCTCCCTCTTTCGACTTTTGCCGAAGGGGAATGACAGAGAAAAGTGCCAATGAGCCATCAATATTTGTTGAAGAACCTTTACAGGTACGTTTGAGACACCCAACTTCTATTCTTTAGTATGAAGGTTGTCACATATTTGATGTTTTTTTCCCCCGATGTTTTTATGGATGCCTAAAATGAAAGTATTTTCATACCCGGCATGATTTCATTATAACAAGGTTCAGCTGTATAACGCCCACTACAGCACTGCAGTGCATGTGCAATGTATCCCACACAGTTATACATTGTACAGTACATATTGACGCGTGTGTTCTGGTGGACAAAAACGACGACAAGGGGATTTGGCGGACACCACATAGTGGAGCTCTGGCTGAAAGAAAAAAAAGAAGGTGATCTTGCTGTTCGGCTGCTGAGAATCGCTGTGACAACGTTTTTCGGCCTTTTGTTTGCGCTGTACTCCCACTGGGAGCCGTTCATCTAGCTCGGACGCATTGCCACCCATTGCAACTCCCGTTCACCAGTGCAGTCGGCAGCAGATAGGCCTCACGCCATAGTTCACTCCTTCCACGGAACCTCGCAGGTGCGGATTACCTCTCTAAATGGCCAACGCCAGTCCGCAACCGACGCCCCAAGGTCCCCTGCCGACACAGCCTTCACAGGTAACCATCTTTCAACCGCTGGTTCCCGATCACATTAGCAGCAGCGCCCATGAAGATGTTGACGACTAGCTTGAACACTATGAGTGTGTTGCCAAGATTACCCTGTGGCCTGAAGAAGAAAAGCTCTCACGCGCCTATTTCTACCTTGACGGCGGTGCGAAAATTTGGTATGAGAACAGAGAAGCCAGTCTGTTCACTTGCGGCGACTTCCGAAAAGAGCTTGTCGACACGTTCGCCAATGTCGATCGACGCGACCGTGCGCAGCAGCTGTTGGAGCTACGGGTTCAAAAACCCAATGAAACCGTTGCTATGTTCGCTGAAGATATGACTCGTCTTTTTCGGCGAGCTCTCTGTGTCGTCGTTTTGTTCTCGCGCTATAACTACCGTCGTTTTGTTCTTGCGCTATAACTATCGTCGTTTTGTTCTCGCGCTATAACTATCGTCATGCCATATCAACTAGTCCAAGCTGCCACACTTGTGAGTGAAGATAGGAAGTTGAGCTACCTCATGCGCGGCGTTAAAGAGCAACGTTTCGCCGAGCTACTGTGCCACCCTCCAAGTAACGTAGTTGACTTTATCAAGGAGGCCACGGCTATTGAGCGCGCCCTCCATCCCAGCTCCCAGCGAGACCTCATTAGGGAGATAGTTCACGGAGAACTACAAAAGTTCCGGACTACGGTTGCTCAAACCCCCGTTGCGTCCGTCGCTGAACTGGTACACGACAAAATCCGCCACGCATTTTCTACCACTGGTCCTGATGACGAGCACCGTCCCATGAGCTATGCTGACGCTCTCCGACGTTCACCATCTGGTATATCGCCGCCATACCGACCAGTGCCAACGGCCCCTCGAGTGCAGTGAGAACGAGAAGTGCATCCAAGGGCTCGAGGCCGGCCAGAGGACTTTGTTGCCAAATGTCTCCAAACTATAAAAGCAGCTCAGTGTTCTGTTGCACACACACGTGAAGAAGGGGAATAAACATAACAGCATGAAGGAAGAGCTTGCAGAGCTGAAGCAGGTGCTTGTCTCGGCCGATGGAGAACAAGCGACTGATGAAGGAGCTTGAGACAAGAAAGATGCAAGTGGGAAACTCGGAACAATCCAGACTGGGAGAAGATTTGACGCAGCTCCAGGAATCCATGGAGAGGACGAGAGAGAAGTTGGAGCAGTTAGAGGAATCTGCGAAAAACACAAGCAACTGCATCAGCGTGTCTGGCCTGGCATGTAACGTGGCTGTCCTCGAGGACCAAAGCTTCATCGAGAGAGAATGCAAAATGCGGTCCGGTATCCAAAACAGCGAGGATTCAGAAGTGAGCATCGGAGGCGTATGCAGTCTGAGCTTCGTCAGACCCGGAGCTGACCGCCAAAAGCAGACCCGGAGCCGACCGCCAAGCCAACCGACGTACCACCAGCCGTCCAGAGCAGCACCATGGACATCGTCGCAAGAAGGGAGGCTCAGACATCCACCGCTCCGAAAAACAGACGCATGGCGCACAATCGATCGACGTCCACTATGCTTTAACTGCGGAGGTGCAGGTCATATTGCCCATTATTGCTGACACCGCAGTGATTCGTTCCACCCTCTTTGAACATGGTCTGACGATCGATGTGCGAACGAAGAAGACATACCACGCCGGGAAGACACCTCTTTCCAATGAGCCCGTTCTCACTTTTACGACTACCGTACTTCTGGCGAGGAGGCAATACCTACCCACCAGCCAGGTTTGGGACATCAATCCCGCTGTCCTTCTCCCGCTCATTCACCTTTGTCACACCGACGTACCTCCGCGGACCTTAACGCAAGAAGGTCACCCAGCCCGCGCCGGGGAAACAGGGCGGCGACCTTTGGAGGTAAGGTTGCAGGCCATGAAGATGACAATGACAAGCCCCCATTACACGATGCTGTAAAGCCGACAAGACGTGAGAGTGACGACATTGTGACCGCCGACCTTAGTGTTTTTCTTGACGGCCAGAAAGTAAGAGCCTTAGTGGACACCAGTGCCGACTTTTCTATTATTAGTCAGGACCTCGCCATCCGCTTCAAGAAAGTGAAGAAGTCGTGGACAGGCCCTCAAATAAGGATGACAGGTGGTCAGTTATTGATGCCCTCTGGAAGATGCACAGCGAGAATTGACATAGGAGGTTGGTTCTTCTTTCGATGCGTCGTTCTCGCCGCATGCTGCAAGGATCTAATTATTGGTATGGACTTCTTACGAGAGTACGGCGCCGGCATCAATTTTGCAGGCAGTTTGATTACGTTTTGCAACAGTTCGGGTGCACCTGATTGTCCACAGGCGCTACCAAACCAATTGCGTCTTACTGATGACGATGTGGTTCTCCCTCCATGGTCATGCATGCTTGTTTCTGTGGCAGCGGCTGTCCAGTTTGACGGCGAAGGAGTTGCAGACCGAATAAGCTCGCTCCTCCTCACACGCGGCATTTCCGTCACAAGAGGCATCGTCAGTATCGCCGCTGGACGCACGGACTTGCTTCTGACAAATTTTAGTGGTGAGCGCCGGCACCTTCCAAAAGGCATGGCCGTCGCTTACTTTAACGATATCACAGACGCAGAAGGCTGCTTGGCAGTAGTCGATGAGGCGCCAAAACTTGATTCAACACCAGTTCTCGACGTTAGCACTACTTTGCCTAAGAATGAGCGAAAGAGGCTTCTTGAGCTACTGGCCGAATTCAAAGACTGCTTTTCGACAACATCAAGAGTTGGCCGCACGTCTCTAACCAAGCATCGGATAATTACCGAAGACATGGCTTTTTATCTGCCTTTTGTTCGCGCTGTACCGCGACAATATAGCATGTACTGATGGTTTGCCCATTGTGCTCTACATGTTTAAAGGGGCCCTGTAACACTTTCTGAGCATAGCCAGAAAGCACTGCCGATCGGTAGTAAAGGCTTCCGACAACACGCAAGCCAAATATTATAGCACAGCACGCGCTATAATATTAGAAAGCCTAGAAAGCCCATCTATCAGCCATTGGCTGATTTGAACATGGCGCGCTCGGTCGTGACAGAGATTGCCGTGGGAAGCCACGACTTGCCACGGCAATCTTGTTTTATGTGCAGAGTACAGCTCCATAATCCTAAGTGTGATGTGTTTTTTCAATTTGATAATAGCAGTTTCATTCTGTTCATGTAAACATGTCAATATAATGTAGACTTGTTCGAAGCTACAGGAAAGCAGCACTCAGTGTTCAGCAATATTCTCTTGTATTGCGCATTATTGTGTTTTTTTCACGTGTTTTTAGCATTTATGAAATAATTACAATTTTTCGTAGCAGTTTTACATGAATACATCAGAAACCACTTGTCATTTTACATTTTATACGACATAGACAAAGGCTGCTTTATTTAATAAGCATGAGTTTATACTCAATATGCGTAATTGGTCTGGTTTCGTGACCAAACTCTTTATGTGAATTGTGATATACAAAGCACCACAACGCTTCGTTTGCCTGTTCAAGAGTAATGAAGAGCACGCATGGCAATATCTTAATGTAGTAGTAGCGATGCTGTTGAAGATCCCGTTCCTTACACTTCATGACCTACTGTTGAATCACACTTCTTTGAAACTTTGGCCTGATAGTGAAGATGCTACTTATATTATACTACAGGAAAACTCTGCGCTCAGCTGCACAGAAAAATCAAATCACTGCTGTCACGTGAATCACGTTGCAATCAACATGGTAAGCAAATCGTGTTAAAGACAATTAGGAATGTGTGAGAAAGTTTGTATTGATATTGACGCGTGTCTACATGTGGACGATAACGATGATGGGGCATTTAGTGGGCACGAGGTAGTGGGCCTCTAGCTTCTCTCGAGGCTGAAGAAGACGATCTTGTGACTGAGCTGTTCAGGACATGCTGCCTTTCGTCGTCCCAAGGTGTATCTGTGTTTTATTCGCATTGTACCGCGACACTGGTGGAGGCGCTGGGCCGCAACCCTGTCTGATGCTCCACACGCCCGCTGGGAGCCGCTCATCGAGTCCAAACGCACTGTCACCTGTAGAAACACCGGTGCATCGCTCCAGTCGACGGTTGCGAGGCCTCGCGCCAGAGCTGACTCACTCGCCGGAACCTGCTAGGCACCGCACAGCTCAACCAATGGCCAACGCAAGCTCGCAACAGGTGCCCCAAGGCAGCTTTCCGACGCACCCATCTCAGGTGACCCTCTTTCAACCCCTCGTTCCCGATCGCTTTAGTGGCGGTGCCCATGAAGACGTTCACGACTGGCTTGACCACTATGAGCGTGTTGCCAAGGTAAATCATTGGTCGGAACAGGAAAAGCTTTGGCGCGCCTATTTCTACCTTGACGACGGTGCTCGTACTTGGTATGAGAATAGAGAAGGCAATCTGTCAGCTTGGCCCGACTTTCGAGAGAAGTTCGTCGATACCTTCGCCAATATCGATAGAAGGGACCGCGCGCAGCAGTTATTGGAGCTACGGGTTCAAAAACCCAACGAAACCGTTGCAATGTTTGCCGAGGACATGACTCGTCTCTTTCAACGAGCTAACCCGCACATGACGGAAGATAAAAAGTTGAGTTACCTCATGCGCGGTGTCAAGGAGCAGCTTTTTGCCGGGCTACTGCGCAACCCTCCGACTACCGTGGTTGACTTCATTAAGGAGGCTACGGCTATCGAGCGGGCCCTTCATCAACGCTGCAGGCAATATGACCGCATGTTCTGCAATGTCCCAATCAATGCTACCGCCATGACGTCTGAGAGTCAGAGCTGCTTGCGAGACTTGATTAGGGAGATAGTTCGCGAGGAACTGCAGAAGTTGCGGAATCCTGTTGCTGAAAATCCCATCGCATCGATCGCTGAAGTCGTACGCGATGAAATCCACCAAGCGTTGTCTACGGCTAGTCCTGATGCTCAGCAGCGTCCTATGAGCTACGCTGCCGCTCTCCGACGTCCACCACCCGCTATGCCGACGCTGTACCACCAGGTGCCGATGGCCCCTTCGTATCCACCACAAGAGCAGACACTGCATCAAACACCTACGCTACAGCCACACAACCAGCCATCAACAGCCACCCCATGGGCATCGACGCGTCCACCGACCCGGAAAACAGATGCATGGCGCACCGTGGACAGGCGTCCACTATGCTTTCACTGCGGAGGTGCAGGACATATTGCCCGTCATTGCTGGCATCGAGGTGATTCATTCCGTCCTCAACGACCTTGGTTTGACGGTCGACGTGCCAACGACGAATACACTCCGCGCCGTGACGACACCTCTTTCTATGGAGCCCGTTATCACTTTGAGGACGGCTCTACCACTGCAGAAAAGGCAATGCCTGCTCAGCCTCCTGGTCCGAGACGTCAGTCCCGCTCTCCGTCCCCCGCGCGTTCGCCTTTGTCGCACCACCGCACCTATGCAAACCTTAATACAAGAAGGTCACCTAGCCCGCGCCGGGGAAACTGAGAGCGGCGACCTCCGGGGGCAAGGTTGCAGGCCATAAAGATAACGACAAGAAGCCTCCACAGCACGACGCCATACAGCCGATAAGCCGTGAAAGCGATGAAATTGTGACTGCTGACCTTAGTGTTCTTCTCGACGGCCAGAAAGTGACAGCTTTAGTCGACACTGGTGCCGACTTCTCCATTATCAGTCAGGACCTCGCCGACAGCCTCAGAAAAGTGAAGACGCTGTGGACGGGCCCTCATATAAGAACAGCAGGAGGCCAGTTATTGATGCCCTCGGGAAGATGTACCGCAAGAATTGACATCAGAGGTTCTCCTTTCACGGCGTCGTTCGTCGTTATTGCCGCATGCTGCAGAGACGTAATTCTCGGCATGGACTTTTTACGGGAATATGGTGCCGTCATCAACATACCAGAGAGCTTGATTACGTTTTGCAACAGTTCGGGCTTACCCGATTCCCCAGAGGCGCGACCAAACCAACTGCGTCTTACTGATGACGATGTGGTTCTCCCTCCGAGGTCATGCACGCTTGTTTCTGTGGCCGCCGCTGCTCAGTTTGACGCCGAAGGAGTTGCGGACCGAATAAGCTCGCTGCTCTTCACCCACGGTATTTCTGTCGCACGAGGTATCGTCAGAGTTGCTGCTGGACGCACGGACTTGCTGCTGACCAATTTTAGTGCTGAGCGCCGGCATCTTCCTAAAGGCACGGCTGTCGCTTACTTCGACGATGTCATCGATGCCGAAGGCTGCTTGGCGGTAGTCGACGAGTCGCTAAATCTTGATTCAGCGCCTGTTCTGGACGTTAGCATTACTTTGCCAAAAGACGATCGACGCAGACTCCTTGAGTTACTGGCCAAATTTCAAGACTGCTTTTCGACAACATCAAGAGTTGGCCGCACGCCTCTAACCAGGCATCGAATAATTACCGAGGAAACGGCGAGACCTATTCACCAGAACCCTTATCGCGTGGCTCCAAAAGAACGTGAAGCGATACAACAGCAGGTAGACAGAATGCTTGAAGATGACGTCATTCAGCCTTCACAGAGCCCCTGGGCGTCGCCTGTAGTCCTCGTTAAGAAAAAGGACGGCAGCCTGCGTTCTGTGTGGATTACCGGAAGCTAAATCAGGTGACCAAGAAAGACGTATATCCACTACCGCGTATAGACGACTCTCTCGACAGACTTCGACATGCTCGATACTTCTCTTCAATGGACTTGCGGAGTGGATATTGGCAAATCAAGGTGGACCCGAGAGACCGCGAGAAGACCGCTTTTGTGGCACCAGATGGGTTATATGAATTTAAGGTCTTGCCATTCGGTTTGTGCTCAGCCCCTGCTACCTTTCAAAGACTCATGGATACCGTGCTTTCTGGGTTGAAGTGGAAAACATGCTTAGTATATCTGGACGACGTCATAGTGTTTTCCGCGACGTTTGACGAGCACCTTGAAAGACTTGAGGTGGTCTTACGAGCCATACAGTCCGCGGGCCTGACGTTGAAGCCTGAGAAGTGCCACTTTTGCTACGAAGAGCTGCGATTTCTTGGTCATGTCGTCAGTCATGCTGGTATTTGTCCCGATCCTGAAAAAATCGCAGCCGTAGAACAGTTCCCTATGCCGACCGATAAAAAGGCTGTCAGACGCTTTCTCGGCCTCTGCGCGTATTATCGACGATTTATCGCGGACTTCGCACGCATAGCATCACCACTAACTCGCCTAACAAGAGAAGACGTCACCTTTGAGTGGAATAACGAAGAGGAAGCTGCTTTTAACGATCTTCGCCAGCGACTACAAACACCCCCAGTCCTTGCCCACTTCGACGAGAGAGCCCCTACGGTGCTTCACACCGATGCTAGCAATGTCGGTCTGGGAGCTGTGCTTGTGCAGCAGCAAAATGGCGCAGAAAGGGTAATCGCTTACGCAAGCAGAACGTTAACACGTGCTGAGGCTAATTACTCCACGACTGAGAAGGAGTGTCTCGCCGTGGTATGGGCGGTTACAAAATTTCGTCCGTATTTATATGGCCGCCCCTTCAAAGTAATTAGCGACCACCACTCACTGTGTTGGTTAACTAATCTTAAAGACCCTACCGGCCGATTAGCGCGTTGGAGTCTCAGGCTGCAGGAATTCGACATGACAGTCGTACATAAGTCAGGGAAGCGACATATGGACGCCGACTGTTTGTCCCGTTCACCCATTGAGTCGGCAACCCTACCCAAGGAGGAGGAAACATCATTTCTCGGTGTCCTCGACACGACCACCATTGCGCAGCAACAACGAGACGACGCTGAGTTGCTTGGCTTAATTACCTACTTGGAAGGCAGATCTCGGAAGGCGCCAAGAGTTTTCGCAAGAGCGTTGTCATCATTTTGTTTACGTGGCGGAGTACTCTATAAAAGAAATTTTTCGTCGACGGGATCTGCCTATCTGCTCGTCATCCCAACAGCCCTTCGCACCGAAGTACTGAAAGCATGCCACAACGAGGTTACCTCTGGCCACTTGGGTTACACAAGAACGTTGGCCAGGGTACAGCAAAGGTATTACTGGCCAAGACTAACCACAGCCGTGAAGCACCACGTCCGTACCTGTCTCGACTGCCAGCGACGCAAGTCACCGCCAACTAAAACAGCTGGCCTCCTGCAACCTGTACAGGTCCCAATGACTCCATTCCACCAGATCGGCATGGACATTTTGGGCCCACTCCCTACTTCTACTGCAGGCAACCGATGAGTTATCGTCGCGACGGATTATTTGACCCGTTATGCCGAGACAAAGGCTATCCAGAGAGGTACAGCAGCGGAGGTGGCAAGATTTTTTATCGAGAATATTGTACTGAGGCATGGTGCACCAACCGTCGTAATCACAGACAGAGGAACCGCATTTACAGCAGCTCTTTTGGACCATGTTTTGATGCTGAGTGGAGTAACGCATCGTAAAACCACCGCATACCACCCACAAACAAACGGGCTGACAGAGCGTCTAAGCAAAACCATTGAAGACATGCTTTCGATGTACGTTGACGTCGAACACAAAAACTGGGATACAATCTTGCCTTACATAACGTTTGAATACAACACGGCCAAGCAAGAAACGACCCGCATGACACCTTTCAGCCTCGTTCATGGACGGGAAGTACGAACCATGTTTGATGCAATGTTACCGCACGAAGGCGACGACATCGTTCCGGACGCCGACATGTTTACGGAACGCGCAGAAGAAGCTAGGCAACTTGCACGTTTACGGATCAGCCAGCAGCAAGACTACGATGCAGGCCGCTACAATGCTCACCGCAGAACAGTCGTCTACCAAACTGGCGACAAAGTATGCGTTTGGACGCCCATACGAAAACGAGGACTTTCCGAAAAACTTTTAAGAAGATACTTTGGACCGTACCTAGTTGTGCGACGACTGAGCGATGTCACTTACGAAGTTGTTCCCGACTGTTCGTATAGTACAGGGCGTCGCCAGCACCATCCTGAACTCGTTCACGTAGTCCGCATGAAACCCTACGTCAGCGAGTGATTGCATGATACTTTAATTTTTTAAAAAAACTGCATTACAGACTGCGCATCGGGGCGATGCTCTTTGGTGGAGAGGCAAATGACGCGTGTCGACATGTGGACGATAACGATGATGGGGCATTTAGTGGGCACGAGGTAGTGGGCCTCTAGCTTCTCTCGAGGCTGAAGAAGACGATCTTGTGACTGAGCTGTTTAGGACACGCTGCCTTTCGTCGTCCCAAGGTGTATCTGTGTTTTATTCGCGTTGTACCGCGACAATATAGTATTCGGTACTGTGAAGGGCATTCGATGAAAAATTGTCTAATGAACTGAATGGGTATGTTGATTTTTTCGCTGAAATTGAAGGCATTTCTATTAATTGGGAATTTCTGCAACAATGTAAAGATAAACCACTTCTAATAGAAAAACCCAGTAAAAGTTGTTTTTCATTGTATAATAATTCATGACAACTCATAGAGGTTGGAAATTAGGGGCTAAAATAAGGCCTGAACAAGAGAAAAAAAGCTTGAAGGGCAGTATGTATGCGATGCAGCTTGCCAAGTTGACCTTCATGTGAACACGACATTATCTTTCTTGGCGTTCATTGACTAGTATCGCCAAGCATTTGGTATTCATGTGCCATGCGTGGTGTTGTTAATGCAGTATGCCCAAATTGTGTACACACAAGCATGATGTCAATTTGTAAACATCACTGTAGCACTGACTTCTGAAATGTAAAGATCTCAAATGCCATGTTGAGTCAGTGAAGTTGTGAACACTGAAGGGAAGCATTTGAAGATTATATGTTGTTTAGAAAGCTGATACTAAATTTTAAGTTTGAATGTTTACAAATTCTTGCAGGCAGTGCTTTCTTGCAAGAGCAGTGTGTCACAAAAGTTATGCTGTATTAATGCATCAGCTCTTTGACACATTTTGCATCAATAGTTAAGGGACATCGTCATCTTCAGGGAGACAGATATTATCCATGATACCGCTGTGTTGTGCATTCCATAACATTCTTTCCAGTTATGAGATAGAGTGTCACATGCTCACTTTTTACATCTGACTGTCTCTGTGTTTTTTTATACATGGTACTCTAGAAGTGTGGCCAACGGGAAGTTTAATCATTGTTGTCTAGCTAGTTTTCATGCAAAATTAGCTTAACTGGAACGAATTTTTGAAAATCATCCTTCTGGTGGCTTTTTAATGATGGCATTCTGTTCGACTTTAGGGCACAGCATCAATTCCCAGCAGTGGGGTAGAATTGATGCTGCGCCATAAAGCACAAAATGACACTCAACCACGTCTGCCTGTTAGACCCCGCTTCAGATAAAGGTGCCACCCCAACCCCGAAAAATATTTCGCCTACCCCCCTGATTCTCTGTGATGTCAGTTGCATTTAAGGGGGGGCATAATGCTAAAATGCCCATGTATGTTTCAGATTTAGTTGCACGTTAACAAACTTAGGGTAGTCAAAATTATTCATCAGCACAATGCACCTGATAATGATATTGTGGTTTTTACATGGAATAACACAGGAAAAAAAAATTCTTGGCTGTCATATATTTTATGTCAATATTGGTGTGTTTAGTCGAAAGCAGCAGTATGTTATGTCATGCCAGCTATGGTGGAAATCCAGCACGTGTGTTTGAAGTGTTGCATGTGACAAAGTAAGGCTACTGCAGTTCGAAACATACAGAAGTTATGGTCTGTCATACTGGCTGAAGAAATACAGTTCCAATGGATAAAGCACAAGTGGAGGTCGGAGTATTAAAATGGTGACATGCAGTGCTAGTGTTCATGAGCGCACAGGTGGCTAGAGTGTCAAGCTCATTCCATTTTCATAACACAAGTTCGTTGTGGTGTAGCGGTTATGGTGCTCGGCTGCCGACCCAAAGGTCATGGGTTTGATCCCAGCTGCAGCACTCGCATTTCGATGGTGAAATGCTAGAGCCTATGTGCTCTGCGATGTCAGTGCACATTAAAGTTCATCAGATGATCAAAATTTTCAGAGCCCTCCACTACAGTGTCTCTCATAATCGTACCGAGGTTTCGGGACATAAAACACCTGATAATATTCATGACACGCGGGTTTCCAGCAGAAAGCAACTCATCTAAAGCCTGCCGGTTACATGACATGTAATCTTCTCCTTTGCAGCAAAATCATGTGTTACCACGACTGTGCATATGGTATTTTTTTTTTTATCTTATGTTAGCATCGCGAGCAGCTTTTTTTTTTCCCCAATTTCGCACTAGGTAAAAAGAAGACTTGGTGGAAGTCCGGCATGCCCGCAAGTGCAAAAAGTCTCACATCTGCTCAAAAAAGTGTTGTGAAACCAGGCAACTTTCCACTTAAGAGGGTGCTATCAGCTATTTTCACACACTCTTGTGTTACATGTATAATTTCTTTTTTCTGACTGTACAATACTTGACTGTTGCTTTTTGAAACTGAAGGTTGACGAACACCTTGCTTTTGCTATTACAGGCCACATGTGCACGCTTTGAAAGGTCTGTATAAGAAAATTGCAGTCCTGCATTGTGTAAGTTTTGGACGCCCATGGAAAGCAAGAGGGGGGAAATGATTTAGTCATCGGCAAAAAAATATATATATATGGCATTGCTGATCCTTGCTTGGTTGCGAATCCAGTTTTCTGGCTTCACATATGTTCCTGTCTTGAAAGCCTAGCACCTTGCATGTCTACGGCAGTATAATGTACGTTTCAGCATGTGACATGCGTATCAATTGTTCAAGCAGGGCCTGATGCAAGTATAAAAACACAGGAAACGTCGGATTGGCCACTCTCTTTTGCTTTTTTTTTTATCCAGGTGCACCTTAAATTGGGACCTGTAGATATCTGCAAAAATAGACTTGTCCGTGATGAAGCCCCCCCTCCCCGCCCACACACACACACACGCACAAAACTCGAAAGCGTTTCTCGGCAACGTTCAGTGCAAGAGGGACTTGAGGGCCCCCCACAAGAGAATGGGAAGTTCTGAGAGGAGAAGGAAAGTGCTCAGGAATAGTTGTGCCGACGTTCATGTCAGGGGTGGTGGTGGTAGAAAACATTTTTATTTTCAGAAAATTAACCAGATTAACCAGATTGTTGCCTAAATGGAGGTGGCCGCTGCCCTAACGCGCTTAGCGTAACCCGAAATTTTTACCTGGAAGAGGTGTGTGGTTGTAGCACTCTGACCCCCCCCCCCCCCCCACACACACACACTTTACGGGTCCTTCAGTGGGCCCTGCAACGCAACTCGGCAATGCCACTTTTTCAGCACCCCTTCGTTACAGAACTTAGCCAAAAGAAATACTCTTGTGTTGTCATTTTGCAAGAATATGCTGAGGGGTCTTCCGAATGAACGAAAAAGCAGAATTTTTAAGGCCTTGTTTTTTTTTTATATAACCTTAATAAAAAGCAATAGATAATAAAGTCAAGGAAGGTGTAGGCGTTGTTAATTGTACTGATTTCTGTGTAGTGCAATAATAAATACGTGAAGAAAGTAAAGTCATATGTGCTGTTCTCTACTCACACTAGTGCACATAAATACACAATCAAGTGCACGAGCGCTGCTGTAGCTGCCCGCAGCAAGTTGCCTTTTCGTCCACTTTATTGGCTTTCATATCAAAACTACTGCAATACAGTTATAAACACAACTAACGACCCTGAGACCTTCCTTGGCCTCATAATATCTTGTGGTTTTTATGAAAAATCCACAACTTCTTTTTTTTATGAAAAGGTTGTCCCATGCCCTTTCAATTCATTTACACAATTAACAATATTCACACATTCATAAGCTTAAATAGCTTTTTCAGGCAATGAATTTTGTTTTAACTTTGGAAAACTACTTACGCTCACATAGAAAGAAAGACGTGCAAATTTCGTTTTTCTTTGTTAGATGCGACTTGGAGCCAAATCCGTATATTTTGTGATCAATTCTTGGGCGGGGAAAAGAAGAGCTTCCAATAGTATTTAGATATCTTTTAGACTGACTATGTACATATAATGTCCTGCTTATTTAAGCGTTACCAGCTCGAGAACGTCACCAATACACTGCTGATTCAGCGGTGGAGCGATAAGACGAAGCTTGCATTAACGATTTTGCATGCAGTGTTCCACTTTTAATGGACGGTTTGGTAATTGTTAGCATAGGTCGGCAAACTAGCTCATGGGTCGACTCGCACAGACGCAGCGATGCGACGTCTGAGTAAGCATGGGCGATTAATATTTCGGTAAGTGCGAGTCCAAGTGAGTCCGGTTGAATATTATTATGTGCAGTCCAAAGCGCAAGGTATATTTGTGGTGTAATTCTTAGTGAGCTCCTCTTTATTATTTCTTGCCAACTTAGGCCCGTATTCACAAACCAACCTCAACCTTACCTCAAGTTTTTTTCATTGGTTTTAAGCCGTTATTGCGCTTGCTAAACAAAGTAGGCTAGTATATATGAACCAACCTCGTTGCTATATTTTACCCTGTTACCATTTCTGTGCCCTTATAACGCACATAGAGAGTACAGAAACTGAGGAAAAGTGAGGAAAGGCCAAGGTTGGTTTGTGAACACAAGCCTGAGTCTTCACCAGAACTTACCTGAATTCATTTTTGTACTTGCGTCTACTCATGAGTATTCCAACGCAGTATCGTTCTCACACCATTTCAATATTTCTTAATGAGAGGTGTCAATTACATAGGAGTGTGCTTGGCCTCCCCGCCGCAAACTCTTTGGAGGATTACTGATAAATATATTTTATGCTGTCAACTCTTTGAAGAAAAATGCCCTTACTGGCTAGCAATTATTCATAACTCGTGTTCGAAGGTACATTAAAAATAGGCGCCACCGATTACGTAAGATATTGATGTTAAAGAGCATTCACACTATATGGTTGAAGCAGCTGATTCTGGGTCAACGGACTGATGCACGAGTCGACTCACTCGGACTCAGATGGAGCTGTGAATCGTGGTGAGTAATATTTCGGTGAGTGTGAGCCCGAGTGCGTCTCGTTGAAAAATATTTTCCCTAGTATGCTTCCAAGTGAGCTTCGCTAAAAAAAATTATTTTTTTTTTGCGAGTCTTAATGAGCCATAAGCGGGAAATATATTTCACGAGCGAGTCTGAGTGAGCTCCACAATTTTTCGCCGACCTATCCGTTGTAGTGCCACGGTCCCTACTTATATGTAGCGACAGTGGTTGTGCCATTTGTACAAGGCCATCTACAAGTAGTGCGACGGCAGGGCCGTGTTCCAGTTAATCTAGATGCCGCCACTAAGGATGGACATTTGTGCTCTCGTGACGAAATTCTAAATGAGTGCTTTGTTTCTGCTCGCCTCTGTGAAACCTGGGTGACTTTAAAAACACTGATCTTCAACCCATGCGACGATTACACAAGGACAACAACCCAACGCAAGTTTTGTGTCTGCTTCTTTGAAAATGAACTTACGTACGTGACTCTTGTTCAGACAAGTGTGTCCACACACATGACCGGTACACACCAGTGAATGAATGGCAATATGCAATAATTTCTATAGCTAGTGATCATCTTTCGCATAAGCCCACAATGACGCATGGCGGCTAACAACGCAAGACAAAAGAAGAGAGACGCAAGCAAAGAAACAGCCGCCATACGCACGCAGTACAATACCATAAATCCTTATCCCTAGAATGTATAATATTCGCCTCCGGCAATGCAAGCACATTTCTCTGTACGCTACAATTGGTTCACCATATCCAGTCAGCGGTGAGAATGCGCCGTGAAAGCTGTAAATCCCTGATAACGCCGAGCGCAAACCAACCGACCAAGCCACACCCAGAATAGGTACAGAATTGCCGTTTCTTCTCGGTTGGGTGTGTTTGCGCGTTGCGTCTCGGTGTTTTTTCGCTGCCTGGTTCAACATTTACTGTTGCCACGTGCTGCCTAATTCGTTGAATGTGTCAACACTACGTGAATGAAATTTGACTGACCTCTGCTTACACGTTTGACGATCGTGCTGATCAGGTTATATCCATATATTCTCGACAGGTTGTCCCCATCTAAGCAGATTATAAACAGACGGGCTACCGCCGCTTCTCAACGTGGGAGGAGCCCACTGTGCGCTATTCGCATCTCTCAGGACTAATAAAGTTTGACTGCCCAACCAACCGGCAGAAATCCAACTAGGGCGGGGCGTTAAATTGCGCCATGTCGCATCTTAATAGCTAGGGTTTCCACCTTTTTCAAAAGAATAAAAAAAAATTCGGCAGATCCTAAACGTAGCTTGGGAATCGATGTTATGCGAAGCATGTGCATGAAAGGTGACTGTTTTGTAATTTTTTCATTCAATGAAACGTTACGAAGTGGTGCTAAATATATGTACAAATGCACTCAAAGACATACGTTGAACAGCCGCGTATGTTTCAAGTAACCAGTTCTTTACACTTGCCTAACAATGGCAACATCAACATAGATAATAATGACACACGGTAAGCTGATATGAAGCGCTGGTGTTCGCGAGAATGGACACTGCTACATAAATCAACATCAGCGAATGGCGCCTAACTACAATTGACGTTAACCCGACGTGACGGCTGTATGATATGAGTATATATGTAATGTTTTTATATATATATATAAAATTGGATAGCCAGTTCTGCCACCACAATTGGCGTTTTACAAACATTAAGGCCCATTTTAAAAGTAGCTTGGAGACGTGCTCTGTGACAGAATGATTGCCACGCGGAACGCTGGGGTTCTATTACTGCTGGGACCCAGACATTTATTCTTTGCATTCGTTGGGTCAATGCTGCCGATGACCGTTTTTTTTAACGCTCACGCTTTAAAATTATCCATGTCTGTTCACGCCGTGCCTGGTTAGCTATAAACTGTCAATCACCTGTGGCACATACCTGCATACCAGTGGCACATAAGCGCCCCCGGGTATGTGCCTCTGTCTGGAAGAAGGTGTTTGACGACGTACGCGACAGGATTATTGGGTGATGACGAGAGCACCCAGACGTAGGTGGATAGATAGATCAAAGAAAAGCTTCGCACTTCGAGTCCTCCGAGAAGGGGAGGGAGGTCTGCCATTATACCCCCAGATTTCTTAATCTCATGCACCTGCCCACCTAACTTTCTGCCTCCCCCTTTGCGCCCTTCGATTGAGGACGAGGCAGCGAGCAATGAAAATGAGTGGATGTGGGAAGAAATGGGCGTTGAGAACATCATAGTTGAAATCAAGAAGACATGGGCAGGGCACGTGGCGCGTATACGCAGAAAAACCGCAGGTCATTGAGGGTATAACTGATCGAATTACAAGATAATATTGGAGGTTAAGGTAATCGTAGGCGTGTGTGGTTTCCTGCAGGGGGGCGCACCCCTATGAATAGCCACGATGATGTTAAGTGTCTGCCATGCAGAGCCAGGTGTGCGAATACTGAATTTTCGAACCGAATACGAGTACGATTGGAGTTCTATTCGTATAGTTTTGTCAGGCAACAATTTTCAATATAGCTCCAGTAAAATTGCACAAAATTTTATTTGGAACAAATATTGTCCGCCTCGCTGAATTCATGGTTACAGTGCTCGGCTGCTGACCCGAACATCGCTGGTTCGATCCCGGCTGTAGTGGTCGAATTTCGGTGGAGGCGAAAATGCTAGCAGCACGCTGTTGTTATGCCTGCGAGTCCACAGCGAACGTCCGTGCCTCTGAAAAAGACAATCTGTGTCAAGGCCAGCCCGCCTGACGCGAACAACTCAACGGCGTAAATACGCGCGGCGCCTTTCTGGCGCGCACGTGCAGTGAGTCAGCGCAACCGCGAGCCCGTCGAGTAAACAACCGGCATCTTCCTGTCTGGCGGCTGACGCAATGCGTGGCGACGTCACTCTCCTTGGGTGCAGCCACCTGCAGCGCAGCCTCTCCAGATTCGATGAGAAAGAAGGACGCGGCCCAGCGGCGACCTCATTGGAGGATTCTGACCTAGCGACCAGCGGCGCTTCTGGTTGGACATTTGGGTTGGACCCGGGTCATATAAAAGAAGCCCTGCGGCGCGTCGAGAGGAGACCCCTTTGACAGCGGACCCATTTGAGAGCAGACCTATGTGTTAGAGAGGAGAGCTCGGCTCTTCGAGTCTCTGTCGGCCCCAGTGCCGAATTTGTAACGCCTCTGTATATATGCTGTACACAAACCTTGTTTAATTCACCCTCGTCTCGTCCGCTCGTCTATCAGCTCTGCGCAGAAGCAGTCGCGAGCTGAGAAATCTACACTACCAAACGGCTGGTGACCTTCCCGGTGGAATTCGAAGCAGTGGCGCCTTCGGGACCGTGTTGGCGTCGCCGTCTTTCGAAACAGTGGTTGCAGTGGTGAAATTTCGAGGCGCCCTTCGTAACGTCGTCGGAGGTGCGCGTCGCAACAGTGGTTGGCAGCTGCGGGATCGGCCGGCGTCAGCGACATCGATGCGGTGAGTGCCTGATGTTTTCCCCTCAGTTCACCAGACTACTCTAGCTCAGGTTATAGTAGTTTAGAGAAGGGCTGTGTGAAGCATTAGAGTGAGCTTTGATCGTTTCAAGCAAAGTCGAAGTGCTTCGAAACCAAAGTTAATGCGGAGGGGGTAAACACGGGAGTGTGAAAAATTGCTTGCACGTCTTGCTAGTTGACTTATAGTGGGTACGGCAAGTAAATTGTTAACAGGGGCAAACAGCAAGAGGCTAGTGTGAACGATGGAGAACCTTAAAGTGAAGGAACTCATTGAAATTTGTGAGGAACTCGGCATTACTTTGGGCCGTGCGAAACGAAAGCAAGCGATCCTTGAGATCATGAAGGATGAGGGAGTGTCGGCTGAGGAAGTCGATGAGGCCTGGGTGGATATCAAAGCACGCCGCGAAGAAGCTGAAAGGCGAGAAGTTCGCGAACGTGAAGAAGCTGAAAGGCGAGAACGCCGTGAGGAGGCCAAGAGACAGGAGCGCCTTGAGTTGAAACGAATAGAATTGGCAATCCTACAGTGTTCGCAGGTGCCTACTGTAGCTTCTCCGTCAGTTCAGGTCAGCGGTTATAGAATTCGGGACCAACTGCCACCGTTCGTAGTAGGCGAGGACATGGCGAAGTATCTCGTCAAGTTCGAACACGTCTGTGAGCGAAACGCTTTGGAGCGGTCTCTTTGGGCGCAGAACCTGTTAGCTCTTCTTCCCGGCGAAGTGTCCGACGCGATAACTTGCTTGTCGAGGGAAGCGTTTGAGAGCTATGACGAGGTTAAGGAAGTGCTCTTGAGACGTTATAAGTTGTCACCCGAGGCTTTCAGGCAAAGGTTCCGGTATCCTAAAAAAGGGAATGAGTCACACGTTGACTTCGCGTTTCGTCTTAAAGCCGATTTAATTGAATGGCTCAAGGGCGAAGGTGTTTATGACGACCGCGATAAAGTGGTGGAATGCGTTGCATTGGAGCAATTCTACCGCTGCATCGAGGAGGGTGTCAAACTTTGGCTGCAGGACAAACTTGGTGAAGTACAGCTAAACAAGGCAGCAGAGTTAGCTCAGGAGTATTATACTCGCCGAAAGTTGCATAGCAGGGCAGTGCGCGTTGAAAAGGATGGAAGGAAAGAGGGCTTTTCAAGGAAACCTGATCAACGGAAACCCGCTCCGCACCGTAATTTCAAGAAGGACCCGTCTCTTACGAAGGACACTGTAGGGGAAGGGCAAACGGAAGCGGAGAAATCGAGTGAGGTTTCTAAACAACGCACTGATACCACACGGGTGTTTGAATCACGGGAGCCGCTAATCTGCTACAACTGCAAAAAGGAAGGGCACATCGCGATAAACTGTAACCAAAAGTTTGCTTTTGCAACAATCCGAGAATCGGAAAAGAACATGCCGCTGTTGGAGCCGTATATCCAAGAAATTAGTCTGAATGGGAAAAAGTGTCGAGTACTTCGTGACTCAGCGGCAACCATGGACGTTGTCCATCCTTCATTGGTGTCTCCGTATGATTTTACAGGAGAACGCGCGAGGATCAGGCAAGTCGCCGAGGAGCAGAGTGCTTGCTTACCAATCGCTACGGTTGTCATTGAAGGCCCGTTCGGTAAGCTTCGCACCGAAGCGGCTGTGTCTGCCGCGCTTCCCGATCGCTTTCCTTATCTTTTCTCCAACAACTCAGAGCAGCTTCTCAAAGAGCAGGGTAAATCGTTCTTCCCCAACTTAGCGTACATGGCCCTCACGCGATCGCAAGCGCGGAAGCTTTCGCAGGAGCTTGATCTTGTTCAATGTGGTGAACTCTCAAGTGACCTTGTCGGCGGGTCGACGGAACCTCAGAGAGGAAATTTTCCGCGTGAGTCATGTGAGCAGTCACGCGAGCGGCCCGTCGCCGAAGCGACCGGCGCGGTTTCCGTAGAAAGGGGAGACGACATGGCGCCATTGAATCAGAGCGAGAGGGCTGCAGTGCTCTCGCCTGTAGCGGAAAGTTGGAGTGAGCTGTCGAGGGTTGATCGAGAAACGCCCATTCGAGAGCAGCGTGCGGACCTCTCAATTAAAGCGCTAGTGGAAAGCCACGTGAAAGTTGCACGAGTGTTGTCGAAGGAGTACTACGACGAATCGGCGAAGAAACGTGCTTTTGAAGTGGGAAGTCAGGTAGTGCTGCTGCGGCCGTTCAAAAGGAACAAGCTTGAGATTCATTGGGAAGGGCCCGCCAAAGTAATATCTAAGCTTTCCGATACGAATTATGAAGTGAAATTAGGAAGGCGGCAGAACAAAATTTACCACAGTAACTGGAAAACAGTCGTAAATCAGCTCTTGAATGCTTCAGAGGAAGAGGGAGCAGAAATTTGGAGTTCTAGTGATGTAATCAAAAGGGGATCGGAGGTGATCTTGGAGCAGTTGAACCTAGAACCTAGGTTAAGTGAAGTCCAGAAGAAGGACCTGAGAAAGATTGTTTTGGTGTTTGAAGACGTGTTTTCGGACTGTCACTGAAACACGACGGTGATCGAACACGATACCGAGCTAACTTGCGAGGAGCCAATCCCTAGCAAGCCGTATCGTTGTTCTCCTGTGGAACGTCGCAAGTATGAGCAGCTGTTGGTACCGCATAGGTATCGTCGCCTAAAAGTGACCGATTACTGAGATGGAGCGTGATACTCCGACAGCGCAACTTTGACGTTCGCTAAAGAAAAAGAAAAGCTAAACGCTAATGCAGGTGCATTGAGCAGTGCGTTCTAGCTAGTACCTTCTTAACCTTTCGGTTTCTCGCTGGCGATTCGGGGCAAAATTTTTACCTCAACACGACCTGGGCTGAGCGCTCTCGTCCAGAGTGAGCTCAAGGAGCCAACTTTATGTTCTATTCTAATTCGTTACGTTGTTGTACGTGTAAAAAAATTCAGTTCTCATTTTAAGAGTTGTGTCCCACATGTGCCTCTTGATGTAGAGGGAACGAAATTCCGATAGACACGTAGCTAGGTATATGTTGTACTATACTTTGTCTGGTGTTCTGTCGGGTGAGCGAGGGCACTTGCTTGTGTCGTGTGTTGCCTGTTGTCGAACCGTTCTTGGCAAGTTGCAGAACCATCGACAAGTGCTGAAACCAAAGATTGTCAGAAGAGACGAGCGAAGCTGGTCGACAAGTTGTGGCGACAAGCCAGTGGAGCTTGGATCCGTCCTCAAGAATGGGATGTGTTCCCGGAGCAGAGTCTGGAGCTGCATTCTCCCCATGGCCCTGGGGGCGAACCTGGAGGGACCTGGCGAACGAGCGCACCGGACATCCGAGCCCCGTGGAAGCAGCTCGTCTTTCCGGCTCATTGTCTGGCGGCGGGGGTGCTGTTATGCCTGCGAGTCCACAGCGAACGTCCGTGCCTCTGAAAAAGGCAATCTGTGTCAAGGCCAGCCCGCCTGACGCGAACAACTCAACGGCGTAAACACGCGCGGCGCCTTTCTGGCGCGCACGTGCAGTGAGTCAGCGCAACCGCGAGCCCGTCGAGTAAACAACCGGCGTCTTCCTGTCTGGCGGCTGACGCAATGCGCGGCGACGTCACTCGTCCTTGGGTGCAGCCACCTGCAGCGCAGCCTCTCCAGATTCGATGAGAAAGAAGGACGCGGCCCAGCGGCGACCCCATTGGAGGATTCTGACCTCGCGACCAGCGGCGCTTCTGGTTGGACATTTGGGTTGGACCCGGGGCATATAAAAGAAGCCCGGCGGCGCGTCGAGAGGAGACCCCTTTGACAGCGGACCCATTTGAGAGCAGACCCATGTGTTAGAGAGGAGAGCTCGGCTCTTCGAGTCTCTGTCGGCCCCAGTGCCGAATTCGTAACGCCTCTGTATATATGCTGTACATAAACCTTGTTTAACTCACCGTCGTATCGTCCGCTCGTCTATCAGCTCTGCGCAGAAGCAGTCGCGAGCTGAGAAATCTACGCTACCAAACGGCTGGTGACCTTCCCGGTGGAATTCGAAGCAGTGGCGCCTTCGGGACCGTGTTGGCGTCGCCGCCTTTCGAAACAGTGGCTGCAGCGGTGAAATTTCGAGGCGCCCTTCGTAACGTCGTCGGAGGTGCGCGTCGCAACAACGCCTACTCTGTCACGTTCGCGCACGAACGCCGCATAGGTTAATTTACTGGAGCCCTTCCCCACGGCAGCCCTCATAATCATATCCTGGTTTGGGGACGTAAAACCGTGGATATTATATTATTGAAGCAAAAATATTCGCAACTTTAACAAAGGAACATTAAGAGTACACTAATGGACGAAAACTATGGAAACAGAGGTAAGTGAGCTTGCCTAATGCGGCGACTCCTGCGAGAAAACAGTCAGTGCGGTGCACCTCATACGCAGAGTGGCCAACAAAAGAAATGGGATCAAGGAAGACAACGTCATCAGGTTGATGCATGCGTTTGTTCTAAGTCACTTCACATACGAGGCAGCAATGCACAACTGGTCAAGAGCAGAGTCCGAGACACTGAATGTGCTCCTCAGGAAAGTTATCAAGAAGGTCCTGGGCCTACCCATACATACCAGCACCGAGCGTCTGCTTGAGCTTGGCATACACAACACGCTCGAAGAAATAGCAGAAGCCCAAGAGAGAGCACAGTTTGCAAGATTATCTACTACAAGGTCGGGGAGAATGATCCTGCAGGAGCTGGGCCAACACCCAATAGCAATCAGACGCAATCACAATGATATCCCTGACAACATCAGGGAGACTATCACGGTATCTCCTGTACCGAGAAACATGCATCCAGAACACAACGTCGGAAGAAGAGTAGCGAGGGCCAGGACTGTACTTCGTCAAGTCTCAAACGAGGAACGAGGGGTCGTATTTGTTGACGCGGCTTCCTACGCCAATGGGAAAGCGTTTGTGGCAGTGGTAGTCGATGGGGCTGGCCATGTCGTCAACTCAGCGACGGTCAGGACGAAAGACCCAATCATTGCGGAACAAGTGGCCATCGCCTTAGCACTCAAGATGGATAACATTGAAGTCGTCTACAGTGATTCCATGGCAGCACTACGGGCGTTCGCCAAAGGGACGGTCTGTGAACAAACGCTGAAAATACTGCAAGGCAAGAACATAACACATCATCTTCTGAGTTGGTTCCCAGCTCACCTTGGACAAATCAACGATTCCCCTCCCAATCTCAACGAAGCAGCACACGAGGCGGCGCGAGAACTCTCCAACCGCGCCTCCCCGGGGATGCGTTCTACCGGTGAAGGGGATAACCGGGAAATTCTTACAACATATAACGAGCTCACTAAACATTTCTACCTATCTAGAAGGATTTTCCCTCCACCTCACAAAAATCTAACCCGGCCCCAAGCACTTACATTGAGGCTTTTGCAAACGCGGATGTACCCTACTTTGAAAATGTTACACATCATGTACCCTGACCTATACCCAAGTAATCTTTGCCCACATTGTGGGGAAATAGCTTCATTAGAACACATGCTCTGGCAGTGCACCGAATTCGCTCATTTATCGCACATAACCTCTGCCAGATGGGAGGCGGCAATCCGCAGCTCGTCCTTGGCAGATCAGCTCTGGGCTGTCCACCAAGCCCGCGAGGCGGCTGAGGAGCTTGGCATCTCAGTCCCCACGTGGGAGCTGCCCGCAACACAGTGATCTGTGTTTTGGAGGACCAAATAAAAGTTTATCCAATCCAATCCAGAGCCTGCGAGTTTCTAATGGAAGGCTGAAATGCACAAGTTACCACCATGTTCAAGGTGCTCGCCGCCATCTGCGTGGAAGGTGCACGCTGGGCAAAGTTCGCCGGAACTGTGCCCGTTCTCGTGGAAAGAAGCGCTTCCGAACGAGGACCATGCCTGTGGCATAACAGGGGGTGATTGTTCGTTGCGTTGTGCCGTGAAATGCACACGATTACTCGTGTATTTGAAAGTCATCAAACACTCTCATTTACCGATTACCCTTCGTCGCGTTGGAATGTTGCACGCAAAACAACAGTTTAGTAAAATGCCTTGCTTCTAGGTGCCTACATATAGAAGACACACATGGACCGCTTTGACGCACGTACGGAGCTACATAAATGTGTTGGTGAAAAGAATTTGTTCCGTGGTGTGTATTGCATGTTTTAAAACTCCGGAATATGTTGCATTTTGTTTCTGTACTATCACAAGATACGAAGTCATAAATTATTGTACTTTTTGTAATTACTCAGTGCCTATCGCCCCACCTCTTTGAATTTTTCGCCATTAGGCAAGTGCAGCGCCGCGTTGGCTCATATCAGTCAACATGGATTATCCGGCGCAGCTAGCCAGGATGTTAATCCTAGCGCGTGCTTGTGTTGCGTATGTTCTCACACCTCAATGACGGTTAATTTCCATTACTTTTTTTCTTCTCTACTTTATCTATTATTCCCCCTTCCCTCCCCCCACGTGCAGGGTAGCCAACGGAGCTTAGCTTGGTTAAATTCCCCGTCTATCCCCTTCGTTTTTTTTTCTCTCTCCCTCTCTCTTGCAAGGTTGACCTGCGCAGCGTCTCCGTGAGTGCAAACTCTGTATCGTTTAAAGACGGGGAAGCTGTGTGTGCAGGCGAGAGGCAAACTTCTGAACAAGGTGAGGCACGCTTGCGCCCAATACGAAGAGTAATTGAGTACTGCTGTCTCGTAATCGTTACTTCGCTTTTGTTCGAATAATGCTCTGTGAAAACTGTACTAAACAGATACCTTTCAGTAGAAATAATGCTTAAACAAGAGAAGTGCCGTTGACAAGAAATGGACAGTTTGCAATAATCTGCAGGTTGACTTTCCTGTAAGGCTTGTTTTCCAACCAAAAAAACCCTCGTTCACAGACTGCTTTTCTCGCTCATTGTGCAGCGAAGGCACGCGAGTACAACAAAATGTCACCTCTCTGAATTCCAGCGATGGCACGCGAGTACAGCACAATGAGCGAGAAAATCAGTCTGTGAACGAAGGTTTTTGGTTAGAAAACACACCTTACAGAAAAGCCACCTTGCAGATTATTGTAAAGTGCCCATTGTGAATAAATTTAATTATTTCTGTGTGAGGGAAATTTCGGTTCAAAAGGGAAATTTCACTTTTCTGGGAATTAAATCTGATATTTATGGTTTGTAATAATATCGGGGGTTTAACGTTCCAAAACCACCATATGATTATGAGAGACGCCGTAGTGGAGAGCTCCGGAAATTTCTACCACCTGGGGTTCTTTAACGTGCGCTGACGTCGCACAGAAAACGGGCCACTTAGCCTCCATCGAAACGCGACCACCGTGGCCGGTATTGAACTCGCGACCTTCGGGTCAACAGCCGAGCTCACACCACCCGGTGGATGGTGCACTCACGGTTTGGCAGCCCTGACGTACCTGAATAAAAACAGAACACTGCAGAGCTAATTGGATGTAATTGTGGAATAAAAATACACGTGGTTGCGATGACGCTTAATAAAAGTAAGGTTATTGACCTCAGGGCCGTACCCAGGATTTTTTTTTTTTTTTGAAGAGGGGGGGGGGGGCTATGAGGCTAACATTTGCAAATGGAGGTTGCTGTGTTGGCGTGTAAGTATTTTAGTATCGCCCGGAAAGTAAAAGCATGAAACAATTACCCGCGGGAGGGGGAGCGGCTAAACCCCCGCTCTACCAGTTACGGCCCTGATTCCTCTTACTGGCTGCACTGAAAGGCAGTGACCGCACTTACTTCGTCCATAGAAAGCTCTTCTTTGCGCCAGAATCCAGCAGGCCAGTGACATGATAGAAACCACTGATCATTGAACGGTACACCGTGCATATTCCACGCTAGTAAAACTTTCCAGAAGCCAAATCATTGTAATATTACAGCAAAAAGAAATGACCCCCCATCCCCGAAAGGAACCGTGAGGGAATGCGAATGCACTGCGTAGCGTCCATGCCGGCGTTTAGCACGTGAGAACCCAGCGTTAAAGGAATAATGTTAGCTCTTTTTTGCAGCCAACATGCAGCCAATGGCGTCGTTTGCCGCACATTGCGTTTTTCTGTCGCGAGAAACGCGGTATGCGTTTCGAGCCCTAGTAGCTAGTGTGCAGTTTAATAAAAAATACAATGAAGTGAACAAAACAAACAGCGTTCTCGGCTCGGCGTTGGCGTTTTATAGCGACATCTCGAGCACACATTTCCGGATGTTCTTGAGACGCGCCTAGCCAGCGAACGGTCGATAGTGTGGCGCGAGTAGACGGGAAAGTGGGGCACAAGGAGGAGAGATAGTGAACAGCGAGATAAGGTGCGGCGAAGCACTGTACTTACCCTCTCCTACACTAGCTGCCGACACCGAAGCGTAACATGGTGGGCGCTCCGGTTACTAGGGACGCGTGCGCCCGCAGCTGTTGCTATGAGAGGGCGGTGAACGGATCCCGACGGACGCTTGACATAGCACGACTAAGAAATGCATTCGCATTTAAAAAAAAGGCGCTGATGGTCGGTCTTAGGTGCAGACCGGTAACCGGTTCGATATATATATATAATTCGAAGGTCGTAGGTTCAATTCCTGCTCACAGCTGGTAATTTTTTCATCCACTTTTCTTTCTTCTTATTTACATTCCATTGGTTCTAATAACTTCCCCTGTACATTCCTTGGCATTACTGTCTGTTATATCTCATTAATATTGTGTTAAAACATGGAAATACGAGCCCTTAGGTATACACTTCTCTCCCTTATTATATATATATATATATATATATATATATATATATATATATATATATATATATATATATATATATATATATATATATATATATATATATAAACCGGCCGGGCCGGAATAAAACCGGACTAATAGCATGAACAGCCCTATTACAGTGACAATAAACAACAGATAATCAAGCCAAGGAAAGCGTACGAGATTTTATTTGTAGTAATGATGGCATAAACTTGAAAAATATGAAAGTGGACGAAAGGACAACTTGGCGCTGGCTAGGGCCGAACCTGCAACCTTCGAATAACGCACCCGATGCTCTACTAATAATTGAACGACGGCGGCAGTCATCTTTCCGTACACAGTGCATCTAGGCCACGATGTCTCCCATTTATCGCTGCATAAATAAAAGTCACAGCTTTGCCGCAAAGGCGAAGCAATGAACGTGATAGCCACAAATTGGAAGGACACGGGCGAAATGACCAGCAGATCGAAACGTGCCCCGCGTTTCTCACGCACAAATGAGGCCCGAAACGTACTCTCAGGTAGAGATAAACGCGAATAAGCGTCTCAGTTGTCACTTCGCTGTGTCTGAAAAGCGCATTCTTTTCGCAAACGTAGACTGTGCAATGATTGCAGTGACCTTTGTGCGCCCGGTAACTAAAACAGAATCGTTCCGGTAAAATCCGAACGCCAGCCAAGACGTACGATCGTCGGTACCGCGAGATAAGGGCCCGCGAGCTCGCGTCGACCACCTGCTCTTTGCAGGGCAAAGTGTGCGTGGGAGATGAGAGCGCATCGACGCAGCACCGGGACAATGTTGCCACGCGTGCTCATTGCGTCATCTTGCTGGTAAAGCTGAAAACATGATAGCCCCCCCCCCCCGAGATACTCGTCAGCAGCGGTATGTGGTAGATATAGATAGCTTGCCATTTGAATGCATCTGAGCGTGCTTGTCGGTGGATCAGTGGTTAATGTCTCGCACTCCCGATTCAGGGAGTCCAAGTTCGATTTCGCGCGCCGGTGTCTTTTTTTCTGCAATTTTTCTTGCTTGGATTTTAATATATGTAGATACATATAAATATACGGGGAATGATGGCGACGCCGGCGTAAAAATCTAGCCGAGAGTGCCCATATAATTGCTATCGCAAGAGCTGGATAGGCCATATTCTTGCCGTTCCGCTGGGGCCAGTGGCCGCGACGCTCGCGGCGTCATGTGGCGTGATGTCAGAGCAGGAGCCAGTGAAAGT